>NC_134569.1:56686942-57017776 GCF_050947875.1 Dermacentor variabilis | reverse complement strand
ATACGGCTTGTTAGGCATAGTGAGACTATACAGCACCTGTCTTGGAATATCGGTCTTCTTTTGACATATCGAAATCGTTTTGCCTAACCAGTTAAGTACGGGGCATAGATAATTCGTTCCAAGAGGGGAGAGAGAGAGGAAAAGGAACATTAATTTCTTATGAGGTGGGGAGACTTCCTCTTAGGGTGGAGTCCTTAGTTCAGGGCACCATTCGCTCTCGGCACTCCGCGTGCCCGCCGGATCAGCCGTCGCTGCTCTTGCGCGTCTAAGCTGGTCAGCGCAGTCTGCCAGGAGGAAGGTGAAGGTGAAGGAATAGGGGAGTAACCCGGGGGGTGTGGGCACCCCCAGGTGCAATGATATACTGTGGGCTTTGCTCCACTATAGGGACAGTATGAGGTATATTGTGTGGGGTGGAAGAGGTGAAGATAAAAGAGGCAGGAAAATGAATTAGTCTGAAGCTGTCGCCACGCGACGGCATCTTCTCGGTTAAGAGAATTATGAGGTGGGGGGAAGTGTCCTATACAGACGACGCACCGACAGAACAACAGAACTACAATGAAACTCAACAACATCACAGAGATAGCAGGAGACACTTTCCCCCGCCACATAACCCGTTTACGATCGTGTCTGCAAAGCATTACACTGATTTTAGTCAAACGGACTGCTGGGATAGCTGGTATACATATTCGCAGCTAAAACCGCGCACGAAAACCTGTATGTTTATGCTTCTGGAAAAACGCGCTAAGTACTCCATCGCCATTGTGCCAGACATGCGCAGATCTTGGTTTCCCACACAGAAAGATAACCGAACCGGGCTGATCATGTCATATTTGTTTCAATTGTTAAGCTCACAGATGTTTCGCTAGTAGATTGCTAACAAGATCTGCAAACGTGATAAGCCTCGAACGGCTGCATGCGCCTTACTGTCCTCGCTTTATCATATATAGCATGTTGTTTTTGTCAAAAGGCAGCGTCCATGTGCACTCGGCGGTGAGCTGCGGCAAGCGTCCCGTATACATATATGCAAATTTTTCAAGAATAAGCTAGGTGCAAGTTGAGCACATCCCTGTAAACGGCAAACGCACTCGGAGTCATGCAGACCTGCGTGCGTGATAAAAAGCACAGGGTGGCCAGTAGGAATATCTATAGAGCCCTCTACGCTACGGAGTCCCTTGAGGCCCAGTTTCTGAATTTTGTTAACCACGAAGCATGCTAGGCTTACTCAAAGTACAATGTCTGAACTTTTAAAATTGCATCGGGAAATGCGATGGACCTTCCTCAGGTGCATACGATGTGTAACATATTGAATGCAGAATGAATACCTCTATTCCTCGTCGAAGTATTTGGATCTAGAAATGAATAATTGATTCCTTCTAGTATTCGATACTGTACAGTGTCCGAATGTAAGGGATTACTGCCATATTTGTAGCCTGCTCATCGTTGAAATAGGCACACGCATCCCGTCTATCAGCAGCTCCGAAATACTTATGAGCCAATATAACGAATTGCGTTGGTCGTTCGCTTCTCGCTCACTTCAAAGCTGCCCAGGAGCACAGAGTTTCGAACAGTGCGTGTATTGATGTAAATGAATCAGATTTCGTTTCTTTCTTTTGCATCTTCCGATCCCTCGTCTTCATTACTTTTTTTTCGTGCGGTTTTGATTCAATATTTGATGTTTATATTCTTTTCTATGAAAGTGGTCTATGTTTCATTCCTGGCGCTCGATTCAGACGCCGAAATAAATTACAGCGCACATTCGAAACGTTCTAACCTCAAGTATGCAATATGTTGACTCTGACATCGCTATAATGCAATTTCGTTCGGGTGGTGGCGATATCCAAGTTGGAGGCATAGCCGGAAAGTGACGCCACAACAAACAAGAACATACATATCGAAGCAATTGGGTGAATCTCACCGTATTTTCGCCGTGATTCACCTATATTGTACATATGATGCTTGTGTGTCTTCAGTTGAGTTTTCGACCTTGAATACGACAGCCATAATTGTGCGTCCAAGCTTCAACTGCGATGTACAGAGTATAAAATGGCGAGCTGACGAGGTCGACGTTTATACGGCCCTGCCTGGCCTCTATGACAGGCTGGCCCAATTTATTGCAGGACGTCCCTGCTGGGAGCGGCCGTGACATCACCGCGAACGCCGAGGTCGCTGCGCGCGGATCGCAATCACGGACGGCTTCGCGTGCACGCACGGCGCCAACGCATGCGACGTTCGAGGGTTGCGACGACGATTATGGGCGCGCAGCAGCACACTCACGCTGGCGCAAACGAGGGCTCCTCTGGAGCAGCTCCAAAGCAAAAAGAAACGGCGAGCCAAACGTGGACAACCTTCGAATAGGTCGACTTTCGCATGAGGCAGTGGGTGGTCTCGCGAATGCCTTTGTTGCTCGCCTGGAGCGTATGATATAAAAACACAGCAAGTAAAAAAAAACAACAACAACAACAAGAAACATACGCACAAACACGAACTGCTATGTGCGCTGCGCTGGGCTGCTTTTGATACAAGCCCAGCACATTTTGGCGGAGCGCGCTTTCTGATTTAACGATACGACTTTCGCGTTTCGACTGCGGCGACACGCACGATTTTACCATTTACCGCCCGGATGGCTAAATGATCTTGTATGCTGGACGAATAAAAGTATACGAGCGCGATTGTAGCGCAGCGTCAGGGGCGCTGCACTAAAGTCGGGACAATGGGGTACAGAGTGCGAGGAAAATATCACATGACATGTGATATTAGAGTAGCTACGTTTTCGACTGTTAGCGCTTATCCGTCGTTCGTCAAAGCCTTTACACACACACGCACACCCCGGAGCCCGGAGCAGTGCGGGACGAAACATTCCACACGTTAAGTTGTAACTCGGGTCTGTCCATCCACAACCACCTCCGTTTGGGGTTCTTCGAGAATGAGGATGATCAAGCTTTATTACCTAGATTGGCCGATTAGTCTAAAGTGTAGTGGTATATGGGGGTTGGGAGATGAAGTGGGCTAGCCGTCGAGAGATTCTCCGCTCTACACCATGCGGAGGATGCCCGGCTCCATCGCAAAGGCGTATAGCGTTCGCGGAACGCTGCTGGCTTCCGTCGACGGACGGATCCACTCTTCGTAGCTAGCTACGTGGCCTCGGTGATTCCGTCGGAGGGCTTCGAACTTCGGGCAGTCGCACAACAGGTGTCGCACTGTTGGTCGTGTTGTACGCAGGGCAACGAGTCTATTCAGGAGCCAAGTGAGCCACAGCGTCTTCCGATAATTTTCTTCTTTCATTATGCGTAGGCCAGCGCACCAGTACGTCCGAAGTTAGTGTCGCGTTAGTGCGGGCCTTGTACACCTGCACTTGTAAAGCTCTACGCTTGTCATTGCTGGTCACCGGCAGCAATATATGGCCCTTAAATGACTCGCTGTGAGCACTTTGTCCTGTCATCGCTTCTGTCGAAGGTGCACCCGGAAATGTTCAATGTCACCCAGAGAGTCCCCTCTGTCGTTCTGCATCGCTTCGATTATGATGAGGATATTTCTCACGAATTCTACGAATGATTAAACGATGTTTGCTTAAGCACTGCGTAAGTTGTCATTGCTTTCCTTGGCGTCACTTCTAAAGGCCGCTGAAAGTTCAAGCCAGCTAGGGCTGACTAATAGCGAGGTAATCGGTAATTATCTCTCACACGGGCGGACCGCTTTCCTCTTTGCGATGGCCTTGAGAGCCACAGGGTACCGCCTACGACGGTCATGAGGTGTTTATTAAGTCATCGTACGAGGCAGAACGGAAGGTTCGGAAACATCTTGCGCGTTTGCAAGTCACAGCAACTTCAAGTCAAGGCCTCAGAGAAAAAATAATGGTTGCCTCCGCTCAGAAAACGGCTACCATGCACTGTGCAATGCTGGTGACCAGCTACTCAAATACGGGTAAAGGGGAGCTACAATAAACAACAAAGTGCCGAGAATGACACAAAAGTTTGCCAGAATACGCCGTATAGTTTTGAGTAGGTGACGGTGCCGGCAAGCAAGACAGCATGGTGATGCAAATATGCATGCGTTTTAATTCACCTGGCTCACCTAAGTTCTTCGCGCTGCTTCAAGTTTTACTCAAGGTGAACCAGCTCGCCCAAATAAAGTTGTTGCTACCTTAGTTCATTACGGAGGGGTTTCTCTAGATTGCCGGGCCGGATATATATCCCGCGGACTAAGAATGGCTCCGACTAAGCTATATATATAGGCGCTTGGAACCTAGTATGTGTCTTTGTCACACATGCACACATTTGTCTTCTTTCTCTTTATTCCCGGCTGCTTTTATCTCCTCAGGAAGGTCTAACAAAGTGTTTACAAACATCGTTGTCTTTACTTCCTCCTTGTCGTTCAGAAAATTAGCGCACACGAACAATTGATAGCAGAGATACGAATACGCTACCATCAAGCGGTGAACAGAGGCCACGCCACTGCATTTCAGTGGATACCTGGGCACCGCAACATTACTGGCAAAGAAGTGCCGACAAAGCTGCCCGTGAGGCACATGGTGAATGTGAAACCATCTCGATACTATTGTCTACAACAGATGCAGCGCGGCACCTCAGCGGTCTTGCCTATATTATTGCTCTAAGGAAATGGAACACACCGGAGTTCACCAACCGACGCCTATATACCATGAACCCACCATATGAGATTACAACTTTCACCTAGTTTAACTTGCTACTTTAATTTCGTTGTACAGGGATGCTGATTTTTTATAACCAGTGCGAGGTTCACAGGTAATGCGGTATTAATTAGGGCCCGCAACAGTTTCAGCATAGCAAAACGCCAGAAAAACATGCACAAAAAAGCACCAATGAAGTGCCGAAACACACAATGTTTGACTAAGTGCCATATAAGAAAATTTCAACGCATTTTGTGCAAAAATGCGGCCTTAGGAGGCAATATATCATTACTTCACTGCAGTCGGTGCGTTCCGTTACTCGATAAAATCGGGCAAGATCGTCCACAGCGAAGCACCGCGAGTGCGCATTTCAATGCGTGCCGCCGACAGCCTTTCCACAGGAACGGCGCGACGGTGATGTCATCTGAAGCTCGATATATCCTCGCAATATATCATCCTGTTCTTCATGGCTATACAGCTTTCTTTAAGCCTCAAAATCTGACGTATTGTAAAAAGAAATTCATATTACTTTTCACTTTGCGGATATGGAATCATCAAAGGGCTCCTGAAACGGTTTTTGTTGTGCGTCTAGACATAGCGGGTATTTCTCAAGAAACGCTTTCTCACAGGAGTTTTGTGTCAGCGTGCTATAATAAAACGGGTATACGAGCCGCGGCGTACATCTCAACTGTTACACCGGGCGGCCATCGCGATATATGTTCCGTCTCGATCGTTCATGTGGTGACGCAGGTTTTGTCTACTTCCGGTTGATTTGAGCAGAGTGTATTCTTGCGTCGCCTCCCGACGCACTTTTTCTCGCTATAAGCGTGGGCTACACTGAGCGAACCTTCACCACGCACTTCGCGCGGCGGATGGAGACGTGGCGGCACGACGCGCAGTGTTCACTGGCTTGCGCTATAAAAAAGGAGGCGGAACATGGCGCGCCTTCCCCGCCTTTGTGGGATCGTATATCCAATGTACAAACTGCAAAGTAACAGTTTGCGGTAATATTTGGGCTTGATAACACCCAGATAATATGTAAATATACGCGTACGTTTACTATTACTCTATATCGCGCTCGCAAGACTTTTTCGTAGCCGTCAGCGGTAAAAACAAGCGCTGCCAGAGTTAGGCTGTAGCTTCCGCTAAATTGTGAATGTAGAGAAATGGGCTACGTTTCCTCTGCTCTAGAAGTTACAGAAAAGAAGAAAAGAAAAGCTAAACACCGAGGACACCTAAGCACTTCTTGTGAGTTGTGAAGGCGAAAGCATTAATCTCCATTTGAGCTTCGCTGAACGCTTCGAGTTTTGCGCTATGAGTAATCTGCCACAGCGGTACGTGCTACCAGAGCCAGCAAGCAGCAGCGGCCTGTGGTGCCAACGCCGCATGCTTCACTACATCATCATCATCATCATTTCCTTAAAGACCCTCATGTGAGGGTATTACATAAGGGGTGGGACACATATAGGTTAACAACAGTACCACCGACGTCCTGCGCTATACGAGATACTGAGGAAGCAGCAGCGGCCACCAAGGCCGGTCGGCGCGCGCAGCAGCTAAGCCCAGTGAGGTGTGTGTGTTTGATTGCGTGTGATAGAGAGAGAGAGAGAGAGAGAGAGAGAGAGAGAGAGAGAGAGAGAGAGAGAGAGAGAGAGAGAGATACGCACTGCCAACACCCTCTAGAGAACTTGTCTAGGGGTTGTTGGGACTGCGCGCATGCTTCCGAGAGCGAGGGTGGCGAGGGTGGTGTGGTGGCGGGGTTAAGTTTAGTTGAGTTGAGTGGTTGTAGGCTACTGGTGGGATTAGCCTTGCAGTTGCTGCCGGCAATTGCTCCACCGTAGCGACACTTAAAATACATAAATCACATAAATCAGACACAGACCTCACAACTACACAAAGTCACTCGTAAGGTCACCATGTGGAGGCCGAATTCGTGTCCTGCAGGTAATTTAAAAGAAGGCGAGAAACCTCCTTCCTACACAACTGGTTCCCGCGCGGGAAAACAATGTCCTGAAGAGAACTATGAGGAACGGGGTCTCACCACATTTGTATTCTTAACTGCATAATGAATCAGTATCTATTAACCAACTTCACGAGTAGTAACTTTAGGGTGGAAATTCCAACGAGAAAGTTGTAGAGCGTCATAAGAAACTTCTAATTCAGCCGCTTCTAAGTTTATATTTCTTACGCAATCATTTCTCCTGCGTCCGAAAGAACGCCGCGAAATGTGGGGGAAAAAATCACTTGTCATGCCCGCTTGTCAGCCCTGTTTGCAATTCTCTCAAACGTACCGCATATCAACGAACGACGCATTTAGCCTGTTCTGGTGATGAAACGCCGTAGGAGATGCATATAACTGGCGTGGATAGTGCAGCGAACGCATGCGTCATGGTCCTCTAATTTTTTTTAGCGGTAGCGCACCAGGCTATGTGCGCTGTTTGCCCATATTTGGGCATTTTTGAGAACACCGCGATCGTGGTGCGCGAGCGGGCATGCCACGTGTTTTTCTTTTTTTTTACTTTTCGCAACCTTTCTTCTTTTTATCTTTCTACGCAGAATAAATGATTACGTAAAAAGTACTACATTAAAAGCTGCTGAATTAGATGTTTCTTAGGGCACTCTACAACTTCCTACTTGGAAATTCTGGCGATGTTGGTTAATTAACATTTTATCATTAGGAAATTAGACAAAATAAAGAATTCAAAACAAAAACAAAAAACAATGTGTGACCTGCTCTATACAATAGCCAACAACACATATTTGTCGCGACCTCCAGAGTGGTTTGGCACGTTTTAACACCTCCGCTAAAGCTTATTAAAAGAGCTAAAGCTTATTAAAAAATGAATTTTTCATTCTGACCACATCGCAATGCGGCCGCCGCACCCGGGAATCGCACCTGCGACCTCGTGCTCAGCAGCAGCATGCCATCTGCTTTTGTCTATAGCGAATTTGTGCCGCTGGACTGCCGTGTAGTCTTGTGTCAGGTTTGCCTATACCGGCCTGTAATTACACACCCGCCGTGGTGGCTTAGTGGCTATGGTGTTCGGCTGCTAAGCATGAGCTCGCGGGATCGAATCCAGGCCACGGCGGCCGCATTTAGATGGAGGCGAAATGCGAGAACACCCGTGTACTTAGAATTAGGGTCACGTTAAACAACCCCAGCTGGTCCAACTTTCCGGAGTCCCCCACTATACGGTGTGCCTCATAATCAGATTGTGGTTCTGGCTCGTAAAACCCCATAATTTAACGTATAATAATAATTATATGCCCTTGTTCTCTCATTATTAGTTGCATGTGCACTTTCCCGCCTGACTAAGTGCGCCCTGTCTATGTTCTTTCCGGGCTCCTATATAATATTGTATCCGCATATTTTGTGTACTTGTCACGCTATTCACCTATCCCCTTTCTCCTCCCTCCAAACACACTGTAATACAGAGGAGGTGTTGTGAGTTAATAAAGTAATGCAGCAACGACGACGACAACAACAACGACGACGATGACGACGACGACCGATAATCACTGCCACCCGATTCATGGTCGAACTCCCGTAGTTGATAGAGCCATACCCATAGGCACCAAACCAAAGCAAACCAAACTGACAAGAGGTGACTATGGTCGTAGTCGACACAGAGACAATTATGATTATTTGTGTGTGTGTGTGTGTGTGTGTGTGTGTGTGTGTGTGTGTGTGTGCGCGCGCGCGCGCGTGGGCGTAGAAGTGTGTGCGGCTATTACCCGCAGTAAATGCCTTGCCATGGCAGCATGCTGCAAGCGAGCTTGAGGAGATGACTGACTGTCACCGAGGTCGCTATGGGCATATAAGGAACTAACGGCGACGTCCCTGCGAGGCACTGCTGTCGGGCAGACTGAGCCGCGCCGTTGCCCCAGGGAAAACATTGGAGCCAGCGACGCGTGGTCGTCGCCGCAGTAGCAGCAGCAGCAGCGTACTATATCACGCGGGCGAGGCCGGCCGTCTGGTTCCTGTCTTCGCGCGCCGTCTCGGGCCCGAGATGAGAGGAGCTGTCGTCGCGGACAGCGGTGTGTGCCGAGTTGCCTATAAGGACACGGCTCTGCACTTTGCAGCCCTGGTCCCGATGAGCAAACACAGAAAGCGCATGTCCTGCGAAGCGCGGAGGCAAACAAGTGTGCTCCCCGACGTGGACAGCCTTATTCCCAGGACGGGACCCTGTGGGTGCGGAAACCACGAGCACAAGTGGGCGAGGCAGTGGTTGTTTTGGCCCTGCATGAGAGGGCGCGAGGTTGCGATAAACCACTGAGGGGGTGCTGCTCGCATCATACCCGTGCGACGAGGTCGATGTCGCTAGATTCCTACGAACCCTATAGATTCTCCACTGCCATGGTGTCTAGGGTCCCTGCGTTGCGCGTGCGTCAACTTAAAGGCGCAGTGACGGTATGCGTTCAGTAAGTATTACACTGCCTCACAAGCTTTACGATACGTTTATTCCCCGGCATGCTAAATGCGCAGGTTTCATCATCTTTCGTCGTGTCATGTGTAAAACCGTGTCCATCTTTTTTTTTTCTTTCCATTTTTGTCTCTTCCCCACCCTCTCGCTCAAATGGCTTTTCCGGTACGGCGACCTACGCAACAGACTGTCTTGCCTGTCACCTGGAAGCAATGTTTCATTATTTCTTTTTTCCAGGTTGAAAGATCTTAATCAACAGCGTGATCTTTGAAGTTGCCACTATAGATGCCAGCAGCTTGGTATGTGTATAACTTCACAAATCCGTGATGCACATGACAGCAGATTCCTGGGATTCTATCTAAATAGGTTTCTTTGTACCTATATCCAGTGAAGCAATTAAGCTTGTAGTCACGATCACCAGGACTTTACTCCACCGTGCTAGTCGCGCGGCGCTGTTTCGCATATCGCAGTCTTTCTTTCAGGCTTGTAAAAAACTTTTATGTAACACGTATTGAGCACAAAAAAGATGGATTGGGAATTATTCAGGGTGATCTACAATTTTCTCATCGACACTCTTGCTCTGCATATAATATTTGAAAAGTTGAATAATTAATAATAACTAATTATGTAATTAGGCGAAATACAAAAAGATGGCCTGACTTGCTCCAGGTGAAGGCAAACAATATTATCTAGGGTCCGTTCGGGTACGTGTTACTCGCATACTTTTAAATTTTGGCACAAGCGGGACACATGCATGGTATATGGACACCCTTCCGAATTTTGACTGCGTTCAAATTAAAAGGCGCGTTGAATTGCCCAGAGTCTACTTAGCGGCACTCGACAGTACTGCTTATAGTTACATTGTCTTGTCTTGTGTTGACATTTTCCCCCGTGTACGTTTTTCCTTGGCTTGTGTAGCCACGATGAATACATGCATGCCAACTAGCTCAACTTTCGTGCTTCTGAAACACTCCTTTAGCGTTCGCCTTAATTGCAGCGAATATTGCATGTCGCACTGTGCTCAAGCTAACGGAAGGTGGCTGTAGTAAGCGCACTTAACGCATAATTTAAAAAAAATATAAGTGAGGAAGCAAGCCTGCCACTTGTGTTTATTCTTTGCACTATGATGTTCATTAGGCATTAACCAACTGGTCCCTGTAATATTGACAACGTTCATCAACGTACCATAAATCTCGAACCTTTTGTGGGCTCTTTACAGACAAATTAGGCAATACATTACATAATATTGCATAATTAGGAATTAATAATATGCTGCATTGTTTCTTTTTCGTATTTCATTGTTATGCTTCCCGTTTTACCACTCCCCTCTGTAATGCCCTGGGGATTCGAGGGCATTACAGAGGGGAACATATCGCGTAACATGAATGAATGAATGAATGAATGAATAAATAAATCCTAATAAAAGGTCACTCACACCTCAATGTACTTTGCATGTATTTGTTGAGTATGCAGCAAACGTGCTAACCAGAGAAAAGTTTGGAAGCAGCAATGCGCTTTCGAGTTTCGGATTAGATCTGGAAATTTAGTGAGACACCAATGACGTAAGGTTTTAACGCCCCTGGGCATCTCTGGCAGTTCGCAAATTGCACTATGATCCAAAGCATTGTATAGGCACTTAATATAATTATCTGGGTCAATACCGTAAAGGCTTATATGGTCCTCGCACCAGAAGACGACGAAGGCGCTACTTAAGTTTCGTCTTTCAAGTGATCTGACATGACTCTGACACTCCCGCTTGTTTTTTTTTTTTCGTATGCGTGTGCTCGTGTATGTCTGTTTTGAGAAGCATACAGACTGACGCAGGGCCCTGCGCTTGCCCCTTCTTTCTGTTGTCGCTGTCACTTTGTGCGCTTCTCAGAGTGTTGTTCCCAACTCAGCCGCATGTGTTTCCCCTTCTCCCTGCGCATGTTTTTCGTTTTCATCATTCTGCCGCCCCTTATCCCTTTCCCAGCGTGGGGTAGCAAACCGGATGTTTGTCTTCCGGTTGACCTCCCTGCTTTTCACATCTCATTTCTCTCTCTCTCTCTCTCTCTCTCTCTCTCTCTCTCTCTCTCTCTCTCTCTCTCTCTCTCTCTATTTCGACCCGCGTTGAAGCGAACATGTGGTAGAGGAAGGAGGCTTAGGGGAACTGAAGGCGAGAAAATGCGTTAAAGTGCCTCAGTCTGATACCTTTCCAAGGAATTCTAAACTCCTTCCATTGGATATTGACACGTGTACTTATCTCTATCGGGCGACCACGTTTCGCCGCCTAACAAATGTTATCGCACAGCGCAGGACGCGCCTGCACGTAAAAGAAGTTTCTGAAATGTTATCGATGGTTCCGTCCACTCTCTTTCACCGCAACTTGTGCAATCTTATTGCTTGTATGCGCGACGCGAATAGTGTAGAACTTTGTGGGAGACACGCGTGTCCCAGCGGTTAATCTGGGACATTCGATGACTGATCTATAAAAGCCGACGCGCTCGACCCGCTGATCAGATTTCCGACGATCGCCGACGTGTTCGCCGCTATCGTTGTGCTATAAGTGTAGCCTGTCTTGTGGGCACAGGTTCGCCCAATAAAAGTTAATTTTGTCGTTCACAGTATTGCTACTGTGTTCTTCAACGTCACCACCACGTGACAATATTTAACGGGATTGTTGAAAGACCACCTTGAGAGCACACATATAAATGCAGGGATTGCCACAGGTGCTTTCATCAGTGCAGAAAGACAGGCGTGAACATACTTTCGCCATCAATAAACTGATCTTTACTTGTCACTTCGACTGTCCAACTTCGCACTTACATTCCAAGCAGAGGTGTTGACGATAATCCCAGCGCTACGTACGAACACTCCCAACATCTATTTCTTCAGCAGTTATAAGTGACTCCGTGTTCGTTTGTTCCACTGTCGCTGTCGAATTCACCTAACATCCTCCGAGAACATCGTTAACCAATTGCCCAACACTTACTATTCGTACGTTTGGCATGGGTACGAGGCCACACGGGCTTAACATTAAATGAATCAACGGACGTACTTGTGGCCGCAACCCTTAAAGTGCCAGTCCCCCCGCAGGGGCGTCTGCATCAGCAGGCGTTTGCTGTGTTGCGGCACCACGTACCCGAGCACACGAGGGTTGGCCCCTCCCGCGTGTAGCCGTGCGCGGCTTAGCCGTGTCTGGGGAAAAGAGGATTCTGGGGGTTGAGCCGATGCTGGGTGTTTGGACCTTTAAGGCCCCCGGCGGAGGCAACACACCCCTTTGGCCTCTGCTTCACACAGACGGCACGCCCGGACTGACCCACCTGGGGGAAATCGGCAGTCGCCTTTTCCTGTCCCCCTCTTCAATATTTTTCTGTCTCTCTCACTTTCAATCTTTCCTGTCTTCTACTCACTTATTCTTACTTCCGTATTTCCGGGCGGCAAGGGTTAACCGTGTGTCATATATTCAACCTTGGGTATATACATTAGGTTATAGTGGCGGTGTATAGCTGGCGTCTGCAGGTTTCTTGGAACCTGCAGCTTCCCCTTGTTGGGCTCGGTGGTGGGTGGCTACCACCGCTGCCGAATTTTCAAACTATCCAATTGCAGAGGCGTTCCCGCGACTTTTAGATCTGCCTCTGAAAAGAGGTCGCACCGAAGCAACTTTCCAGTTCTTTTTAAAACCAACCGAAAACTGATTTCCAAAATACCATGTTCTTCACAGTGAAAGCAACACAACCGTAAGGAAACTGTCACCATTCATAGTTTCGAAATGCTTAGCAAACACAATTGGAGCTGGTTACAAAGCCTCGAAGATGGCTAGCGGAGACCTCCTCCTTGAACTGACCAAAAAAGATCAACTTGAAAAACTCGCCGAACTCACCACTATCGGTGACATCAAAGTGAAAATCTCTCCACACCGCTCACTGAACACAAGCAGCGGAGTTATATCAGAAGAAGACTTCCTGAACCTCAGTGATGAAGAGTTCCTCGAAGGATTTCAGGAGCAAAACGTAATTAAGGTACAGAGAATAACACTACGACGCAATGACCAACAGACTCCGACGAAACATGTGATATTGACGTTTGGTAGCACCACAGTCCCTAGTTCACTCGACGCAGGATATTTGAATATCAACGGGAGGCCGTACATACCGAACCCGAGGCGGTGTTTCAAGTGCCAGAGGTTTGGGCATGGATCACAATCATGCAGAGGCAAAGAAACATGTGCGAAATGTAGTGCCAATGACCATCCTTCTGATAACTGCAATGCTCCCGCACAATGTGTAAATTGCAAGGGCGATCATCCAGCTCACTCACGGAGTTGCCCTTGCTGTAAAAGAGAAAAAGAAATAATTGCAATAACTGTAAAGTAAAGGAAAAGATTTCATTCCATGAAGCCAGGGCTAGCGCACTTACCTCAAGTAAACTATGCCAGTGTGATGCGGCAGGGGACAGCGCCACACCGGTCTCAGGAATCTACAGGGTCCACGTCCGGTACCCCTGTAGAGACCCCAACCACCCCCTTCTTGGATGCAGCCAGTGCTGCTCGATCAGAAACGAAGACGGGCCGGCAGACCACACTGCCGCAGGGTCCGAGTTGAACCGTACCCCACGGCCCGAGACGCGCGTCTCGGCGCCTGGCTCTCGATCGTCCAGTGCCTCGGAAAAGGCGATGGAGGTCGATCCAAAAACCCCGGCGTCATTGACGCCAAAAGACCGGCGCTCCTTGGAGCGCTTACAGAAGGAGAAACATATTGTAACTCCGGTGAGAAAAGGAAAGGTAACCTGAACGGTTACCGCCCTTTATAAGTGTAATACGCTTTTTCAAAACCCGTCACCTACAACTTGTAAGCTCACGCACATAAGTTTTTTTTCCAAATCCAGTAAGATGGCTTTTATCATTCATTGGATTTGCAGAGGCCTAATCCACAATCTAGGTGACATCAAAAATATTATAAGTAAGTTATCACCAGTGGCATTCTGCCTCCAAGAAACAAACCTAGGACCCAAACATACACATTTTCTTAAAGGTTTTACTGTCGTAAGAAAAGACCGCGAGCACTCCAGTCGTTTATCAGGAGGTGTCGCTATTGTCATCGAAAGCGCCATTCCCACACGGAACGTTTTATTATATACTCCGTACGAGGCAGTAGCTGTCACCGTTTTGTCATTTAAGACTGTCACCATCTGTTCATTGTACATTCCTCCCCATAGCCATTTCAAAACTCGAGAATTTTTAATTGACCAGCTGCCGGGGCCTTTTGTTTTAGTTGGAGATTTTAATGCTCACTGCACTCTTTGGGGTAGCGATAAGAATGACCAAAGAGGACAACTTATCGAAGATTTTATTTTGACTAATAACATCTGTCTTATAAATTCAGGTGCACCAACTCATTTTTCACCGAGTTCACGTACATTTAGCTGCATTGATTTAGCATTCTGCTCTCCCGACATTTTTACCGATATTAAATGGGATGTACTGGAGACGTCATATGGCAGTGATCATCTACCGGGTGTAATCAACCTCATCTCAACGCTACCCATAATATCTCACAAACCGCGCCATTGGAAACTACAAATGGCAGACTGGTCTGTTTTCACAGAAAGTGCCAGGCTGGAGGAGTTTACTTTAACAGATTTAAGCATTGACGAAATCAATGAAAAATTTACTAACTGTATGATTTCTGCAGCCAAAGAGGCCATTCCGCAATCTCCTGGCGTTGTTCCGAAATAGCTTAATCCTTGGTGGTCACATGAATGCACCGTAGCTAAAAAGAAGCAAAATAAGGCCTGGGGAATCTTACGCAGGTACCCAACACATAACAACCATCTAAATTTTAAACAAGCCAAAGCAAAAGCTCGATATATCCGGAGACAGGCAGAAAAATCTTCCTGGCAAAAATATGTATCGACAATTAATAGCACCGTCACATCCAAAAGGATGTGGGAACAGGTCAGGAAGTTTAAGGGGGACTACTCATCATACGCGATACCGATACCTACACCTTCAGGCACTCAAACAACACTACAAGAACAAGCGAATATACTAGGGGAACATTTTTATAACATCTCTAGTTCGGCTAATTATTCAAACACGTTTTTAAAATACAAACTGTCAGCAGAAAAGGAGAAGCGACCAACTGCTTGTATGTCAAGGGATGAATACAACGCTCCATTCACGGTACAAGAACTTAACAGGGTCCTCTGTGCTGGCAAAACAGCTGCAGTAGGTCCTGACCGTATCCATTATTCCATGCTTGCGCACCTGTCCCAAGCATCCGTAGAGGCTCTCCTTGAATTTTTTAACAAAGTATTTGAATCTGGAAGCATGCCAAAGAGTTGGAAAAACGCAACAGTTGTGCCTTCTTTAAAACCAGGTAAATCCCCCACATCCCCAAGCAGCTTTCGACCGATTGCCCTGACAAGCTGTTTGACGAAATCATACGAAAGTCTCGTAAATGCGAGATTAACTTCCACGCTTGATACACGGAACTCCATTGATTTTCACCAGTGCGGCTATAAAAAAGGGTGTTCAACGACAGACCACCTCGCCCGACTTGAACACGAAATACGTGAAGCATTTTTACACAAACAGCACTGCCTGGCAATGTTTTTCGTCCTAGAAAAAGCGTACGACACCACGTGGAGATTTGGAATCTTACGTGACCTCGCCTCATTAGGAATCCGTGGCAAAATGCTAAACTGTCTGGCTGATTTTATGTCCAACAGAACATTCTAAATCCGTCTAGGCACTGTGCTCTCGCGCACATTTATCCAAGAAAACGGCGTGCCACAAGATTGCGTACTTAGCACAACACTCTTTATATAGTAAAAATGAACTCTGTCAACAACGTCATTACCACCTCTGTTATGCACTCCATATACGTCGATGATCTGCAAATAGCGTGCCGCGCCTCAAACTTACGAACATGTGAAAGGCAGCTCCAGATAACAATAAATAAACTAATGGAGTGGGCTGAGAAAAATGGCTTCCGCTTCTCTACGTAGAAAACCGTTACAGTGCTTTTTTCGCAAAAACGAGGGTTGTACTTAGACCTGGAGGTAAAATTGAATGATGTCGCGCTGCCGGTAAAACAAGAATATAAATTCTTGGGAGGAATCTCTGACAAAAAACTGAACTTCCTAGCCCACATTAAAACACTAAAGATTAAGGCAAATAAAGCATTGAATATCCTGAAAGTTTTATCTCATAAGCACTGGGGTTCCGACCGAACATGTCTTTTACGTATTTACCGGTCTGTTGTGCGTAGCCTTTTAGACTACGGCTCCGTGGTTTACGGCTCAGCCAGACAGTCGTACATCAAACGCCTTGATCCAGTACATAATCTTGGACTGCGACTGGCAAGTGGTGCCTACAGAACGTCGCCTATTCAAAGTTTATATGTTGAGTGTAATGAACCCTCATTACAGCAGCGCAGAGCATTACTCACTTTTTCCTACGTACTAAGAATTCAGTCATTACCACAACACATATGCTACAACATCCTCACACAATGCAACTCACGCCTACACTATACAAATAAACCGAACATGATTAAACCGCTTGTCCTGCGATATGAGGAATATGTTCGGGATTATGACATTCCTTGCGAAGTCCTCCAGGTTGCCAGAAAGCCACAGCGTTTACCCGCGTGGTACGATTTTGAACCGTTATGTCACTGGACATTGACACATTTAAAGAAGAAAGACACCCCACGCGAACACATCACACAAGAATTCCGTACACTTCAGGACAAGTATCAAAATAACATGCAATATTACACTGATGGCTCTAAAACGAAAGAGCACGTTGGTGTGGGGGTCTTAACGGAAAATTGGGAAAAAAGTATTCGATTGCCACAACACGCCTCTGTTTTCACGGCCGAAGTTTTCGCTATATGGGTTGTTGTCAAAAAGATTATCGCTGATAAACACAAAAATGCAGTCATATACACAGATTCTTTAAGCACACTAAAGGCTCTACATATTAAATCTGAGTATGAACCCCTGATTGGAGACATATTAAATATGGTGGCTTTTAACAAATACGGGAGGTCAATTCGTTTCTGCTTGGTCTCAAGCCATGTTGGGATACCGGGTAACGAAGCGGCTGATAGATATGCATTGATGGCAGCTTACAAAGAAATTACAAATACGACACTCCCATATAATGATAACATCCGTGCAATTACAAAAACCTTCACAGTAAAATGGCAGCGCGAGTGGGACCGTTGTGCCGACAACAAGCTACATCTCACGAAACCCATAGTTGGCAAGTGGAAGTCATGCTATCATCAGGAGCGGTTCATCGAAGTAGTTTTATGCCGACTACGCATTGGGCACACACACAATTACTTACTTACGAAAGAAGACACACCAACATGCGAGAAATGTCAACAGCCACTAACAGTTATGCAGATATTACTTACATGTACGGAGACGGAAACACAACGAACACTTGTGCACAAATTATATCAACTACACATACCTTTACACCCTGCTCTAATTTTTGGTGATGATCCGCTAGTCCCATTATGTGGCGTCCGTAAATTTCTAGACGACACTGGATTTTTTACATAAAATATAGACTACTAATACAGCTTTTTCCTTCATAAACTGGATTTTAAAACACCTCGTGTTTGGCGCAGCATAGCCTTAGATGCTTTTGCGCCATTAAACCCCATTTAACTAACTAACTAAAGTGCCAGTCCTTAGTGTTCTACGACTTTGGGCATATATTAATGCTTCAATATTAGCAAAATTTTCTCTTCATGAAGAACATGTGAAATCATTCGTTAAAGAAATGAAACAATGATTTTCAGTGCCATATATAGGTTCCATTGAACAGCGTTTCCGGATACCAGACAGCGTTCCCGGATATCGCTGCCTAATTTTTATTCCCACAGGCCTGGTTTGGGCACCTTGCCTTCAATTGTATTACTGCAGTGAACCTGAAAACATACAAGACTTCTTTTTTGAATGTCGTAGCTTTAGAACTCGAACGAAAGGAATTCTGGAAGGTATCAACAACATTAATAGCATATCCTCTCTAATATATCCATAAAATTTACATTAACAGAGTTAAGAGAATGAAGCTGCTTTACTATGCTTATCCATTAATGTATACGATTGTTATCCTTTTAAAATATTCTATATTTCTGACAAACTTCATTCACTTAACGTTCTTTTCCACTTAATACTACCCAATTCACGGCCTATCGGCTGTGGTGGATTGAGTTATGAGAACAAACAACCAACGAACTTGGTTTAACTTCACCTTGGAGCCTCAGCACCATGATTTAGCCATAGAGATGTGCTTGACGCTATGGGTCATATTGTCATGTAGTAGTGACAATATGACACGAAATATAAACAAGTAGACGTGTCGATATCCTTAAATCGACAAGACGTTCGCTACGTTAATTCTTAGCTGTTTCTTTAGTCTCTCATGCTATACTTCTTCCAAATTCCTTTCGGTCTAAATCGTTCTATGAACATTCTTTCTACTTGCTCTAATTCGCACTTACTGCATTCCATTTGATAAATGTGGGCAGTGAACGGAGAGGGAAAGCATAAGGCCAGGTTCTCAGAGGTAGGTGCCTCTGTGCCAGTTGTCAGGAGCCAAACACAGACACAACGGGTGCGGTCCTCTCTACTTTTCGAACCTTTCAGATTATTTTCTCTAAACCTCACACACTCGCAGGGAGTGTTCGACGAACTCACTTCGCTGTGCTGATGTGTTAAGTGTGTAGCCTCGATAGCAGAGCTTCAGAATAAATAAATAAACGCTCCACAGCAGAGTCGGCACTACTTCTGAGATCACTTTTACGTGACTTCATATGTTATGAGCGTCTTTACGACATCAGTTAAGCCTCAATAAGCTTGTGGAAGCCGGTGGAATCCGCCATTTTGACTCTTTGGATTTTGGTTATATCGCAAATAAACGCGTTAACGAAATTATGATATCAAGGAGTGCAGATTTTTGGCCTAGTTGGTTCGGTGCATCTCTTGAAGTCATGGCGCTGGATTGACACGGACAAGAAAGACGCTAGGACGTGCGTTATCTTGTCTTTCTTGTCCGTGAGAATCCAGCGCTATGACTTCAATTTATGCAACGAACCTACGAGCCCAAAAATTTGCACTCCTGGATTTCATTTCTAGTACAACGGGCCCTTTTGTGTGTGATCGCGATCTAGCGCACGGCCTGTCGTCTTTCTTGTCCGTGTCAATCCAGCGCTATGACTTCAAGAGATTATGATATTTTTATTTTTCTTTCAATAGCCTCCACACATTGTCATTACATTATTAGCGATTCCAGAGCAGCAGTACGCAATTTTGCGAAAGGTCGGGTCTCGGCTCCCGTAAAACACATAATAGACACAAACCAACACCCACGACCAATCCAGATCATTTGGGCACCAGCACACTCCTCCCTACCCGGCAACGATGCCGCCCACACCGCCGCTCGAGGACTCGCCAACCGAGCACCCGGACGGCTCACGCTAGGGTCAGGGAGGGATCGCATGGTCAGTTACCAGGAAATAACTCAGCACTACAGGTTAGCCAGGGCAGAGTACCCGCCAGCACACAAATCGCTTAACAAGCGACAAGAAGTAGCTTGGAGACGACTTCAGACGAACACCTACCCCAACCCCGTAGCCTATCACTACTACTACCCGGACCAATACCCTAATACATGTAAGCATTGTAAGCAAAAAGCGGATCTATTCCATATTATGTGGTCGTGCCCAGCCGAAAATCACACAAATCACGAAATAAGTAGTACTGAGCAGTGGGAGGCCGTGTTGCTCAGCTCCGACCCTGACCTGCAGGCCAAGGTCATCGAGAGAGCTGAAGAAGCCGTCCGGGCCCAGGGGCTCGTGGCTGCCTAACAACAAGGTCATCCGTCAATACCTTGTTTTCCAATAAAGTCTTCACTCACTCACTCTTGAAAATTTCTTCTAAGTAAGCATTTCTTTTTGTAATAAAAGACCAACCATTGATAAAACTCAAAATCCCAAGAAACATATCATGCTCTATAATTCTAAATAGTCATTGTCATCAATCCCGAATGACACTTCGTTTTACCGTCTAGCACCATGCCGCCTAAATGACACTCAGCGAGACAAGGTGCACTCGCTCGAAGTGTCACCAAAAATTTGCCCGTCCTATGGGGGACTTCACTTCGTTGTCACCGATCTTCACTTGTTCAAATCAAGCGCGACAGAACGGCGAGGGGCCGAGATGGTGAGATGGCGCCATCTGTGAGCTGGGCGAGGCAATTGATCGCTGGTCTTGCAGAATAGAAGTGGGGCGGCTCTTTTCGGTCGGCATATTTGTCAGCAGGAAAAATGACGTTGGAAGGAAAATTGCTTTAGATATTTTAACGCTATTTAAATAGCTTTCTTTGGCTCTTTCGGCCGTTGTCATAGTTGGTCGGTAGTAGGCGGTCAATGGTCGGTGGACGGACTCGGCAAGCAAAACGCTCGTTCTTTCGCTCGCTCGTTCGAGCTCTTCGCTTACATCGACAGTCATCGTCGACGATTCCTCCACAATTCTTTTTTTTCCTTCCTTCGTGGAAGAGACTATTCCATCTGCACGCAGCTATGCTGAGAGGCAGTTGTTGCTGCAACTCGTAGTAACATGGAACAACGACTCGCCCGGCCTCAAACCTTGTTACTGCGCACCGGCAAAAAAGGAACAATACGGATGACGCGTCGCGTACAATGGTAACAATTTGTGCCTTCTTTCATTTCTCCTCATTGATGCATAGACGAAATAAATATATATTTGTAGAGAAAGAAATTAGTTCTTTAGTTAGAATCAGTGTGAATTTGTATTCTTTTTTGGTGTCGCATGTTATACTCCTTCCAAATTCCTTTCGGCCTAAATCGTTTTATGAGCATTCTTTCTCCTTCTCTTAATTAGCACTTACTGCAGTCCATTTACTTAATGAGGACAATGACCGGAGAGTGAAGGCATACGGCAGTAGGTCAGATTGTCAGAGGTTAGGGGCATCTATGCCGGTTGTCAGAAGCCGGAAACAAGTACATCGGGTGCACGGTTCACTGCTCCTTGAACTTTGACCTTAATTTATTTGCTCCAAGCCTCATTCATAATACAGTTCAAGTTTGATTTAAGCTTAATTAAGCCCCCAGACATAAGGCCGCACAAAGCCTCCAAACTAAGCCCCCTTGAGTTAGCTTCGTTATTCAGTGATCTTCACTTGTTCAAATCAAGCGCGACAGAACGGCGAAGGCAATGGTGGCGCCATCTGTGAGGTAGGCAAGACAACTGATCGCGGGTCTTGTAGAATGAACGAGGGGCGGCTCTTTTCAGTCGCTCGGCATGTGTACCCGCAAGAAAAATACCGTTGCAAGTTTCTTTCCTGCGAGAAACAAATTGTTCCATGTGCACGCAGCGGTGCCGCATGCAGTTGTTGCAGCAAGCCAGCAAAAGGGGAAGAATATATATATATATATATATATATATATATATATATATATATATTCTTCCCCTTTTGCTGACAAAATACAAAAATACAAGAATATCCGAACTATACCGGCGATGACGTTTCAGATGAATATTAAAATCAAATGAATGTTTGGCCGTCTTTTTCTGTGTTAGTAATGAACACTTTACCACCAAATTAATGAATATACTAGAACTGTGAAAGAATACTTCACTCGTATAAAATTATTTAATGCTTATCTGTTTTGTCGCATTAGCACAAGGCGGAAGGGCACTGAAACCAGCGATGTTGTTTATATTTCCTAGTTCATGGAAATATAAAGAAGAGGCCCAGACGCGGTTCTCACCGGTCCTGGAAGCCAGCAACGGAAAGCCACATTACGGTATTCACCCGGAAGGGTTCCCCAGCACCGCGGGTAGACACTATCAGGGTCCTAGGAATGTTTATCGAGTCGAACGGGGCCAATGGAGTCGCCCTCAAACGCATTTGTTCCAAGACCGAAGGCGCCCTTGGCCTGAGCCGAAGAATCGCCAACAGGCACCGCGGAATCAGGGAGGACAATCTGATCCGGAGGTGCTATGCCACCTCGCTTATTCAGGGGCTATGCACAACTGGATCATGTCGGAGCGAAACAAGATTAATTCCCTAATCAGAAGGGTCTTCAAGCTTGTCCTCGGCCTTCCCGTCCGAAAGCACACAAAATACCTCCTCAATTTGGGTATTCGCAACACGTTCGAAGAAATTGTTGAAGCCCAAGAGTTTGCTCAGTTTGTCAGACTCTCCGGTACCCCAGCGGGCCGAGCCATACTTGGCAAGCTGGGACGTAACCCCACGGTCATCGGTCCCGACGCTGTGAAGCTGCCCAACGACGTAAGATCCAAGATTTCCATACACCGGATGCCACGCAATATGCATCCCACCTACAACGATGGACGAAGACGAGCCGGGGTAAAGTTCTGCTCGCCAGTGCCCGCTTGAACAAGGATCGAACATGCTTTCTCCTCGGTGCCTTCTCCTCAGTGGCCATCAACTGTGATTCCGAAGTCCTCAGCTGCGCTACCATCCGCACTTCTAGTGTCAGCGTTGCAGAGCAGGTTGCTGTTGCTCTTGCATTGACGGACAGTGTACGTGACACGATTTGTTCAGATTCCAAGGCCGCTGTCAGGGCCTTTCAGATAGGAATGGTGGATTCCCAGGCCATACGTATCATCCAAAATGCTAAAGACATCAAACATCACTCATTGGCCTGGTTCCCTGCGCACCTTGGAACCATTGAGGGTGCCTCACTCAACCCGAACGAGGAGGCGCACTCGGCTGCGCGAGTTTTTACTGACCGTGCGCCGGGTAACGCGTCCTCTCCTGGGCGACCCGAGCCTCTCTGCTCGTACAATGAGATCTGCAAATATAATTATCTGTCAAGAAGACTCCTGTGCACTCCTCGCTGTGCAGGGCCCAGGCAGTCACTCTCAGACTTCTGCAGACAAGCACTTACCCGAGTCCCGCGTCGCTGCACAGAATGTACCCCGAACGGTTCCCAAACCCGGACTGCTCTCTGTGTGGTGGTTATGCGGACTTTGACCATGTCCTCAATAAGGCCCAGGACCAGACCTCTCAAATCCTGGCAGTCTAGAGGGCTCGCGAGAGGGCCGTCAGGTTTCACCTGATGGTCCCCGAGTGGGCCCTAGCCAGGTGACGTTGAGTTTACTCACGTCTATTGTGAACCAAATAAAGTTGTTTCACTCACTCACTCACAATATGCTCCAGAAGTTTACACGGAATGCTTGTTAAAGGTATCGGTTCATGGCCAACTCGCGCTTACATGACTTAATTTATTCAGAATTCATATATTATATTCCAGAATTCACTTCTCAACCGTTGTATGGGGAACAACCATGACAACTATAACAAGCTAATTCTTCTTCAAAAGAAAACATTGTCTGTATTTGAAATTTACGCTGGAAATGCACGAGGCCTACGAACTGTGGGCTCACGCTACGTCTCCCCGCACGGCGTCGCCAAGTACACCCCCGAGAAGTGGAGCTTCACGACGGCGTACGGCGATAGACCCACCGCAGGTTCGAGCACCGAGCCGAAAGGCCTGGCCGGCTCTGGCCGTACGTATGGGCGCTCTCCCAGGAACACGAGACGTCCAAGGCAGTTAATGCGTTTATTGATTACAATATGGCCAGCACGTACCAGACTCCATCCAAACACACGAGGCACACTCGGCGTCTCCCCCCGCCCTTCCCGAAGGCGGGGGAAGGCAGGTTCCACCCAGCGTCGAACAATGGTTCACATACGCGGGCCGAAATGCGTTCGCAAGCACTACCTAGCGCTTCCCGTCACCGACACCGGTCAGCAACGGTTCGGACACGCAGAATGTGACGCACCGAGCGCCTGCGACTACCGCAAGGGCGGAACGCAGAGCCACTCAGCAAACCACACTTACGCAAGCTGACAAAACACGTGAACGTCTCCAGGCCGGGGGCGTTGGGGACACAAATAGCTGGTCGCTCACGTACCTTGCCGCTTGCCTCTCGTGACGGGAGCTCGTCCCTGCCGCAGCTCGACCCTCCCGCGCACGGCGATCTTCCCCAGAAGGGGCTTCTTCCCTACGTCACGCCCCACGACCCAAAAGGAGGGCTGCGTAGCATGACGTCGCGGGACGCGGCCGCGACACTCGGGGACAACGGCGTGCGGTCGAGGGGAAGGCATTTAGGGGGGGGGGGAGGGGAGGTTTCCTCGCAATGGCGAATAAGTCGGGAACCGGAGGCACAGCAACGACTGTGCCCCGGTATACCAAATGAACTCGCACATCCCTCTCCCCTTAGATGTCCCTACCAGCTGAGAAATAAGCCGCCGGCATGTAACACAAAGGAAAAGTACCCTGTATCAGCCAGCATTAGACATTGGAAGGACGGCTAACCTCCTGCCTCCGTTCCAGTCATTAAACACATATTAAAGAAATGAGAACGTTACAATCAGGGCATATACACTAAGAGCATAATTATATAACACGTACACAAACCCAATGATAATCGCGCACAACCAAATAACTCAAAGGGAACTGTATAAAGCACTGCCCCAAAATATCGCTAGAATAAATGCACTGTCTGCTACACGAACACACACACACCCACACAGACACACACTAACAAATAAACATAAGAAAGGGTAAAGAACCCCACCTAGAAAATAAAACGGCAGGACGTTCCCGGAGCCTTAGCACTCAGTCCCGAACGTTTCATTCCAAGGCTGTCGCCGGCACTTGGTCGCCGCCCACCACGTTCGGATGGGTTTGTTTCTGCGAAATAATCCGTCGCTCTCTGTGGGCTGCCTCTTCATCGTCTGGAGCCCCCTGACGAACGAGCACTGCGAACCCGGGGTCCTCTTGCATCCTCTGCCAGCACAATTGGGCCAGCTCGCCGTCTTTCATCGCCGTTGCCGCGCCAGAAGGCACCGGGGAATCTCGCGCCGCACTCTTCCCCCTCTCCTCCACGTTGGACGCCAATATGTGGGCTCACTCTACGTCTCCATGCATGGCGTCGCCAAGTATCCCCCCCCCCCCTCCCCAGAAGTGGAGCTTTATGACGGCGTACGGCGATAGACCCACCGCAGGTTCGAGCACCGAGCCGAAAGGCCTGGCCGGCTCTGGCCGTACGTATGGGCGCTCTCCCAGGAACACGAGACGTCCAGGGCAGTTAATGCGTTTATTGATTACAATATGGCCAGCACGTACCAGACTGCATCCAAACACACGGAACACACTCGGTGGGCACCCCCCCCCCTCCCTATGGCGGGGGAAGGCAGGTTCCACCCAGCGTCGAACAATGGTTCGCACACGCGGGCCGAAATGCGTTCGCCAACACTACCTAGCTCTTCCCGTCACCGACCCTGGTCAGCAATGGTTCGGACACGCAGAATGTGACGCACCGAGCGCCTGCGACTACCGCAAGGGCGGAACGCAGAGCCACTCAGCAAGCTGCACTTACGCAAGCTATCAAAGCACGTGAACGTCCCCAGGCGGGGGGGGGGGGGGACACAAATAGCTGTTCGCTCACGTACCTTGCCGCTGGCCTCTCGTGACCAGCGCTCGTCCCTGCCGCAGCTCAACCCTACCGCACACGGCGATCTTCCCCAGTCGGGGCTTCTTCCCTACGTCACGCCCCACGACCCAATCGTAGGGCCGCGTAGCATAACGTCGCGGCAGGGTCGCGTTATTCACCATTGCGAGGTTTCCTCGCATTGGCGAATAAGTTCGGAGCCGGAGGCACAGCAACGACTGTGCCCCGGTAGACCAAAGGAACTCCCACAGAACACAACCATTGTTCTTTTTTTTTTCAATGTACACAAAGCTGAATGTAGATTACGTTTCTTAGTTTGAGTCATTAGAGTGGATTTACGAAAATTCTCGTTATTACGACTGGTACACTCCCAGTTCAACCGCATACCAGATCCGTCAGCTTAGGCAAAGAGTGCCGGATATACACCAACAATTTATGAACGACGTACGTTCAGAAAATGTGTAATTCAAGAATCAATGTAGGTACTTCCTGATCCCTAATGACATTTTGTTTTGCACGTTTGCAGCCTGGCTTAGCATTGATGTGTTTTACCACAGCAGATTAAGTGTTTGATTCATGCGGACTCCTTTTGCGACATGAAATGTTGTCCTGCTGTTATTTACAGTTTGTATGTATGTACTATAAGAACACACACACGCACACACACATTCGAGGCTCTATAATTTGGACAGTTTATCTACCATATTCATCACACCTTACCAATTCTTTTTGTTGCGCCTCGTTGCATTGCGAGAGAAGTATCCGATCACATTTTTATTATGCGGTGTATTTGATGCATATATATTTTTTAGTAATGTTGCATTTCGTAGAGAGATGAGAATACGTTCTTGTACACAGTGGAATTTTTTTGTATTTCTGTAATGATGTGGATGAGATTTGTACATCTATGATGTCAACTCCAACAACTGATTGGCACGTTTATTGAGCACATGCTCGTGACGCATAACATGACCTGTACAGTTGCATGAACTGATATGAAAATATGTTTTGATGTGTCATGCATTTTGTACACACAGCCGGGGCCAAGCCAGCCAAAATATAGCCTTTACCCACAGCCTCCTCTTAGACTTTGTCTGAGAATCAGATACAGAAGGAAAAAAAATGTAGGAAAATTGTTCTTTTTTTCCGATCTTCAGGAGCATTTCCAGAGTCTAAAAAGTAATGTGCCATAATCCTCGATAACCTGGATTTCTGGCATTGCAACGAGGGAAGTACTTTGTAAGAGTTCTATATTATTGTTGCATTGAATTGAATTGTGGACCTCGTGCTCAGCAGCCCAACACCATATCAGTGTCAACTATTAGTGTAAACTATAATGGTGTATTAGTGTCAGTGCTAGGGGTTCTACGTTGGTGTTGCAGGAAACTTCGTACCAACAAGATGATAAGAATTGCTAGAATCTTGATTTGTTATCGAATAGCAAGGTGGCTCCAACAACAGAGGCTTGCCCGTATTCTGCCAGAATTAGTGTGGCGATGAATGCGCACGCAGCCAGCCCCAAGTTGTTCATGCGGAACCTTTCCGGGAGTTCGACGCGCGCGCATAAAATCGCGAGGCAGCTCAAGCACAGACACGTTGCAGAGAGGAAGCCGTCCCCAAGGCAGAATGCCGCCCAGCCAATGCGTTTCTCTGCCATACGTCCCATGCTGTAAGCAACTAATGGCAGCCCGACAATTGACGAAGAAACAAGAAAATCCAGAAAGCTCACTGGTCCCACAGTGTAAATGATCACAGTGTTCACAAACGAACACAGGGCCGACAGCAGCGTCAGGCGGGCGGCCCCAGGCTGGAAGGAATCCGTGTCCTGAGTGCCGTAGTCAAAACAGCGAACGGTGACCAATAACAAGAGGCACATTAAGACCGACACGCAAGCGCCTGCTGGTAGCAGCGCAGGTTCATGTGGTCGCGACGAATCTTCGGCGTCGCCTGAGCCTACGCCATCGTTGTTCCTCCTGCGATAAGATATGAAATCGGAGATTACTCTTTGTTAATCTGTAAAAAAAATGAACTGACGTGGTGAAAAATGGTGTAGGCATAATGAGACAAAGAAATAAACGCCGCGGCGAACGATCTAATGGCGCCCGTGTATGTAATGGACCCTCTCGGACATAAATACAACATGTCGCCTTTCTTCTAGGTGGCTTGTATGGGCTGGCGTGTATGGGCTGGCGTGTATGGGCTGGCTGTATGGGCAGGCTGTATGGGCAGGCCTCACGAGGCAAATCGACAGTGAGCGGCGCTGTGATTTTCAAGACATTGTGTTCATTGGCGAGTGATCGCCACTTTTCCGTATCGCGTATCTCTGTTTCTAGCCTCTTTCGTGAGCCACTCCCGGGTATAGCGCTCTCTAAAAATGTGATAAAACTGATGACAGATGGTGATGAATCATATAATTTGTTCTCAAAGCCGCGGTCACGATCATGACTGATGATGATGCTGACGATGATGATGATGATGATGATGATGATGATATGGAAGACGATGATGACGACGGCGAATACGATGATGGTGATGCTGATAAAGGATGACAGAAAGTTGGACGGCGATTCGACCTCTAGTTGATGTCGCTCCAGCGCCGCTTTCATTATAAATCATACGATTTATAGATCCCATTCTCGTCCCCAACGAGAACCACATAGCCTAAGTAGTTCTGCCCCGACTCGGCCAGGAAGACCTGTGTCTTTGGTTGACTCAACTAGAAGCCAAATGTTCTGATGACGTGGCTTTGGCAGTCTATGCTTACCACTGTCAGAAACGGTATCGCGCTCAGAGCCTAGGCTCGCCAATATCCCTGTCAGAGCGATGCAACCGCCGGGTCTGGCGTGGAGCATGTCTTGTTCCATTGCAGCATGTTTGTATCGTGAGAGCAGCTCTGCTGTGGAGGCGCAAAGGCTGAGTCTTCTTCAAATTTAGAATTTCCCGGCATTATTTATCTTAATCGCGGAAAACAAGAATGATCGGCAGAAACTCCATTATTAAAATTCATGTTTTCGAACGTGTTCTGACACGCGATATTAACATATCAAGTAATTATAACGTTCATGAAGTTATGTATTTATTCATTAGAAACTAACCAGTTAAGAAGGCAAAAATTATCGAAACGCATTTATGTTGATGCTAATAACATACAAATTGGTTTCGTTCGAACAGAAGGCCACACTTTTAAAACATGGTGCTTTTAAAAAACACTTTAAACGCTTTTTAAAACACTTTTAAAACATTGATAAAGAAGTCGGGATCATCATCATCATCATCATCACCATCATCACCATTATTATTATTATTATTATTATTATTATTATTATTATTATTATTATTATTATTATTATTATTATTATTATTATTAATTCTGTGACCATATTACAAACAAAGAGAATTCTGCGAACATCTTACAAACTAAGTAAAAGAAAAGCGGGCTAGCAATTGTCTCCTAAAAGGGACACTGTGCCCATCCGCTTGCAGAGGAGAGAAAAGAAAGACAAAGAGAAGAGGGAAGAGAAAAAGAGGAAGGAATAAAGAGCACATGGATGCCTTCACACCATTTTTCGAGAGTGGCGGGTGCCCTGGCTCTCCCGGGTTCTTCACGAATCTTGCGAAAATTGTCCCAATCGATGAACGTGGATTCCCTGGCCCTACTCCGAGACACCTTGAAGTTAGTCTCGAGAATGTAGTGGTCGCTGCCGAACTCCATCTCCCCAACGCTGTTTAACATCTGTATGTGGTCTTTCCGAGAGGTTGGCGCGCGTCGATGACGTCGAGCACACCATCTACGCCGATGACATCACCATATGGTGCTCCGGCGGCTCCGAGGGCAGAGTCGTAGAAGCCGTGCAGGGGGCGATCGACGTGATCGAGGAATATCTCCGAGCCACCGAACTTCGATGCTCCCCCGCCAAGTCGGAGCTCCTACTTTACAGAAAAGAGAAGGGAGGCAGACCCAAAGATTGGAAGCCAGTCTCCGAAAGCAGCATCAGACTTCGCACTTGTGACAGGGGGGTGATACCCAGGGTCGACGTTATTCGGGTCCTGAGCATGTTTGTCGAATTCAACGGCGGGAACGGAACTTTGCAAGATCATCGCAAAGACGGACAACGCTTTCCACCTCGTTCGCAGAATCGCAAACCGGCATCGAGGCATGAAGGAAAACAATCTTCTCAGGCTGATCAATGCCTTCGTACTCTGCCACCTCACGTACACGATGTCTATGCACAACTGGCTCAGAGCGGAGCCAGACAAGCTCAACGTTCTCATCCGCAAAGTAGTCAAGAGGGCTCTTGGGCTACCCATCAGGACCCATACCGAAGATCTCTTGAAGCTGGGTACATAACACCACCGAGGATATTGCCAAAGCCCAAGAACGCACGCAATTCAGTCGCCTGTCCACCACAGCGGCAGATAAACGCATCCTTGAAGAGCTGGGTTACCACCCTGCGGGATTCCCGGTGGTCAGTACCCCGATCTCTAGGTGCATTCGAGCCAAGTTCGTAGTGGCCCTTGTGCCCCGAAACGTCCATCCCGTCCACAACGAGGGCAGACGCAAGGCCAGAGCAGCAGCCATCCTCAAACTGATCAAGCAACACGACATTAGAGCAAGTTTCGTCGACGCCGCGGAGTACCGTGACAGGAAGACATTTGCCGTCGTTGTGGTCGACTCGAGCGGAAAGATTTCCAATAGCGCCTCGATTCGCACTTCAGACGCCGGAGTCGCCGAGCAAGTCGCCATCGCCCTCGCCCTGCTAGACGGTCGTGGGTCCGAAATCTATAGTGATTCTAGAACGGCAGTTAGGGCTTTTCAGAGGGGTTGCATCGCCAAGGAAGCTGTTCGTCTTCTTAGCGGCTCGAGTCCACATGTTCTCACAAACCATTCAATTCAGTCGTTTCCCGCTCACGTAGGATCGGTCAAGGGCGCTCCCCCGAACCTCAATGAGTCTGCCCACGAGGCTGCGCGTGACCTCACCGACCGCGCTTCCTCTATACGGAGCACTAACTCCCCTCCTCTCTACGGTCACAGGGACGCTCCCGCTACTCACAACGAGTTTAGTAAACATTTCGACATGTCCAGAAGGGTCTTTCCACCCCTTCACCCCAAGTTGAATAGGGCGCAAGCCGTTTTGCTTAGGCTTCTACAGACCAGCACATATTCGTGTCTGTCCGTTCTCCACGAGGCTTACCCCGACGTGTATCGCGACGACGCCTGCCCGTCCTGCGGCCAGACCTCCACTCTACCTCACATGCTCTGGGAGTGCGGGTCGACATACCCCAAGTTCATCAAGGAGGAGTGGGACCCGCTTCTGCGTTGCGCCGCTCTAGAAAAGCAAATCCTGGCCGTCCGGCGTGCCCGCGACCGGGCCGGTGGGCTAGACCTGCCGGTCCCGACGTGGGACTAGCCGGGTGCGCGACGAGTTCGCGTCCTCGCCGGACCTGCAATGAAGTTTATTCACTCACTCACTCAAGGAGCACATGATACAGTCACACGTGATGGTGTGACTCAGGCTGTATCTGCTGTGGATGAAAATGAAAAAAAAAAAACTGTGTGAATACGAAAAAAATTTAAAAGAAAGGAAGAAAGGAAAACTAAATAGAAAAATATTTAAAAAATTCTCTTTGAAGTTTCTGTAATTCGTTTCTAAGCTTGTGCCATGCACGCTGTAGCTGTGAAACTGAAAACAACGTGCCCCTTCCCTTTCGAGTGGACAAGAAATGTTTCAAACCATAAAAAGAGCAGTTGCTCGAAAAATTAAATATTGCGCATGAGTTACACAGGCAGCTGCCCTTGATAGAAACTGAGAACTTCCATTTGTATAGAATGTTTGAAACAGCTACAGATTTCTTTTTTTTATTTTTGCTTCAGTCATATGTATCCTCAGAAATGTTTCTTGCTGATCCTTTTATTACGCCGCTTTGCTTTGTTTTGTGGCCACGCCATTTTCGGTATCTGATTATACAGCAGTGTTGCAGTGCTGCTTTCCGCCACATGGCGGCGCTATAGCCACTGACGGCCAAGACAGGCACCCAGCCAGGAATGTAGGGAACGTCCACCGCTAAGAATCGCTGCATTCAAAGCATGATAGTCAGTAACTACTCAGCGGTCGAGATAAGCGAAATACGTCTAGATTATTTGTGGGGAAATAGAAAGGAAAAAAGAAACAGGGAAGTAATGAAGGCGGTGTCATTACAGACATAGGTAACTTTTCAACACAGCTAGAGATATGTGTTTTAATGCACACAAACATTATAGCTTGGTCGAGATAAGCAAGATGCTAGACTGTAATAGATGCAGTACAAGCTGATTAGTTGAAACACGCTAGGTGACTATTTCTCACCACCCCTTTTAAACCTTTGAACACGGTATGCCATTAGAAATCATCATCATCATCATCATAGCAGCAGTAGCAACGGTAAAGTGCTTCTAGTTCACCGTAGTAGCGGCAGCAGCGATAGAGTTCAGTAAAATATGGATATACCGTTAGTCAGTCAGTGAGTTTGAATCGTGCTCTATGCGTGTGAACAAGCTGCACACTTATCGCGGAACCAGAAGAATTGACTATTAGTTAACCAAAGCAGCTGCCTGCAGCGACGATTATTGACAGTACTAATTACGTTTCCGAGTCTTCCACTCAGGCGCTGCAAGACGCATGCTTTGCATGAGCATTTTGAGGTGCCATGAAGTGTAGCGGCTTCGCCACAGTTACTTCTATACTTGCCATCGATGCTTATGTCGCTTGCTTTAGAGGCTGCGCGACGCCAGGCACCTTGGCTACCTTGCAGCAGGTACGTGCAAACACAACGAGTACACAATATCAATGGTAATCATTCAAAGAAAACAGTTATCGGTGAATTTACAGCATAGACTACAGACTACTATATTCTGTAGTCTGTAGTCTACTATAGACTACAGCACAAAATCGCAAAAACGTATATATTCGATTCCATAAGCATAGTGTCACCGGCATAGACAACCACAGTGCTGCGCAGGGGCGCTGCTGTGCAAGTTGCGGACGCCATCTACAGTTAAAAATTTACAACGACCATTAAAGTTAAAAATTTACAACGTACAGCGCGCGCTCCTCCGTTTCCCTGTATTGCAGAAGCACGATTTCCTGCGCGCACCACACTACGTGTATTAACTTAACGGCGACAGTTTGCCACAACTGCTTTGTGTCAAGGACATGTACACCATCTGATCAGGATCAAGCTCAAACAATTTTTTTCACCATTCAAACGTCACGAAACAACAAGAAAACAAAGAGAGAGAGAGAGAGAGAGAGAGAGAGAGAAACTTGTGGGAAGAAAATTTGCGTGTGTCGAGCTTTTCTTTTTTCGCCTGCTTTTCTCAGCACATAATAAATGTCTCTTAGGCAAACTGTGTTGTGATGAATTTTCGACACAAATAAAGTTTCCCCAAAATCGATAGCGTCATGTGAGTTCTTTCTTTTTATTTTTCTGGTAATGAAATGATCGCAATTATGGCCTAAATGAAGGCGAAGCTGAACATTTACGGCAATTTAATGCTTCAAAATAAACTTCTTGTCAGCAAGAGGTTAACATTAAGGAGCCTGCAGCGACTGTGGACATTTATTGATCATATGTGCGCAATTAGAGATCAGGAAGGCTGCGATTTAATTATTATCACTTTCTGTACTGCGTTTGTTTTTATATGTATGTGTCAGCGCAAAATGAACCGATCATTCACACTATTTCGGAGTTTAAGGTCCAGAAGTGGAAAACTGGACTGTGAGGACTACTTAATGGATGCCTATACGCACTATCTATGTTCACTATCTGATGTTCTTGACTGCACATACCAGGCACGCTACACGACCATTTTTTAAATTTTTTTTTGCATTACATCTCTCGGAATATGCAGCCGTCGTGGGCGGCAATCGCATCCATGTCATCCTGTTAAGCAGCGGAACACCATACCCACCGTGCGGTTTGTGTTAGTAGAGCAAACGTGAAATAAAAGCAATGGGCTCGAATACCAGTCTATAGATACAACTGCAATTTCTATTAGCATCCTTTTTATTTTTTATTGCTAGTTTTTTAACTGTCAAAAGAGTATATTTCTTCCCGTTTTCACGAAAAATTAGGCCCCTGGGATTGACAGACCTGGCTTACACGTGAAGATTCTTGTCTGTTTCGTATTCTTCCTGCCACTTATAAGAATAAGCTCCAGCGATTTGAAAGAATCAAAGGGCGAGGTTGACGGCGCGCGTGCAGTCGATGGGAGGTGGTAGCGATGGCGGTACAAGGACAGAGCTACCACGAAGGCCGTCTAGTATCCTGTCCTAAGTTCTTTTAGGGAGGGTGCAAGAATGAAGGAACAACAAGGTTGTATTAACCGCTTCCACAAAATGCAGATTTACGTCCATCCTTCGCCATGCCACGGTAGCTGGGAGCTGATTGCATGCTTTTTTCTTTTACAAATCCAGGCCGCATATACAAGCTCATTACTTACATATGTAAGCAATAACATAGACGTTGTTTTAACTGAATGCGTTACCGTAAGTTAAAGCGTGGGAAAAAGAAATCAAAAGGTAATTTAACATATCTCCGATTCGGCCAATGAAGGTTCGATTTTCTCTTACCTTTTGCTCATTGTTTCACATAGAAGGCGGCTGGATTGAGCTAGATTCATCCAACAGGCGGCGAGCACGCACATTGCCCATATTTTGAAGCCTCCCAATTCAATAAGGCAGGCGTCACTGTGCGAAGTACCAAACTTGAGGACCGGGATGCAGTGTATGCAGTGGAGGCAGATGTTGGTTAGGAAGCCACCGCTGATTATGGCACAGGCCAGGTGGGCCCTGAAGTGAAATGAGAAAATTAGTCAGGCTGTGGTGTTTATTGTGCGTTGCTGATGATAAAAACTCCTGCATCATCTGACGGTATGAACGTCGACGTTAATGCGATACGCACTGAAGCAGTGTAGCGCATTTAGCGTTGAACGCTAACGCACGCAAGGGGAACCTTACGTACGACAACATGACGTCGTCAGTCGAAGCGAGAGCCGCCCGCTTCGGATCTATCGAGATGTCGGCCGGCACCATTCGGCTAATTCGTTCCCCACTGATGCTCGTATTCGCTTTAGATTTGTGTGATGATACTTCGACAGCGACATACTGCATGGTGACAAATTGACGTTCTCAATTAACGGCCCAGTAGGCTTAACTCGTGCTGGCTTCGTGTTTTGGAGGGGGCGTTGTTCTCTTGGTGTCTTGGTTATATATTCTCGTTATACGAAATAGAAATCCAGTTGGAAGTCAGCGCTTGCCATCGTCATCTTTCGGTTCTTTTGTCTGTGTACGCGCTGTAGTCAAGTTTGTAATTGAATATCGACTAGCCCGTACTCAAACCCTGCTTATAACGAGAGAGTTTGCTCATGTTTACGTGTTTGCTGTAGCCGCGTCGAGAAGGCGCCAAAGCCTGCCTTTCGCTCATTCGCTTGACTTAGTGAGGCACTTGCGGATTCGGCATCGGATTAGCTCGACATTCCGTATGGATTTGGCTTGCCAGTATACTGTTTCTACATCTAGATGGCGCCGTATATGTTTGCGTTAACGTTTTGCTCCATTCCGCTGTTCTAAAATACTAGCTTGGGCCGCGCAATGCAGCCTTTCTTAGGGTTAGCATCGCGTCGCACGCTTACGCTAACGTTAGCGTACGTACTTAAGAGATCCAGCACCGTTTACGTACAACGCATGCGCAGTGTGGAGCACGCAGCGCTAACTCCTTGCGTATGCCGCTATACGCTATACTAATTAATGCTGTCTAGTATTGCCAACGCCGAAACGCGTCACGTATGAGGCGTGTATGCGGCTGGGCTCCTATCCCGCACTTCTTTACTGTACACGCTGCGCCATCTAGAGGCACCGCCGTGAAGTCCGTTCATGACACGTGTGTGACTATTGTATATTAATACAAGAGCGTGTGAATATATTGTTCGAGAGCACTTTGGAAGTTTGAGGAATTAATGATTCTTTCTGGCAGTTTATTCAAAATTTCGATACCTGTAAACTCTTGAAGATGTACTCCATGCACATACGTTACTACGTGGTGAAAGATTATAATTTGACAGTCACTTTAGCGTACGCTAAAGAGGATGAAGGTGAAAGCCCGCGTGCTTACGGGACATTAATTAAATTAATTGACATTCTCACTCGGATGCGTTATTTCCTATTACTTGTTTTCTCCCTCCAAAGGTCGTGGGTTCGAGTGCCTTAACTAAATATATCTTAATTAACGGTGTCTTAATTAGCTTCGCCTCAATTAACACCAAAGGTTGTGGGTTCGACTCCCACCAACGGTCGTTGGTTCTACTCCCACAAAAGGTTGTGGCACCATCAATTTCCGGGCCAATGAATTTTGGTGCTATAACGCCGGACAACGAATTTTTTGACCCACGAGGCACTTCAGCCTTTCACCTTAAAATTTTCTGCAGTAACACTTTTAGTTTCCCGTTAAGAAGGATAAACTATGGAAGCGTTAAGCGGGTGGTTGTATCTCACGACCGTATAAACACACGTTGATATGCTCTGTTCACGTAGCAGATCAAATGGTAATATGTGATACCGATTGAACAGCGGTGCCGTGCGGTCAGAATGTTTAGAGTGAGCCATAATTCTAATCGCTTGTTTTTGAAGTTTCCGAATGGGATTTATTATGGTTGTATATGACCACCCCCAAGAATCAATACAGTACCTTAAATTGCTTTCTATAAAATCAAATTACATGAGGCGTAAAACTCGGGCGTCAAAGTACTCGCGAGCTGAAGTTAAGCCATAGCAGCCATATGCTAACCTGGAGCAAACGCTGTTTATGTGATCTTCCCACTGGGCTGGACTGGAATATTTATTATGGTCCTGGGCGGCTGGCACGAACATTTAATAACGAAAATAATAATGAATATAAAAACGCGTTCTTATATGCTCCATAGACAACGCCTAGTGCGCACAACAACGCGTTCTTAAATTCGTTTACTCGTATTTTCGTTACTAAATGTTCGTGGACGCTGCCCCTGATCTTGCCATTGTGAGTGTTTATTGAAAATCACCCCGAAGTAGTTGTAGGCACTAGTTCGTTCCAGTAAGACGTGTCTATCTTTAGGTTTAATGTCGTAGTATCTAAGACTGGAATACCACACTTAGTTTTATTTGTGTTAATTGGTATCTTGTTTGATAAGAACCAGTCCGAAATTCTGCTCGGCTCCATGATTGCTTCTTGATTAAGTTCAGTGATGTCATCCGCTATTACAATGACACAGGTGTCCTATGCGATCATGAGTACTTCTGCAGAGTTTATTACTTGCTGTAGGTCATTTGTGCACAAAAAAAAAAAGAAATGAGGGGGCCCTAATACGAAACCATGTGGAACGCCAGTACAAATAATTTGTTCAGAGAAATCAATATTATTGACCTTCACGACCTGAGAAGTATCTTTCATGTAACATAAAATGAAATAGAACACTTTTCCGAGAAACCTATAATAATTAAGTTTATCTCAAAAAATGAAATTATTCGCAGTGTTCAATGCTTTCTTTAAATCAAGAAAGATAACACTGACTAGCTTATTGAGTTGCAATGACATGTTTACGTTCTGATTTAAAATCATAACTTCAGTAGCTGTAGATAACCGAAGTCTGACACCGAGGGGGGGCCACCGTGCGCTCTGCCTCACTCACTAACGGAACGCAAGTCGCCTGAAACAGGTTCCGGCTTGTTTCGGACAAAGGGAAATGTGACACACGGAAATGGTGTCCCATAGTAATTGCCGTTATGCGCTAAAATATTCGATACTCTACTGTTGCATTCATGTAAATGCGGCTACAGTCAGTGCTCGTAGCGAGGAAAAAAGAAAAGAAAACAAGAAAACGCGACCTCGTGGGGAAATAGATGTGCACGAAACAGAGTAAAATATTGAACTAGAAAAGAAAAGTCAGGTTGAAAAAACAATGTGATAAGAACTATAATTACACCGGGTATCTTCTCAAGTTCCAAAGGTCCAATAAGTACAGTATGAATGGAGAACAGATGAAGTTGCAAGTGTTCATGGGCATCAGGGCCATCGAAATCATTTCGATCAGTTTGTTGAGGACAAGTTCTGAAAATGAAAAAGAAACTGAGGTAAGCTTGGTGGCTAGAATTCGGGACTTTTTCTGAGAGAGAGAAAGAAAACAAAAGCAAAGGCAGGCAGGGTAGCCAGGTTGTACCTGGTTTGCTACTCTGCACTGAGGGAGGAGGAAGGGGACAGAAAGGGAATAGGGAAAGAGATAGAGGAAGGAAAAGAAATGGAACTGTCAGTTAATCAACGACTGACTTAATCAGCGAAAGACACTTCTGCACTCACGCACGCACAAACACAAAAAAATCTAAACAAACAGAGACCAGGTGAATGCCAGTATCTGTAAAACGATTTACCTATCTTCATTTGACATTAGCATACACAGGGCAGAATAACCATTACATAGGTTTGATTAAACAGCAAAATTTTCTTGCGTGCTAGTTTTAAGTTACTAGTATTCGCATTATGCTGTTTCTAGGAGTGGGCGAATATTCTAAATTTCAAACTCGAATCGAACAGCTCTTGCTATTTTATTCGTATTCGATTCGAGAATTGATTATTTCAAGTAGCAGAATACTAGCTTCTCTTCGAATATAAGGGATAACAGAATCTATTGGAGTCTCGAGAGAATTAAGGTCGACACAAGTTAGAACTGCAGGAGAACACTGCAGGAGAGCAGCGGTTGTTGCTCACAGGCACTTGTGCATGAGGAAACGCGCGGGAAGATACATTTTTTCGAGTCACTCCACAACAATGTCACGCTTTTAAGCAGCCTATGCATTTGAATTTGCGCGTTGTCATTTATGCAAATCAATTCATGATTTACCCGGATTCACCATATTTACATGCCTTTAAAACATTGTTCGGGGCTATAGCATCACACTTGTCCCCTTCGGCGAACACAACAGCGTTCGCATTTGGTGACGTGGCATGCTGTTGCCATGTTATGCTAATAGAGTAATTGTCATCGAGCGGCAAATAACTGAAAGTGGTAATATTTCATTTACCGGCTCTTCACTTTACCAGATTGAGAATGGTAATATTGTAAAAAAAATGTTGATGATGTTGATGTTGAGAAAAATGAAGACAAAAGTGAAACGGTGTCTTCACAGAAGCTGTTCGTTGCACGCGCTGTAGCACTGCGCAAATCCGCTATCAACCACAGGCGTTCGCAAACCGTACAAGCGAAACCGAACGTGTTAGTAAATCGCTTCGTGAACTCACGGTCCGCTGCAACGAAAGGCGCACGATTTGCGGCTCGGCGACCATGTTGCAGGTTTTCTTGGCGCGCGACGTCCTGTTTGCGAGCGGCGTCCTGCTGCCGAGTCGCTTCGGCGAAGGTATGAGAATTTTGATCCGGCTCCGTAGTGTCTCGGGCAGCCAGTTGAGTTGCGACGCGCTCAGCCTCAGGAATGCTGCTGATTGCACCGCGAACGCTCGAAGGCGTTCTGCTTCACGCTGCCGCGTGTCTCTCGGCAGAACAAAGCGAGATTCGGCCGTCGACGTCGTTGCCTTTCTGCGCCGTTTAGCGCAGCAGCTTTCTTAGTTGGTGCCATCGCAAGCGAAGCAGTAGGCGGCGTGTATAAGCACTGCTGACGCAGGTTGAAGCTGCACTCCGTAGGCGATGAAGCGTCACAGGCTAAACCGACGCGAAAAACGAACCACGTGCGGAAACTGCGTCTTCACCTCAGCCATATGCCTCAGCTGAGGGCCTACACCGCTTGCACCAGGCGGCACCGCGTTGGAGCCTCCTCTGCGCTAAGACTACCGAAGCACTCACTGTCGGCGCTCGTTAGTGTCATGATGCTGGGCTTCGCTTCACCGTTCCTAGATGGTGGCGCTATTCCTGTCAAGAGAGAGCATATTATACGCGTTCGCGCCTAGGTTACATCCGTTACAGGAAGTTGATGGTGGACCCGGCATAAACCTTTCGTGGTAAAAATGTAAGTACTCTAAAACAGTCTCAGTATTCTATCTTTCTTTTTGTCAGACGGACTATAAACAAATTTGATATTACTCTTCCTTTAGAAATGATAAACTATTCGATATTTTATTCGCTATACGAATGTAATTTTTCTTGAATATTTGTATTCGTATAGATTCGCAAATTTCACTATTCGAACACCACTAGTTATTTTTCAGCATTGGCTCTGGTAATTGTCGACTCTCACAGTGATGCTGGTCGGTTTCACCAACTTGCAACGAACGAACCGCGGAAATAGCCCCCCCCCCCCTTCCCCCACGTGTTGGCCAGTAAGAGAATACTTTACTGTCCCATTCAGAGTCAGTCGATTAGACATGTTTCAATGTTAAAATATTCATTGATACGGCTTTTTCACAGGTGTTGACTATACATGTTCTTTTTTTTTCGGCAGCGATAACTGTGGAGGGTATATATTTGGCAGGATTTACGGCGACGAGTGTTAGCCAGATGTAACAAGTTAGTAAATGGTACTAGCGGGTCATCTGCCAGCAATAGGGCAGAGTGTATAGGTATACGTAAATTATACAGGTTGTGCAAAAGCTTCCGTCTCTGTGTTTCGATGTGTGGGCATGTCATAAGGATGTGTATCACTGTAAGAGGTACATGGAATTTTTCGCAAGTTGGTGGGTTTTATTTTCTAAGGAGCAAATTGTGGGTCAGATGTGTGTGCCCAATCCGAAGTCGACACAGGATCACGTCATAGAACCGTTGCTGGTGAGTGCACGACTTCCACTCGCCAATTACAGGTTTAGTAAGATGTAACTTGTCAGGATTATATGATGATCCCATTCGTGTTGCCATTTTGACCTCAAGGCCTTCTGAATCGCATTGATACTATCTTTATATGCAACTGTCGTGTTTGTTATGTCTTTGTACGCTGTCATTGATGAGCATCTATCCGGTGCTTCATTACCAAGTATCCCAACATGGCTTGGTATCCTGCAAAACCTAATTTATCTGCAATATTTGCTTGTAGTTATACTATGCTTAAAATATCCCACTTGCCAGTCGTAGTCAAAGATAGAGTGCATAAGCGTGACTGAACGAGGACCGAAAGAAACAGATACACAGAGAGAGCGCTTTCAACTGTAGATTTTATTTTCGCATGCATCGATAAATATATGCCGTACGAGCGGAAACAAACGTGACAGCAAGAAAGAACATTCAGTGGTGCATGTCGATGAACCGTACACGTGTGCAAGGCATGGTGAATACTTATACTGCAATGGATAGAAAGATAAATGTTCTTTTTTGCTGTCACATTTGTTTCCGCTCGTACGGTATATATTTATCGATGCGTGCAAAAACAAAATATATAGTTGTAAGTGAAGCGCTGTCTCTGTGTATCTGCTTCTTTCTACGTCCTCGTTCACTCGCGCTTATACACTCTATCGCGGATTCTGACCAACTTGCCCACCAACGTGTTTTAACGTATAGTCCAAGGTTATGAACTAGATCAAGTCGTCGGATGTAAGACTGTCTGGCTGAACCATATATGCTGCTACCATAGTCTAATATGCTACGTACAAAAGTGCGGTAGATGTGCAGCAAGCATTTACGGTCAAAGCCCCAGCGCTTCTGGGAAAGGACTTGAGGATGTTAAGTGCATTGTTCCTTTCATTTTAAGACTATATATGTGCGCAAGGACGTTCAACTTTTTATCAAACAGAAAACCAAGAAACTTCTGTCCTTGTTTTATAGGTAGTGTGGCTTCCTGTAGCTTAAGGATGGGATCTGGTTGTAGGCCTCTGTTTCTGTGAAAAGACAACACTAAGAGTTTTTCCAGTTGAGAAGCGAAAACCGTTTTCAGATGCACACTGCGTGAGTTTGTTTAATGTAACTTGAATTCGCCGTTCGCAGGTTGCCAAGTTCGATGCACAACACGCAATTTTTAGATCATCCACATATGAGTGCATTACAGAGGATAGAATTACATTTTGACTAAGTTCATTTTCACCACAAACCGTGTTGTGCTTAACACGCATCCCTGTGGCACGCCATTTTCCTGAATGAATACACATGACAGCGCCGTTTCTAAACACACTTAGAATGTTCGATCGGACATGAACCCGGCTAGAGATCTGAGCATTCTACCGCGTATTCCTTAATCCGCTAAGTCCTTTAAAATACCAAACCTCCATGTTGTGTCGTATGCCTTTTCTACGTCGAAGAAAACTGTGACACAGTATTGCTTGTTTAGAAAGGCCGCACGTATCTCGTGTTCTAGCCGGGCTAGATGATTTGTTGTAGAGTAACCACACTGATGCTTATTCAGCAGATTCTCGGTTTCAAGGACGTACGTCAATCTTATGTTTATAATGGCTTCATAAGACTTTGCAAGACAACTTGTGAGTGCTATAGGTCTGTAGCTGGTTGCTGTTGTAGGAAGTTTTCCCGCTTTCAAGAAAGGAATCATAATGGATTGCTTCCACTGATTCGGCATTTTTCCCATTGCCCAGATTATGTTGAAGAAACGAAGCAAGGTCTCAACTCCTTTAGAGGATAGATGAGCTAGCATTGTGTAATTCACTCTGTCAGGACTGGGTGCTGTTCTTTTGCCAGTAGTGAGTACTCTGTTGATTTCCGGGAGTGTTAAGGGGACATTATATGATCTCTCGGGGACTTCCTGTTGTCGGAAGCTTTTGTTTCTTTGCTGATTGTTTATATTTTTCAAATGTAGCAGAATAGTTTATTGAGCTTATGTCTGCTTGTTCATTTAAGTTCGTTTGCGTACCTGGGGGTAAGAGTTGTTATCTTCGGCATGCATGTGAAGCATGTCCAAACCTTTGGCATTTGAAACATTTTCTGGTGTTTTCTGGTCTGACATTTACTTTTTCTGGCATTTGCTTTTTCTTTCTGGCATTTGAAACATTTTCTGGTCTGACATTTACTTTTCGTAACCTGCGTCCAGCGAGGTAGGAATTATGCTTGTTCCAAAGGTGAGTATAACATGTTTTGTCGGGATTTCTTGGTCATTTCTGCAGATCACAATTCTTTGTGATTTGGTAACGTTTTGTTCCTGAAAACCTTCCAGCAGTTCTTCATGGCTCAAGCCAAGAAAGTCTTTCTCGGATATCACACCCCTGCTTGTATTTAGTGTTCTGTGCGCTGAAATTGTCACTGTCGCGTCGTCAGTACTGGTAAGTTCCGAGAGATATTGTGCTTGATCTTTGCCATTTAGTTCTAGGAGGAAGTCCCCGCTAGACATATTTAAGGCTTTGTATTTCAGTCCATTCAGGCACTTTTCCACCAGGGATGGAGAGAGCTTTCTTACCGGTATGTTGTTTTCGCTGTGGACTACATAGTACTTAGGAAATGATGGAGCGTTGCTCCGGAAGGAGAACTGGAACGGTACTTCGGTGCGGGATCTTTTCAGACACCGATCATAGACAACAGAGGTTTGCACTGCCATAAGAAAAATGTGTATGTTCGGCAACAGCGCCAACCGCCCACCATGGAGTCCAATGGGGGAAGGGGCAGAGCTTGCGTACAAGTCTGCACGACGCCGGTCGTACGCCGTCACTCTAACCAAATATGGTGTACCCAAGGTAGGCCAACAAGAAAGGAATTGAATGGAACAGAGAAGAAGACAGGAAAGGCGAAAAAGTGTGCGAGACAGAGAGAGAGAGAGAAAGAAAGGAAGAAAGAGAGAGAGAGAGACGAAGATTTGAGGAGAAAGAGACAAGAAAAGGCGACTGCCGTTTTCCTCCAGGTGGGTCGGTCTGGAGGGCCCGTCTATGTGAAGCAGAAGCCAAAGAGGTGTGTTGCCTCCGCCGAGGGGCCTTAAAGGTCCGAACACCCGGCATCGGCTCAACCCCCAGGATCCTCATTTCCCCAGGCACGCCTAGGCCGCGCACGGCTACACGTGGGAGGGCTCAACCCTCGTGGGCTCGGGTACGTGGTGTCGCAACACACCAAACGCCTGCTTACGCAGACGCCCCTGCGGGGGCCGAAAGATGACGTACACGTGCTAGTGCGCCTACGTACACGTTTTTGCACTATGACGTCGCTCGTGGTGACACGTGACTTCGAGAATTATTCAATGCAACATCTGTTATTTGTGTAATATGTTGCTTGAATAGACGAATTAAAGCTAGAGAAATAATAAAACACGCAAAGCGAATGTCTGCAAGTTTTTGTTTTACTTCGCACCGCAGCAAGAGAGATGTACAGGTGCCCCCAGAATAATTCGGAACGCCGGACACGCAGGTGCTCGTCGGCGGAGCGCGCCGGCGGATAAATACAGGCAAGGTCTGCGCATGCGCAGTCTCCCTAGCGAGCAAGTTTCGCTCCCTAGTGTTTCTAGATTGGCGTTGTCTTGCTCCAAAAAGGTAGCGCTAGGTGCCCTTTAGCATTGTGCAGGGAGGGCTGGGCGTATGAATGTCTGTAGCGCAGCATGCACCATAATCTATACATAAAGGCTTGTGGACGCCGTGCAGCGTATTCTCGCCATGGTCTGCATCCCGTGTGGGAGATAATAGCAATGCTTTGCGTGATTACGTGCTAGTGAGGCGACTTGGCTACAACGACCTCGCTGCCCTATTTTTTCAACCGTGTTAGCCTGCCCTGCGAAGTATTAGTTCTTATTAAATTATCTCCCACTCCGTGGTACTAATGGCTTCGTAAAACGAGGACAATTTCCACTTATATATGACCCCTCTTAAAGGGTGTGTCTGCGATAGTGGCAATAAAAGAGTTAACAAAATGAAATAACGCGGCGCGTTCCTCAAGGCCAGTTTCATGCACAGGAGGCCACCTCATTCCTTTTACTCGTGGGAGGCCGCTCTTCGGGCCACTTGCTCGCATGAACAGCTCTGGCTGGTGGACCGTGCTTGCCTAGAGATATCCGCCAGGGGGCTCCCGGACGTCTAGGGGCCCAACCACATTTAAATAGATCCAGTAAAGTTTTATCCATCCATCCATCCATTCGAAGGGCACTTTAATGAACTCTTCACGACTCCAGTCATTTATTGGCGCACCACATTACGTGGTTCGCATATATTGTGCGCCAATCAATCACGGAAACTGGATCATTGGAAGCGAGTATTCTTACGTATTGATCGCGTGTCGGCGTTTGTTGGTGTAGATATTCATTTTCATACTCGTTTTCTTTTGCTCAGAGGGGATATACAATGATAATCAAGGATAGGCTGAATGAAAAAAATATAGTAAGGAGAACATAGTAAATATAAATAACAGGAAGAACACTGGGTTCATTTTTTCCACAGAAAACAAAAAGAATCGAAACGTAACTTTGTTTCGTCTAAAGCGGTTGGCATGTTCTGCTATCAACATCTCGCGATGTCCACGCGAAGCGCAGCTTGTAGGCAGCGTGGAATTGACTCGCAGAGCGCATCTACGAAGTCCCTCCTCTCACCAAAGCCCTTCCACTCGCGCGTTATGGCGAGCCAGAGCTCGTCGGCACTTGCCCCTCCAAGATTCAGCTTGGATAAACTTTCCTTCATCGTGCCCCACACGTTCATAACATTGAAGTCTGCACCTTGCGGAGGCAAGAAGGCGAACACCACATTTTTAAGAAGTTTTTCCACAGCTCTGGCCATGTGCACCGGCTCAGGTCTTGTTGGAACAAGTAGCAGCCATCTTTAAATGGCCCGTCAAGAGCGTATGGCAATAGGTGGAATTCCTGAATTTCGCTGTAAACTTCAGCTGTGAACAATGGGGACAGCCGGATTATCGGACCGAGGCCCTCTTTGCTAATTGCTCCCCAAACGTTGAGGGCAGAGTGGCCGCTGTTGTAGATCTCGGAAACATACTCAGGCTCATATCTACACGAAAAGGAGGCAATGGATAATGGTCTTTTCAGATGAAAGACCTCTTGCGCGTTCGAAGAATTTCTGCTTAAAAGATCAGAATGAAAAGGAAAATACCTGCAGTTGTATGGTCTCCATACCCGGCGCTCTTAATCCCATCTAGATGAAAATGTCGATTCATCTGAGAATATGACTTCCTTCCATTCTTTACAGTCATCCAGCGCTCATATGCCCTGCCCAACTCAAGGCGCCGGCGTTTTTGGCACTCCGTAATGTGTGGCTTTTGTGCCGCGACAAATCCACGAAGACCAGCCTCTCGCATGCGCCTTCTAATTGTTTCCTCACTGGCTTGCAGGTTGAGGGCTGTCTTGATCTGGCGGGCGCTCTAAAAAGGATCGGCAACGGCTGTAGCAACAATCAGAAGGTCGGACTCTTGCAACATGCATCGGTGTCGTCCCGATCGTGCTGCATCTTTGAGTCGGCCATCTTCATCCCTGTATGCTTGGATTATTCGGTTGACCGCACTTATAGACTTTCCTGTGAGGCGGCATATCTCACGTTGAGGTATATCTTGTGAACTGAGCTTCATTATATTTCTCCGCACATTAATCGGCACTTTTTCGGCATGTTGCCTCGATTGTAATAGCGCGGAATTCGCGTAACTGTCATTGTTTAAATATGTTCGTATCTCTTTATCAATCGAGCCGCCGATATCATCACGGTTGCATCAGACGCAAACGCCGCCCTTTGCCAGCGCTAGTCACGGTCACCTACCATGAATATTTTGAGCAAATGATAAATACGGCCCACATGAAAATTGAAAAACAAAGGAGCCCAAGCACCCGACCATGCAGACACGAGCGCTTATGCTCCAACGCGAGTGCATGCGCAGACACAGCTTGTCACGGACACCATCGGCCCAGCCCCCTTGACAAAACGTTAAGGGGCACCTAGGGCTACCGTTTTGGAGCAACGCAACCCAAACTAGATGCACTAGGGAGCCAACCCTGCTCGCTAGGGAGAGCGCGCACGCGCAGACCATGGTACTACTTTTTCCACGGGCGCGCTCCGTCGGCGAGCGGCCGCGTGTGTTGCGTTCCGAATTATTCTGAGAGCGCCTGTACTTCCGTTTCGTCTGCTTGTTTCCATGTCGTACAGTTGCGCGCGAAGACATCGAAACTATGTCATTTTTTTTTATACTGTGTTCCAGCGCGGGATCATGCTCTGTGATACCCTTGTGTCTGCCTCAGTATTCATGTAGCACTGACTTATACCGCTAGTCAGGTGTACTCGTGCATAGCGCGCAAAATCGTGCGCTGCGCGAAACGAGACAATCACAACAGCTCGCCGGCGACGCCATCAGCGGAAGTGCGCCGCGCCGCAAAGAAGCGAGGAGAAAAAAAAATGAAGGTGAAGCCCGTGCGTGACGTATACGTTACGCGATCCTCGAGGCCCGGTATGGGAAAACGCAGGGAAGGAATTTCGCTTGTGGAGGGTAGACGAGGCAAGTGGAGAGAGTATCTCGCTTGGCAGTGGAGCTCGCCTTCTGAAATGATAGGTTCGCGGCACATAAATCTTACTGTCTCGGCTATTAATGAGCCGATATGAAAAATTTTCGCGACAGAACGCTCCCTAGAGCACATATAACTTCCAGCGTACAACGGAAATTTGCTATCCTGGGGTGCTAGTCGTTACGTCTCACTTGATCATCCCACAGACATGTGTTCCTCCTACATGGTGTGCCTTGCATTGAGTGTAATGTGACTACACGTAGATCAACTAGTACTTTCATGCTGCAATGCTTCGTCAGGGGCCTTGAGAGCAATAGGCGTAAAACTGGCAGAGGCGAAAGAGCCCACAGGCGCCCAACCTACCTGCACCCAAAAGTGAGGCAACGACAAAATGCTCAACAAGAGATTGGGCGCCAATCTGGTTAAGCGTATGCCGCACATGTCTTTCAAGCGAACTATCATTTTACTAATTTATGATGTAGGAAACGGCACACCAGGAAACAAGCCGCCTAACTCGTTTGCTGTCCGAACGCCATCGTTGCCCTATGAACAACAACAACAACAACAACAACAACAACAACAACAACAACAACAACAACAACAACAACAACAACAACAACAACAACAACAACAACAACAACAACAACAACAACAACAACAACAACAACAACCAATATCTTCAATAGACGTGTCGTGCTCGTGCTCACGCCACGAACCACGCATTTATATTCTCTTCCTCTTGTAATTTGCACGACTACTTCACCTGTAGGAAGAGGGCGCTATAACGATTTCGACGAAACACTGCGTTGAGCATTGCAGAGAGGCAACCGGGCACCGCGTAATTTGCGTCTTTACACTGAAGGAGGACTGGCATGTCTTATAATCTCGCGCTTGAACGCTTGGTGATTACGGGCTTATCACGCATTCAAAATAGACCTAGGCACGGCCTTGTGAAATCGAATGACTCTTCCAAAGAACTACTTTTTCCAAAAGATTAACAGAAATGATTACGAAAATTAATATTTTTATGTAACTAAGAAGAAGCCGCATTGAGAATACCGCATTGAGGAAACGTCCCAATGGGACGATGACAAAACCCTGAACTATACAACTGCTGAATGAAAGTCAGTCTTCGCAGTGCTGTGTAATTATGGATACTACACAGACTCATCACTATGTATCGCTTCCTTCGTAAGGCACCGTATACTTTTCTTAATGCTCTCTCGTGGCTCTCAAAGCTAGTATGCCTTTAGAACCAGAAGTTGTACATGATTATGTAATCTTTCGCTTATAATAATATCTCGTCTCTGTGGAGCGTGACCTTCGCTAAATTTAGGTGACGATAAGGCAGTACCATTCAACGATGGTAATTACTTTGCTTATTGTAAACAAATATTTAAAAAATCGTTTATGATGTTCAGGGCGCTGCTGGATGATACCAGAGTGGACGAGGCTATGAATTTTTATACACAGAATTTTGGATGCCATGAGAGACTTCCCGGAGGGGAAAAGAAAGGCTTAGGGGGGAGCGTCAGGTGACGATCATGATTCCTTTACTCATAAAAAAAGAAAAGTCATGATAATAGCACCTTCCTAAGCACGCTCTGGCAAGCGTTCTTTTCTATTCATACCACACGGTTGCCCTGTGTTCGCCCTCTGCTGCGTCGCTCGGATGCTACCTTTGCGATGATGACGACCAGTTTAAGTTAAGATAACGCAAATGGCTCGTGTACTCAAGAACACAGTGCCTGCTTGGCTTTTGCTGGGAACCAAGCAACCAAGTCGAGAATTGAAGGCCTCAGAGGCGGCGAGCCGAAAACAGACGGCATCTGACTTAGGCCTAACCACGGATCCAGATGCGTAGGGCGTCTCTCAGCAGGAGTCAACGCGCGATATGCGCGTTTAACAAATAAAAGCGGTGAGAGAACGTTGTCAGAGGAGGCTGGATTTTCCAAAGCCGATGGTCTGACGTCATGCTCTCCCCTATTTCTGTTTTTTTTTTTATCTCCATGGATCACTCTTACACAGCATTGAGCCATACTTGCGAAGCACACCTTAATAGTATCGGACATTTCTCCATTACTCTATGTTTGGAACTCTAACATACCTGCGGTTGGTGCTGCCACGAGGCTTCCGATCCAAGTGTTGGAACTGTCCAACTGTCGAAACGTGAAGGCGTAAGCAAAATCCGTATATCACTTGTCTGCCGCAGTGATGCGGCAGGCCGAGGCTCGTCGATGATAGCGTCGCTGGACGCACATCCAGCAGCCGCCGTTGCTGGCCGCTACTCAAGAGTCGGCATATCTGTCGTGACACGGCCAAACAGACGGGCGTTCGTTTGCGGAGGGCATTGGCATCGCTGAAGTGACTAGCATAGCAGATGGCTTCTTTGTGTAAGTCGGGGTCAAAAGGGGAGTGACAAGAAAGGCAGATAGGGGTGTTGTAGGGTAAAGGTCACGCACACCTCCCTTCGAGGAAGGGAGGAGGGAGAGCGCTTCTGTGGGCAACACGGCTGCATTACCGGTTCCGAAAAAGGCAAGGTGGGAGGCGACGTGCGCGACGACCAGCCCGCATTCATGCGCGAAGTAGTGCGCCTCGATGTCTTTCTTCCTCGCCCGCCGCTGTCATTTCACCGACGGCGCTGTTCAAATTATGCTGCTTCACTTCGAAGCCGCATAATGCAGGCTTTTGTCACCGGTTAACTCGTTCTCCTGGTTATATCTATATCCTTTAATCGCTGGGTATTTGATCTTGTCATTTGCTGATGCTTGTAAAAGTGGTGTTGCTTCTGCGTTTCTCTATATTAATGCAATTTTCCCTCTCCTGTTCGTGCCCTTTTCTGAGTCTGCAGTATCGTATAAATGAATGAATAAATAAATAAATAAATAAATAAATAAATAAATAAATAAATAAATAAATAAATCTAAGTATTTAAACGCGTGCAGTGTCTTCCAGTGACCGTTTTTCACAAGCTATCCACTGTTACCAGTTATACTTCGGCGCGACCCGCGCTTACATGTAGCGGATTTTCCGCATGCTGTCGCCGATTCTATAGCGAAATAGTATTGACTTAATTGTCGGATCAGGTCGCCTGCGCGACACGAACAGTGCTGTATATTCTGGAACACGCGCGAGCACCAGTGGTTACACGCTGGAACGTACGGCGAGTCGCGTAGATATAGCCGACGGGCTTGACCTCCTAATAGAATTCGACGATCGTGCTGGCAGCTATCGTTGCGCTCTGAGTGTTCATTGTTTCCCATGCCACGAGCGCGGCCAATAAAATGTTAACAGACGTCTCAAGCAGTGTCCTATTTTTCACCATCACAACGTGACAGTATAAGCAAGTGCAAAATGTGAGGGCGTGGCGACTGCTAATCGACAGCCTTTGATAGAAGCTGTCGTGCTACTTTCTTAACTTATAATATAAGGCAGGCTACTCGTATACTATTATATGTTTATCTGAATAGTTCACTGACCGCTTCTGTTGCTTTTTTCGTTCACTTTTATGTACTGATGTCGCCTCTACAAAGAACAATCATGCGACTCTATAATTATCCTTATCTTTTAGGCGCTGATAACAGCGGCGGTTTGTTACAAGCGCAGAAGTGTGATCCGACGGAGACGCTTCTTATTGACGCATTACTACTATAATAAACATTTCAGTCTGCCATAGCAGTATGCAAAATTGAAAACGTGTGTTTCCTCGACGCAACGACTGGGAATGATACGTGTTAGAGATGCACTGCAGCGTCGGGAGCAGTTACTCAGGGCTTGTGTTTCCTGTGTAGCTCTATCAGCAAACGTTAATTGTACGACACGATTGCGTGTTTCTTGTAGGAAAACATGGCATCAGCCTAATGTGCCCATGGCAGTTACCTTCTGTTTAACCACTGTTCAGCTGTGTAGAGTGACCTGGCCACTTTCTATGAGAAAATACTATATGGGAACATGGGAATATTTTGTGGTGTGTGATATACCGCACCGAACTCACGAGCACGTGGTGTTTGTTTGGCTTTCAGTTAGCAAAAAGACTAATACCTCATAGCGCGACCTACGGCACTCATCGAACGTCATACGGTAAAGGTCGGACAATTCAGGCGCAGTGAACGTTTCAGTGAATCTGTTCTGGAGATCACAATTTATTTTTTTTCAGATAAGAAAACAAATACCACGCTCCCGGTAACTATACCGGGTTTCCTTCAATACATTGCATGCCTCGAGCAAGTAATCAAGATGCGCTCGTGAATGGATGAAAGGCTAAACTGTCAAAATAAAGTTATTTAACAGGAATATAGGCGGGTTAGTTGGTGGTCAATATTGGAATGCATCATGTAACCGCACAAACAACAAAGGACAAAGAAGAAAACACACAGGACAGGCGCGGATTCCGCGCCTGTCCTGTGTGTTTTCTTCTTTGTCCTTTGTTGTTTGCGCGGTTACATGATGCATTCCGATATAAAGCTATACGCGCATGATGGATGAGCCGAGTTTCTTACTTCTGAAAAACCGAAGACGCGACATGCACATCACAACGTTTCGTGAGTATTTGCTAATTTATATACAGTATGCGTTCACGTAAAAATACATCTCACATCGTATTTCGGTCATGAAATGAAAGCGCTCGCTTGTGACTAGAGCTCAATATTACTGAAACCTTTGGCTTGCTCCATGCAACGTTCCATGGCATGTTTCATGGTGGCGCTTCTGCATGTTTCGTTCTACTGTGATCGACTGTGAGCAGTTTTTTCTCGAGTATCCTTGAACATTAAAGCCTCCATCGCTGTACTAAGAAATACACAGTAAGAAGCAACAAGAAACTAGATTCAGTTATTCAGTTTTGTCCAACAAGGCAAAAAGCAACTTCATATTTTAAATGTAGCACTATCCGTACGAACGCAAACCGCGATTGGTAAAAGGAAAAGTAGGCTGTCAGTGAACGTCTGGAAAATGTGGTATCAGTTTGAGAAGCAATATCTGCAAATAGTGATGCGGTATTAAAAAAAGAAACATAAATACATACATATGGGAACGATGTCCAATACCTGTGAGCCGTCCACTACACGTTTCGAAAGAAGGCTGCGTGTAGGAGGATGCCGCCTTTGTTGTACTCACACCTTCTACTCACATTAGCTGAAACAAGTATGAATGAAAAGTCATTGGATGTGTTTGCAAACGTCCTTAAAAAGGGGTAGTTCTTGAGTCCGTTGCTGAAGTTGTAGAAACGTACCTTTCTCTCTTATTTTTTAAGCTCATCACACACGGCACCAGAGACACATGTGCTTAGAAAATGGCAGTCGCGCGCAGATGTTGCAGTTGATTTCGGCTTTACCCGCGCTTGCTTCCCCTGCAGTCTAGCACGCAACAACACGCCGTCTTTCGAGCTCCTTCTGAGAACGTGCAGTACGTGTCGACCACGAGGCAACGGAATGAGCACAATGCAGGTCACCATGTGTCAAGTGTGCAGCGCGCACCAGTGTTCGTATGCACTCGTCACCAAACACCAGGAAGGGCAAAGCGTACGAGAATCGAGCACACCACACCCGCCGCCGCGGGTGGGAACGAATTACAACCGGTAGCCGATCGACTGTAGGGGCACACAACACCGAGAACGCTTGCGCACTGAAGCGCGCCGCAGCAGAACGTGTCGGCAATGCCCACGTAGAGCCGCGAGACGCTCCACTTGACCGTGAAGCAACCGAAAGCGTAGGCTGAGGCTGGCAGTACAGCCGGCAGCAGTGAGGCTGCCAGGAGCGCCGTCGGCTGTGGGTCGGAGGAGTACATCACGACGGCGAGGGCAATGGAGCCTACGATGGTGTTCGCTTCGGCAGCCTCGAAGCCGCCGCTGGCTTCGACCGAGGCTTGATCGGGTACTCGACCTAGAATGAGGCAGTGGAGCGGGAAGTAGACGCAGATACATCCGAGGACTGTCAGGGAAGCCCAGAGGCCCACGTGGGACAGCGGCATGTCTCCTGGACGCACACCATGAATGGCACAGGTGGATTCAGTGGCACCGTAGTCGACGTTTTCTGAGTAAGAAGACAGCATGGTGCTTTCTGTGGCTGACCTGCGAAGCGTACATTGATGATATAAAACATCAGAACAGAGAAGAGGCTAAGACACCGAGAGAAACTTCTGGCGCTGGGCTATACTCACACGCTCCGAGGGATTCTCCTGCGTTCAGCCCAGTCAACGAGAACAGTGGCCAACTGCTGGAGGCAGAGGCCCACTGCGAAACCGACGCACACAACTATTTCCGCCACTGGCGTGTCGGAAGGCGTGATATGGCCCAGCATCCGGGAACCTGAGTACAGCATGTCGACCAAAGATATTCCGAACAACGCGCCCCCGGAAAACAGCAGGGCCGTACGATGGTACCTGTAATGCACAATAAAGCTCAGTCCCATAAAGGCTCCACCATACATTTTCATTTTCTTATGAAGTGCTCGATTCGTGTTCTTGTTAAACCAAGCAGCTGATCATAATGGAACTCTAAAATTGCTAAATGCGTCTTTATGTCTTTCTATTGCCTTACCTACCAATGATGGAGTTAATGTAAGCACTTCGACAAACTTTCTCGTTAAGAGGAGGAGGGTTGAAATATGGGCATGAGTAGTGGAAACAGAAATAAAAGATAAGAAAATGTTTGAGGTTAAAAATATAAAGCAAACCAAACAACGTTTACGATCCTCGCTAGATTAAAGCTAACACATTTCGTGTCGGGAACCAGCGCAGCTGGACCACGAAGACGACCGCAACACTGCGCCGACTGCACTAGTTCTTAATCTCTCAGACAGCCATGTTGGATTTAAGGTGTCGCCCCCTATAGGCCGTGAAAGTTGCGAATAGCGACCTGCCCCTTCGCCGCAAATAGTAGGTATCTATGTGTAGGCGACGAATGCCGTCGCCACCAGGCCCCGTTTTCTCAGAAATAGAAGCGACTAAATTACACTGTGGAGACAGTCCCACAAGGGGCGGTCTGCAAATCCTACAGCCTCACCGCCACCCCCGCTCCGACTTCCTTCACTGACCGCAGGCATCTCCCTCCGCCTCCAGCCCCGCGTTTTACGACCCTAGCTGTGTACGGTAGCCTAGTAGAACGTACGGTAGCCTGTGTCGTCGAGAGAGTAAAACTGCGTTTCAAGGAGGAAGGTTGTGTTTCGGTTTGCTCCCACAAGTTGGCGAGGCGCCCTTTCTTGCGTGGGAGCCGCTTGGGGCGAGTGTACGCCTGCGTCTTCGCGTCGTGAGTTTCTGCTCCACAGTGGCGTATTCGAGGGCCGCTGTCGACCGGACCGAGTTTTTCTAACCAAGTGCGCGGTGAGGTAGCTGAGTCCGCGGTCGAGAACTTTTACACATATGTGCTTTAACTCAAGCTGGAGGCAGTACCTTGTATGTTTCAACGCTGGTCACAATAAGCAACATGCTCGCGAAAAAATATAAAAAAGAAGGAAAAGTGATTCCATTCCCATGACCACATATCACAAGCTTATTCTACTAGACAATGAAGAATTAAATAACTACGCGAGCTAAAAAATGACGGGCAGAACTAGAGAAGAACGATGCGAACGAACGGACGAGCTATGGCGCATGTGCGTGCATTCCTACCTCTTTGGTCTTTAGAACGATTGCAAGTTATGCAATTCTTTGCCGGTGTTGTGCAGGGTCCCAGAGTGCATTCTGTTAAATTAAGCATATTTCTCTGTAGCGCTTTTGTGTTCTACCTCGCTATTGTTATTATTGGGGCAAATATCAACCTTCTTGAATACGAATAGAATAAGAATAGTAGGTATCGAATCGAACATCGAATATTGAATAGCCAAACTCAGACGCACACATATACAGCAGGAATATTTATATTGGTATACTTAGGTACCATGCCTGTGCTGACTAAATAGACGGGGAACTATCACATACGAAGGATCAAAAGTAAACTCAAGGTCACTAATTGTCGTTAACGAAATTGCACGAATAGCTGCTCAACAACCTTACGGCGTCGTTGCAAGCAAGATTTCCAAGAAAGCATGGTTGCCGTATGACTAGCTTCCCCAAAACGTTAAATAAATGGTTGCCGAAAAAAAAAAAATGGTTGCCGAAATAAAAGAAAACTTGTATGCCATATCGACATGCAAAAAGGCCCATTGCAAGAACAACATCAGAGGTTGTAGCGTAAAAGATAAAAACTGCTATATGACTAGACTGCCAATAACACTAAATGACAAACTACAAGCGAAAATCACAGGTTGTCATGGAGGATTCCGGCGCTAAATCGAAAACAACCTTCGCATTACCATTTTGTTTCTGCATTGCTTCGAAAACATTTATCGTTGTCGCAGTTCTGATGATTTTCGATTCTTTGTTTAATAGACGCAGAACAGTAGCAAAAGTTGAACACTCGGCTGTTATTTGTGAAATATTTGGTTACTTTCAGGTATTCTTAAAAGTACCGAAAAGTTCCTTTTCGAATACGAATACGGATAGCTAGTGTGCAATATTGGATTCGCATTCGAAACTTGGAATACTCGCCTACCACTAATTTTAACACGCGCGAAAATAAACTCATAAATATAGACGCCAGAACTTACTGTCGGCTGCAAAATGGCGTCGGGTTCATGAAAACGGTGCAGGTTTGCGAACTTCGGGAGCGCGCTTTCTGGAAGGCGGATCTGGAGTATAGGTTAACGTCGTATCCCCGCGTCGTATAGGTTAACGTCCCGTAGCAACAGGTGGTTTGGGAGAGGCGAAGTAAATGTCTTTCTTTTCTTCTTTTTCTGAAAGCGCGCCTCGTGAAATATTAATTCTCGAAGTGCCCGACGAAATGCATTGGCATTCCAGTTACTTTTGCGCTTTAATGCATAAAACAGTGATTTCTTTAAGAAGTAAGAGGAACAAGAGTGCATTTTTACCGGAAGTTTGAGAGCGCATATGTCGAAAGTGCTGCCATCCTCAGAATTCGTTCCAACTGTATGCGCCCTGTGAACTTCTACAATTTGTAGATTGAAATATGTGTCGTAAAGTTATTAATTAAAAGGGCAATTAGTGTCATTACAATAAATATTTAGTTAGCTGAAGGAGTAGAATTATGCAATCTGCCACAGGCATTTAAAAAAAAAATTTGATGCAGCTAAAAAGACAAAAAGAAACATGCTTATGTGGGCGATCACTTACGCAGGCCAGCTTTGCCGAACGTCTGCCCGAACGTGCAGCCAGTAGACGAAGGGTCCGGCTACCAGGTTACCTCCTAGCAGGAGCAACGCCCGCAGCGTGGACGTGGCATCCATGACAGCACGAGCGCTGGAACCGAGACCGTCACGAGGTTAACGATTGACGACGGATCGATTGCATTGTCCCCAGATTCGGTCGTGTTTTGATTACGCCCCATATGCGGGATCGTTCCAGTTTATACCTTTGCACTGTATATTATATTGGCCCGGTTTAGATGGCGAGAAAGCGACCGAGCACACACGAGAAACCTCGCGTACGAAGGAAACGAAACCTTCGCTTTAATGGATGAATTGTGCGACTGAAGTTGGCATATTTGTTGTGATGAGAATATTTATGTGCAATCTTATGCAGATGTGCCCGTTGCCGGCACATCTGGAGGACACCTAGAGATATGTAAGGCGATTCGTCAGGTCGCGGCTGCTCCGCCAATTGACTGATCTACGATCTATAATGTAGAAGAGTGCGTAGGCTATAGCTCACACCAAACCTCTCACCCTCACCACATGTCTCGGCCAATCAGCTGGTATTAGTTTAAAGAACGCAATTGCTAACCAACGACCACGAAAAGTGGCTAAAGTGACCAAAAAGCAATCCTTTAAAAGTGAAAGCACAGACATACGGGGGTTTTTACGAAAACCTGAATACAGCTATCGGAGATAATCGCTTTTCAAGCTCTTTTTTTTTATTGTCTAGTAGTATGTTACGAACGTGGTGAAAGCCATTTTTTTTGTTTCGTTTTAATACCACGGTTCAGTGCCAAACGCTGCATCTCCACCTACGTGGAAGAAGTAACCACCTCCTCTTCATGTTTGCTATGGTGAAGAACTGCATTTTATTGCCTATAAACACAAACATGAAGAAGGAACTATGCGTAGTACATTGCCATACTGCTGCAGCCTCCTGTAGTTCCACGCCCTCTCGAGGAATTCAAAACAGATTTCAAAGTTGCTTTCCGTAGTCTCTGACAACACAGAGGTCTAGATCAACGTAGTGCCAATTTTCTCGAAAGTTGATGACAAGAATATGAGTAAACTACTTCCGTACAGTTTCACAAGCAGGGGCCTTCATAACCACAATGAATACATTTAGTTATCGCTGCTGCACTAATACTTAACTTACGCTAATCTTTATACTACTACCCTTTACAACAATTCATATATATTCAAAATATCTTTAATCGCTTAGCCACGGCAATGGATTCCCGTTGCAAGGGTTTGGACAGGACGTTTACTTCGAATAAAACTTTCCCTTTTCTTTTAGGTGGTATAAGAACAAAGAAACAAGGTATGGTGTCACAAGTGATTGATCGTGGTGTGTATATATATATATATATATATATACACACACACACTTCTGCGTGTTATAAAGCAACTCGCCCCAGAAAAGGTTTTGCCAATCAGTGACAAGCCGGCTCAGCAGTAACGATCTCAACAGAAAGACGAGAGAAGATGACGAATACGCAGGAAAGTGAGCATAGACATCGCGTAGATGCTCGCGAATCTTTTGTCGTGCGTCTAGTAAAATCACGAAGGGGTAATTAACTAAGAATCTTTCAAGGAGCAATTTCATTGCCTTCGGAAATTCCTGCGAGTAATTAAAGGCGCACCCTGCTAACGCTTTTCTTGACGTATATCTACTATGAGGGCGTAGAGAAAAACAAAACAAAACGTTATTCTGCAGTTTTACGTGCGGAAATCACTGTATGATTATGAGGCACGCCGTAGTGGGGGACTCCGGATTAAATTGGTCATCTAGGGTCCTCTAAAGCACAGCTTAATCTAATTAGACGAGGACTTTTTAATCGAAATGCAGCCGCTACAGTCATGAAAGATACTCGATGGCCATTCACGATAATCACACGATAGCCAGTGGCCGAGTTTTCGTTGGTCTGTAAATATATTGTCGCTTTAAATTTCCGAGCTTATATTTATTTCGCAACGTGCCTCGGAGCGTTGCGAAATAAACCGAGGTCAATATGTTGGTCAGAAAACATTAGGAACGTAACTCACCCCACTGCACGAAGAAAATAAAGCTCGATGCTCAAGAACGGGTAACGCGTGAACGTTACGGTGCTGCCTCGGCTGCCATGAAAAGTAGGACACACGGTCAGGCTAGCTATCTCTTCCTTCGCCCAAACACTTTTGCCGCACTTATCAGCACTCGGCCTAAGACGTTGTTCTGCTGAGGTCAGCAAGCAACTGATTTCGAGATGCTATGACACTTTGTATCTCGATATCAAAGCCGACTTATCGGGGAACATGCAACCTTGGGACATTGACGATCGAGTTTTACGGACCGGAAGTTTACGTATTCTTGGCACCGAGCTGAGCAACTCTGGTCACTGATATATAAGCGACAGTTTCAAGTTGCCATGGTTACGACATGCACGCGTAATACGAAGCTTCCCGGAAGAAGCTGCTGTCAGATATTTACGATTTGGGCTGAGTGAAGAAACGCGCCATGCTATCCTTGGATCTGAATATGTAAGATGATTTTTTTCAGCTATGGTGATTGACATTTTCATTGCAAGAAAAGTTCGCATAGTACGTACAGCGGAAGACAGTTATAGTAAACTATTTCGGATGGAGTGAATATTTAACAAATCTGAAGCTTATCTATAAACGTGTGCAATTTCTCTAAACATTTACTTCATGCATCAAAGTTAATTAGCTACTGAAAGAAGGGTATATATAAGGCACTAACGACATGAAGGTTAAGCGTCATTCAATTGACATCAACTCTGATTACTATATTCGAAACCGTGTGAAAGAAAGAAATACTCTCATTTGGCGAGCACTCGACCAAATCGGATTAGATTTGTTTCGTTAAAGAAAACTGTGTGGTGTGCATTTGACATGGCTCCTGAAAAGGACAGAATCAGCTTGTCGTACCTGTGGCCTCGAAGAAGGAGGTTACTCTCTAGTAAAGAGATCAGGAAAACTTGCCTAGACGACGTATGAGCTTCTCATAAAATGTGCACTGACTGGCTCATTTTGTATGCTTTCAACTCTCTTACGCGTGGACTTTGCAAAACTCTTCTTTGCAGCGTCACAAACACTGTTTCAATTTCGAAGAATTTCAAACATTTCGCGATTTTCGATGCATCCCCTTAAAGAAAGATTGTAATAAAGAGGAAGTTCTGCTTCTACCGGAGGGTAATGTTGTGCTGTGTTTTGTATACACAGATTTTACCGTGATTATCGCCACGCGATATTGCAATGTAAGAATTTCTGCGATCTACACAAATGGTAATCCAGATACATCCAGCAACATGCTGGATTTGCGCCTATATATCCACAGCTGTGGCTCAGCGGATTCACGCGGATTCAGTGCGGATTCACGCGTTCGAGGCCGCGCTGCGTCTACTGCATGTCAGGTGAGACGGAATGCAAAGGCGGTTCTTGTATACGTAGATTCAGGTGCACGTTAAAGAACCATATTTGGTCAAAATTATTGAGATGAGGTTGCGACATCTCCCGTAGCCCACCCTAGTCTCCCGTGCAATTTCGGGATGTTAAGCCTAATAACTAAATTACTATTACTTTTTTTACAGCTTACGCCTACGCAGTGAGGAACAAAGCTTGCAAGCCTCGAACATAAGCTATTCATCGGGGACGCGGAGTGTGAGCCGAGGAAATTAAGGACGAAATGCCGCCACGCATCATTTAGCGTGCGTAGCTGATGCCACAAACTTGTAAGTTAACTCGGCGTTCTCTCCGAGGGACTGCCTTTCTCGCAGATGAGAGCATTGCCTAGATTCCTTTTTTAATGGCTACAGTGAACTCGAGGTATTCAGGTGCTCATTACACAATCTTAGTTTATGTCCTGTAAAAAAATCAACATATGAATTAAATTAAAACCCGCAAGCACGCCTCAATCCTCGCATACTTCCGAGTACTTACAACGAGAGAAGTGAGGCTACAAAACGGCCTTTACATCTTCCGTCGCTCGGGTCGAGGGTATACCGTCACCAGGACCCGTATTGACAAGAGCTCTTTTACGTGATTGCTGTCGTATCACGCCGATCCCTTACAGGTGCGCGAACACTGTCCAATGAGGAGAGGCTCTTATGTAAGGCAGACTTTGCGAGTACGGGTGCTGAACACAATGAAAAGGCGCTCGAAGCGTTTCCGCAGCCTATGTGGGAACGGGCACCCTGCGATCTGGAAGACAAGGGCTACGCTGTAACAGGAGATAAAACAATCGGACTATCGACAGTCCACAGACTAGCCCGATAACTGTGTCAGCTCAGGAAAACAAAGGTCACAAGACTGCTCTCCACTTCCGCTTCATAAATAGTTTGTGCAAAATTTGGCTATTCCGGCATGCTGCGCGGCAAACCGTGGGAGTCGGAATGCTTTCGACACTTACATTCGCACTCGTCAAAGTTTTATATATGCGAATTTATAGCCTAGGTAAAGCCTATGTATGGTTAAAAACGAAACACTGAACGAAAATAAAATGCTTCTGCGCGAGCAACGCGTAAGTCATACGCAAGACGAACAATAGAAGTCAGAAGTGGTGCTCCGAGATAAGGCTGTTGTAAGAAAACCTGGAGACGCACAATGGGCGAGGCTGTGAAGATCCCCCTTCGGCCAGAACAATGCAGGAATTGTAGAACGGGAACAATAAAGTTCACCGTCGTTGGCTCTTGAGTCGACGTGGCGGCGCAAGCTGACCGTAACTTCGTATTCCGCCTTGCCGGATAATGCAGAGGCTCCTTGCTCCCTTCTTGTGTTTACCTGCATGCAGGGTGGATTGGAGAGTTAGAAGATGAGCTGGTCGGTGCAGTAGATAGTGTGGCTTCAATCGAGTGCAGTTTAGTTGTAGTTCGTTACAAATTTCTGCTACTAGTGAGCGAGATAGATAGATAGATAGATAGATAGATAGATAGATAGATAGATAGATAGATAGATAGATAGATAGATAGATACATACATACATACATACATACATACATACATACATACATACATACATACATACATACATACATACATACATACATACATACATACATACATACATAGAGAGAGAGAGAGCATGTTTATTGTCACATTAGGGTAATGGTGAACAAAAAGACAGTTCCGAGACATTTACACCTGGAAGTCGCAAAGCGAGAGAGGGAAAGAGCTAAATGGACCTTTATTTGCGAATTAAAGAGACATAGCAATCTTCTATCTTGGCCCCCAGGTTGCCGGCTTCCTCATTCCAGGAAATCGTGAGCTCTCGCTGCCACTCTGGCCCGATCTACAAGCCTTCGCTGGTCATCCAGGCCTGGACAAGACAGTATGACCTCCCATAGTTCTTCGATCCTTGGCCTCTCCTGTCTTCTCTTCTTTGGCTCTTGCTTCATTTTCCGCCTTGGTTGTTGTGGGATTGCCGCACGCACGCACGCACGCACGCATGCACGCACGCACGCACGCACACATACGCACAGGATACACACACATGAATGATACAGTTTCAAGGGATAGAGTAAATTTCGCAACAGTCTCTTTCTATATTTAGGTAGAGAGAGACAAACACGCAAGAAAGAATGAAAAGACAGAAAAAAGAGCGAGGGGTAAAAAAGAAATGAAAAAGCCTAAGGGAGAGAGCCTAGGGTCAAAAAGAATCTCTTTGGCCCTAGAAAGGCCCACTAGCTATTTTTATAGCCCCCTCCCCCCCCCCCCCCAATATCGGAAACAACAAATAAAACCATACGGTTTTGACAGGCATGAGCACAGGCGACACTATATGTACAGATGTTTATTTATTTATTTATTTGCTTACTTATTTATTTAACACGAGTTTATTCAGAAATAACATCCGTTGTTTTCATATTGCAAGTGACGCCGCGCTGACTCATTAATCTTTGGCTCTTTCATACAGTGCACGTCTACAATTTAGTTTTATTAGGTTTTTGCATTTTTCAAAAACCTCAAGGTACTAAACACTGGAATGCATGCGCATTTATTCTACCGTAGCCTCCAACCATGACCTCCGAGATCTCACCATGTCCTTACGCTGTACAAATTACGTCGTTACGTGCTTTCTGCTCCAGGTGGCGTAGGCCTTTCAATCGCAACCATGCGCCCGGCCGCAATACCAGTCGCAGGCGGACGTTTGAGATGTTACGTCGATCGAGCGTTCTCTCACTCGTTCTCTCACTCACGCGTTTACGTGGAGGTGCTTCCACGTTCTCATTGCGCTGATGTGTCGTGTGTTGTTCTCGAAATAGTGTTGCGTGTTCTAAAACACGACACATGGCATTGGGAAGGTTCATCTCGCAATCGTGCCGTATAAAACAGGGTGCTTAGAGGTACACGTGTCAGTCTGCTTTTGATGGCCACCTAGCGAGTGTCAACAGCGGAAGAGAAGTACGCACAAGCAGAAGCGTTAAAACATTTCATCGCCTGCGTTGTGTGACCGAAGCTTCGAAATAGCGCTAGATTCCCGCAATTCGTGGGATCTCAGTTATCTTTACAATACTTAAAAAACGAAAACTACAGTTAATAAAGAAATGAGCAGTAGAAGCAACTGGGCATTGACAGCCATTTTATGCATATCAATATTGTAAGCTAAAAAAAGTAACTATTCATAATATTCTTACATGGAATTCTTCAGAGACATGCACCCAACCAGAGCTCTTGCGTCAAAATAAAGTTCGGGAATGGAATAGGGTGCTTAGCTTAGCGGTTACCATCAGCATTAACACGGTGATCATTACAGAGGTACTTTCACTTACGGCTAAAGACAATCTGCTGCCCGACACAGGGAGGTGCTGTGAATAGTTATTGTAGTGAATACCGACGAGAATAAGTAAGGAACAGCCTAAGTGTGACCTGATAGAAATTCAGACATCCGCGCCCATCTTACACGGACTTTCCCACACGTCAGAAGAGCGACTTCAAAGACTTTTAGCTAGAGGACTACGCCTATGCCTAGGAGTTCCACGAGCGACTTCTAGTTCTCTTGTAATAGCTGAGGCTCGCCAATCACCATTTCCAGTTATGCGAACTACAGAAACATGCCGGCATTATTTCCGTCTTCAAACCCAGCATAAAAAAGATCCATTGGCTCTAGACATAATGAAACGAGATAGAAGTTATGTTCATGTAGAAATTCAAGAAAATCTTCACATATTGCCAAGAAATGAATTTTGGAACTCAGACATCGAATATCCTCCATGGCTGCTTACAGTTCCAAAAATCGAATTGTCAGTAGATGGGATATTCAGCAAAAGAGACAAGTTCATTCGAGCTGCTCAACAACTAGCGCTGTACCAGATATATATGCGGTATTCAGGATACACAAGCGTCTATACAGATGGCTCCAGTACAGCAACCTCTTCAACTTCATCATTCATTATACCGCACCTCAACAAACAAGAATCATTTAAGTTATCTCGTGCGACTTCGTCCACAACGGCTGAACTGTTCGCAATCCTATGTGCGATAAAATTTATATTGTCAGTAAGAGATGCGCAAAAATGGGTAATTTTCAGCGATTCACCGGCGGCTCTAACATCACTCAGCAACACAAAGGGGAAAACATTCAGTGACAGTATAATATATGAAACACTTAAAAACCTCACAAAGGCAAGCGAAGCGAAACATTCAATAGCATTCCAGTGGATACCAGGGCATTGCGACGTTCCTGGCAACACAGCAGCCGATGAAGCAGCACGACAAGCGCACCTCAAAGATGATACGGCTCCGCTCCCAATATCAAAGGATGAATTACGCTGCATTATAAGGACAACGTCTCTCAAAATGTCTAGAAACACTTGGTTTGACCAGAATTCTAAGAGCTCGCACTTATATCACATTGATCCATTTATAGAATTCAAATTTCCATTGTCATTAGATAGAACTATGGAAACCCTTATTCATCGATTTAGGCTAGGCACTGCCTACACAAAGCATTTCTTACACAGAATTGGCCGTGCGGAAACCCCCGAATGTGATTGTGGATTTGTAGACGAAGGTATATATCACCTCCTTCTAGATTGCCCACATCACGACACACCAAGAAGCCGACTTAAATCAGCGCTAATTAAATTAGACCGCAGACCTTTCAGTTTAAGGAAACTTTTGGGCCCTTGGCAAACAACGGACTTACAGAAGAGTGCTTTAAAAGCACTAAAGACGTTTCTTGAAGACAGCGGCATTGCTGGACGTTATTAGCGCTTTCATTGTTCCCTTCATTTCATTGTCACTGTATATATCCATCTGTTTGTGAATTATGTTACGTTGACTGTTCTGTTGTGACTGTATGTGATAAAGCATTTACACGATGTATGTACCACCCGCTAACTAGACAATGTGTTATTAGGCGACAATATCTTTTGTACTTTTGAGACTTTCATTTACATAAGTGTGGAGACATTTACATTGTATATTGTATGTACCATGTATTCCTTACGTCATAGTCTTCCTGTGGAAACGTTGCGTGATAAGTCCTGATGCTTGTGTGAAAAGACTATTTGATATGTAACCTTGAACCCTGTACGATGTATGACGGAACCACTCAAGAGATGAGGAGTAGCCGGCGCCTTAAACTGTGCGCCAACACCTCCTTATATCATATCAATTAAAAAAAAAAACAGCCTAAGTGTTGTGAAAAGCCTGCATTTTGTTGTGCATTAATATTTATTTTGTTTTGAATGGGGTGCCAAACGCTTGCACGTAAGCTGTGGTTTGTTGGTAGGCTTCAAAGACCTCATCCCGGCCATGGCGGCCGCATTTCGATGGGGGCGAAATGCGAAAACACCCGTGTACTTAGATTTAGGTGCACGTTAAAGAACCCCAGGTGGTCAAAATTTCCGGAGTCCCCCACTTCAGCGTGCCTCATAATCAGAAAGTGGTTTTGGCACGTAAAACCCCATAATTTAATTTTTTCTCAAAGACCTCAATGCACGTATGAACTCATCCTATGGTTTAGACGCACGCGAAGCAAACTAACCTATTGAGGGCTGACTTATCATAGAGTATTTAATGGAAACGACTGAAGAACAGCGCGTCGATTGCACCATAAATTTCAAATTTCATTAATAGTCTTCAATTAGCATATAAAGACAGACTGGCGAAATGCAAATATCTTAGGTGCATTAGGGAGAAGGGTGCACTCTATCTAGCAATAACTATTTTATTTCATTGTTATCGTCTTAGAATAGTTCAAATGTTCTTTTATTCCTGAGTCATCGTTATACGTATCAATGAAAACGCTGTGCAAATTGACGTTTGTACATGTAATTTGACTTACAGGTGACGAGGTTTTTTATCCGTCGATACAACCATTTTCAACGCAAGTGATGACCTAGACGTGTTTTGCGTGACACGTCTTCACAGAATTGCCTTTTTAATGTGTTCATTGATTTACCTTCCGCTATCGGTCGTATGGCTTCCGAATTGGTGTAATACATTTGCTTTTTTTCCCTTACGCTGGTGAGCTCAGCAGCTGGCTGAAGGTCGAGAGGTCCAACTGGCTTCCATCAACTATTCGTTCACTGAAAACTGAGAGGCGCCCGACAGCTTAGTGATGCCGAAGCGTCAAAGCGGTTATTGCAAACATTCGCCCCTCCTGCCTACGTACACTAGAAAGCTTAGAAGTTCAGGCACTGAGAACCTGTCTTGGTCTGCCACGCTGCACTTCGACAAAGGGCGCGATTTCGGAAGCACGTGGACCTCCTATAGACGCTTATCTCTCATGCGAAACCTTTAAGGGTATATCTTCGACTATTAACCCGCCATGAACGTCACTCTCTGTCGGCCATTCGCATTCTACGTATAGACAGCACTTTCTCGGCATACCTTTCACGTCAAGAGAGCGCCCTTCCCTCAGGCTTTACTACGGCAAAAGCTGCTGACATACCAGCGCGGACTTTGTCAAGACCTGTGGTAAATCTATCCATTCCCGGAGTCAGGAAAAAATTACCTATACCTTCATGTGGACTTAAACAACTTACTTTAACCCATATAACGGAAGAATATGCCGCTTCCATACATATATTTACTTACGGGTCGGTGTCAACAACCACTTCAACCTCGGCATTCGTAATACCGAATATGAAGATCAGTAAGCGCTTCAATCTCGACCACCAAACTACCTCAACGGCCGCAGAGATTGTTGCCATTCGGGAGGCAATGCGGTATATATCGATGGAGCCGCTTCAGACTAGGACTATATTTTGCGATTCTCTCCCCAGTGTAGGGTAGCCAACCGGATCTTTTTCTCTGGTTAACCTCCTTGCCTTTCCCCTTTCCTCTCTCTCTCTCTCTCTCCAACCAGCACTTCAAGTGATCGATTCTGCCCTTAGACGAGGACCTTACTATTTCCTTGCTCAAGAGATCATCGAATCACACGATGTCGCCCTAAGAGCTGGTCCTTGCATAAAATTTCAGTGGATTCCGGGACACTGTGGCTTACATGGAAATGAGCTCGCCGACGCGGAGGCAAAGATGGCTCACATTAATGCCACGCCCAGTGTCAATCCCATTTTCCCGGACAGACACTAATGCCCTAGTGTACAGACTTCTGCGCGTTAATACCGCAGTATATTGGACCTCGCTAGGTAATCGTCATCGCCACCTTCCCGAACTCGACCTAGAGATGAGAATACGCATACCACCGAACATGAAAAGGTGCAATGCAAGCTTGCTGCACAGATTACGATTAGGTGTGACCTTCACGCGGCGCTGCCTACATCTCATCAGCCGGGCGGGCATACGTTAAAGTGGGGCAAAAAAATTAATAAATAAAACTGTAGAAAAATGAGATAAATAATAAAAAAATAATAAACAAGAGGCCTCTCCCGTGTCACTAAGTATAACGGGATAGTAAGAGAAAAAAAAAGAATGAAGGAAAAGATAGAGAGAAGAAAAAAAAAGCGAGGGACTGTCCGAATTGGGAGAAATGCGGTATTCCTGAGACGATAGAACACCTCTCGTGCATCTGCCCGCGATTTGATGTACAGAGAAAATAGCTGACACACATCTTGTCAAAATTTGCCGTTGGACCATTAACAGAAAAGATTATATTGGGACCTTCGCCTGATACTTGTCATTAGCCTGATAGTCTGGAGTCTCTCAACAAATTTTTGTATGAGAACGAACGGGACAAGAGACTTTGAAGAGTCATGGAGTGCACAACTTTCTCACCACCCTCTTCATACTTATAACCAACGTCTTCTCTATTCTTTTTACACCCTTTCCCTTTCCCCCATCGTCGAGTAGAAGGCCAGAGCATTGATTCAGGCCGACCTCTCAGCTGTTCTATCACAATAAATACCTCTCTCCCTGGACGTCAAACCCCGCATTGTATTATAACCGAACACTTTTGGCACTGTGCACTGGAAGTATAGCACTGCTTTATGTATATTTCTCACATGCAGGATAGCAGGGAAAAAAAGCGTTAACGATCTGTGTTGATTTTGTGTTGACACATACATATCGCGAAAACAAACGCACTGTACAAAGTGACGATAATTAAATCACAGCATTCCAATATTGAAAGTGCAGAATGTAAATTCAACAAAACGCACACGGGGACATAACGTCCTACTGATCGACGAATCTTATTTTGAAGCGTTGAATTACCATAAATGTTCATGTTCGCCTTCATTTAAGACAATTGCAATTATTTCATTACCTTCAAAAAAACTGACCTGATGCTAAGGGTTGCTTAGGCAGAAAATTACTGTATTAGAAGACATTTGACCTTAGAGACATGTGCTGAGAAATGAGCAGAAATATTGCAGGCAAAAGAAAAACAAAGGAAAAAGAAGAGCGCGATACACGCGCATTTTCTTCGCACAAGCACTTTTTTTCTTCTTCTCACGACTTGCTCCGCGCCGTCGACGTAATGATGCGAGGCTAGCTGTGCTTTCGCAATGTTTGAACAGTGAAAATAATTGCTCGAGTTTGATCCAGATCGGAGGGTGCAGGTGTCCTTCGACACCAAGCACCTGTGGCAAACCATCGCCGTAAACTCTACACGCAGTTTGACGCGCGCGCAAGATCATGCATCCGCCGTGCAGCGAAAGGGAGGACAGCTCTATGTACCCTTGGCTGTTGTGAATTATTGCTGTAGGTGGCGTCCGCGACTTGATTCCGCCGCGCACCCACCCGGCTTTGTGGTTGTCTGTACGCTTAACATGGAAGCCAGCACTTCGTGGTATTTATCATTGCGTTTGTCTACGTCACGCTAAAACAGACTGAGTTTAGGAGTGAATGCACTTCATACCCCAGCAACTGGCTTTTATGTGCCGATTACGGAACCGTATGTTCACAGTGTAATGGATGTTTTATTTGACAGAACGTTTCTGCGATGATTCGTGACGAGATCATAAAGATGCCTGGGCTGCTGGATGATTTCAGACGTTTTACGAAGGTGGAAAACAATACTTCGTGCACTAGTTTTCAAGGCATCACACTTTCTAATACATTCCTGTCCAAGCACCGCTCCTTGATTCCGGAATGTGCAAAAATTAAGTAAAAAAAGGAGGGCAACGGTGAAGCAGTGAGTGTAAACTGTAGACAACAAACAGCACGAACAGTTACTTAAGCTGTGCTCGTGGAAACGTCGCAGTCGGTTATACGACGTGCGCAGGCGGGGACAAAATAGTACTGGTTCTGCGAGCGCGTGCCAAACTGCATTCTCGCGCCTTTTAACGTAGCAAGAGCGTGCTGCAGAATCATGATGATTGCAGAAGATTATGGCAGGAGAACGATAACTACGAGATTTCGGCCGCTGTGACCGTGCGACAATGCACTGTACGCTCCGCCGGCCGAATAGGACAGCGCTCTCCTAGCGGAATATTCTGAAATCGTCACGATTACGATAGCACACTGGTGAGAAATGGACCTATGTGCGAGCACGTGAGCATGAAAGGTCGCGCATGCATGCACAATGCCGTGTCTCCACACAGGGCGCTTGCTACGTTAAAGGACGCGAGAGTGCAGTTTGGCGCGCGCTCGCAGAACCTGTATTATTTTGTCCCCGCCTGTACAATTAGGACTGAAAGAAGCAGAAATTGCTGTCGATCCTTTGCTTGTTCTTTTTTTTCATCTTGCAGGTTTATACTGGTGTCACGCGTTAAAAATATTCGTATTTGCTTCAGCAGAACGAACTGTTCCCGTTGAACGAGTTATGAGTGGAGATAGACTTGCAATCTGTCAATGTAAAGAGAGGTGCCTTTGACGACATGTCCGCGTTGCGTGATGACAGACAGTTTTTATTACACAAAATACAGAAACGGACAATAATGGCGATAACAGGAGAAACACACAATGGAGCGGCTTTAAAATGAGAATTTGAAGTCAATTTTGATGGGGAATTTAGCGCACACAACGTACAGCAACAGCACTTTGTGGAGTCTTTACACTCCGTTTTATAATCCACAGTGTATCAAAGTGACATTTTTTTTTCGGACGTGATTAAAGCATCCAAGGATGCACCACTGTTAAAGACACGCGGAATGTAAAGCGTACAAACGCGACACAAAATCACCCGTACAAAATAGTCCACGTAACATTCATTAAGCGCGAGTGCATTAGTCCCTTTTTAAGTTCAGCTGCACCACGATGGGCACGTTGTATCACATTATACCAGTTGTTCGATAGCAGTTAATTCATTTCACACAGATCTATTTCGACTACTGGTCCTTGCCTGCAGAATCATTTCATGCATGTCTCTAAAACAACGTTCACACACACACACGCATAAAAAAAAAACAGGAGCAAATTGTCTTTCACTCAATCGTGAGGTAAAACCAGGACTAGCGTCAACATGATACAAAAACCGAGAAGCACGGCCAGCAGCTGCAGCACGCCACTCAACTGGCTGTTCTTGTCCCTCTGCAGGACCTCGAAGAACGTCACGTACAAGAGGGTGCCCGTTGCTACGCCATTGAGACCGGCAACCACGGGCGAGTCCTCGAGCCTGTTCTTGGTCACGGCTCCAATGAGCGCGCCGAGCGGCGACATGACCGAGAAGATCGCAATGTAGATGAGGATGGTTCGCGCCTTCATGCGACTCGCGGTCATGTCGAAGCCCACGACGAACGCGATGACGAACTTGTGGATGGAGATGGCGAGGAACATGATCCAGGTGGCCTGGTCCGTCGACTGCAGGCCCAGCGAGAGGCCCTCGAAGATTGAGTGAAACGAGAGGGCCACCACGATCAGAACGCTGCCGAGAGAGATGCGCTGCGGGCCGGGCTCGTCGTCGGCCACCGCATCCGCAGGGAAGGCCTGCTTGTCCTCCACGCCGTTCTCTTGCGTCGGAGGAAGCGGCGGCGGTGGTGGTGGTTGCTCCGCATCGTGACTAAGTTGTAACGAGACAAAAAGGAAAAACGAGGACCACAGTTTGCCCCCAGAGACTGGAGCACAAGCGTTACACTGAGACTGATTTACCGGACAGCGCACTTATCTCCCCTTAAATATAATGAGGTGTGGCATCGTCCATCAGAAAACGTGCCGACGAATATTCGACACAAAATTCTCGACGAATACGGCGCAAGGTACGGTTTACATGATTTACCGATAGGATGAATAAGCGAAGGCAGCTAGAAACAAGGCTGCCTGCCAATGTCAAAGGTACACTCGCCCACGAAATATTGCGAGGCGCGCGAGCGCGTGGCGAAATAGTGTTCCTGTATATGCTCTCGCAGGGAGCAGAGTTGCGCGTAACTTTTCCGGCGCCGCTCGCACCGCTGTTCGCCGAGCGCTATCACGTGGCGCGAAACGACGTCAAATATTCAACAGCGCAACTGCGAAGCCAACTTTACGGCACGATGCCCACTCGTCGTTTCCGTCAGTGCCATCGACAGTGGCGCAGCAAAGGGGGGGCTGTGGGTTCCGGGTGCACGGGGCCATTAGACGGGGGGGTGGGGGGTGGAGGTGTCAAATACGTCTGAAGACACCCGAAAATTGTCGATATCCTCGCCTTCCTCGAGTACATCCGGGGGGGGGAGGGGGTGACAGAAGAGTTATCGGCCTCAGGTGCCAGACGACCTAGCTACGCCACTGGCCATCGATATTGCAATCAGTGGACCGTAGAGCGTGCGTTGCGTTCGTTGGCTCCGGGCTGTAGGTACTGTATTCGACGGTATTCCGTCAAGGACTTTGGTGAAGTAATACAAAACACAGCATATTGACACCTGTATTCCAGTGCGGAGGCGCGCAGCGCACCAAACTGCACAAACCGCACGGAAGCTGGCAAAGCTTTACGCGGTGCCGCGGGGACGGACAGACGTGCGCCGGCGACTGGTGTGGCTATTGCGTATCAGCCGAGAGCGGCCGGCTCCGAAAGGGACCAGGATAAGCGAGATCCGTACGCCTTGTTTACAGAGGTGAGTTTGCCTTGTTTACAGTAAAGCAACATGTATCTCGAGTAACGCCCCCGCGAACGCTGACATGCGTAGGGGTGCCATGAAAGGTTGTACGATTTTTGGCGTATACGTGAAGCACGACGCAGACGCGGGACAAAAATTAACGACACGTTTGTGTCGCGCTGCAATTGTACGCCAAGAACGCTAACTTACCGACTTGCCCAATTCGCTGTGTTGCCTATATACGAATGTTTTGACTATGCGGCTCTAACACAGTTTTCAGAACAAAGTATATACTAGCGGATTCAATTTGCACGCTGCACCCTGGTTTTTCTGTCCTCTGTTGGTTTTAAATTTTTTGTCGGCGTTCTGATTTTTTAAGTAACGTTGATTGATGTGCTAGTGTTCATTGTTTTGTAGTAAGCGAAAACCTCCCGCGCTCCCGCTTATGAGGCAGCTGTGATAGCTTCAGCATTTACCGCCCGCAATACCTTCCTTGTTTGATCGGCCTTAGTTGACGTAAGCATTGTAAAATTATGCCTGTATGCTTAATAATCCCTGTGTTATAGTAAATTGACCCGAATAATATTAATATATCAAGAAAAATGTGTTATACTATAGTCGGCAATGTGTGAATAACTACTTTGGAAGTTTGCCATGTTTATGTGATTAGTGCAATACAAATAGCCGGTTGTTATTCTTATTAGCTTGTTTCCTGTCCAGTTACATTGAATTATGTCCCCCAAGGCTTCAAGAACCAGCACTCTTGCCCTTCTGCCCGCAGCCATTGGTCATCCATTCTCTTGTACGAAATAAATTTGATCTAGAGGCTCGTCCATCTTGAATCGTTTTCCACTTCAAGATTTACTGCTACGAAGCAGCTGGTTAGTATGTGGTATGAATGGAACCGTAATAGTAAGCTTTGTATAAAATTTGTGCATATGAACATTTGAAATGCGTTTAAATCTGCTGCAACGGATATACCGAAAACATGCAGCTGCTGTGAAACGAGGTCAGCGATAAATGATTTTGTTAACGGTCCCTGGCATAACTGCAGGCATGATAGTTCGCTTGGCAACGATCATTAATCGGCTGGTTTCGGCAGCCAAAATGCGCTCGCATAATTGTTCACCTTACGTGTGCGAAGTCTTCTTTAAACGCCCTTTAAGATATTTCTTGCTTTCCGGCCTCGGCGAGAAAACTTCATATGCATGCTGGAAAACATTGCACCGCTTTTTGTTGCAAGGTACAGCGCGTGTGCACGTGAACTTTTGAGCTGTTCGAGCCAAGGGCCTAGTCAGACTTATTTCGGGGGATCGAGGGGGTCCCACCTCCTGTATGTACGTTCGCGGGTGTGTTTGTATGTGTGTGTATATATGTACGTACAAAATTTCGGGGGGCTGGAACCCTACCCCATTCAGGCTACGCCAATCAATGGTTAGAGCGCAGCCTGCATTAGGAAGTGCCATCTTGCTGAGCGCTTGCGGAAAATTGGCGCATGTAGCTCGCGAATAGACTGTACTACTCACGACTAGACTGTACTACTCACGACCAGCTGACAAAAAAACGCAAAGGGTAAACCGTGCGGCATTTGCGTCCTGCGCGCTCGAAGAATGGCTTCACTGCATAGCTGCGACATACTGGAGGACCCATGCCCAACTCTGCTCCCTGTGGGAGCATATACAGGGACACTATGGCGAAATAAAGCCTCTAAACCATGCCCCTAAATGATGGTGAAACGGCCTTCCGCGCGTTCAAGCGGCTTATCTCTGCTGTCGAGACAGACGCATGCGCGTCGCTCCGGGAGGCAAACGTGCATGTTTCCACGCTTCCTCCTTCCGCGCCGGCGATAGCCGAGTGCAGCCGCGAGGTGGCCCTCTTGCGATTGGCGCTGTGGCGGCTTCGACGGGCAAAACTTCGTTTATATAAGGAAATCAAGAGTTCATTTTCAGAACTCGTAAAAAGAATTCGTAAAAAAAGAAACAACGAAGATTCGCCACGAGAAACGTCACCGGGCCCTATGCGTCCGCACTCGTGACTCGACAAAAAGCGGCCCCAGCGGCGCTCGCAAGCTCACGCTTCACACAACCTAGCTCGTCACATAATATAGCTTCACGCTCGTCAAAGCCGCCACAGCGCGTATCGCAAGAGGGGCACGTCGCGGCTACATTCCAATATTGCCGGCGCGCAAGGAGGAATCGCGGAAACATGCGAGCATGCAGTCCCGGAGGGACGCGCATGCGCCGGTCTCGACAACAGGGGTGCGCCGCTAGAACTCGCGGGGGGCCGTTTCGCCCCGCGCGCCCCGCTATATTTTATGGGCGAGCGCACGTCGCACCTAATTTTTCAGATGGTCGAATGTTGTATAGGACCACGCTTGTGGTCATTATGTGAAAGTAAGTAATATCAATTGTCAATCAACTGAATCTATGTTTGATGCTGTTAATGTACTGACTTCGAAAAGGTATCGCGATGAGGTTGATTGATGTTCCTTACAAATTCGTTACAGATCTTTTTCTGGCTGAATGCGCGACCGTCTGCTAAGCAGAAATACAGCACAATGTTCATGCCCACCTGCAGTTCATTACAGCGGCTCTGTGTGAATGACCGTGGTCGGACGGGTGATGGCTGTGACCTAGGCAGGCGTGGACGATCTCTTCCAGCGCGTAGACGGCGAGGAAGCCCACACAGACGACTCCTTCAGTGACGGGAAAGTCGGTCGTCAACTTCTCGAATCCTTCGCGCACTTCGGGCAGAAGGTGCAGGAAGCTTGTGGCGAACAGTACGCCGCCTCCGATGCAGACGAGAAACGCGAATGCCTTGTCGCCCCACCTCGCCATGCTAAGTCTCTTGACGAGCCAGATGGGAAGCAGCCCTGACAGCAGCGTTCCGAACAAGAGCAACAGCGGGGCCGCGACTTGGGACCACTGAAATGCCATCTTTCACCGACTTCTCGAGTCCCTGGCGGGTTCGGGCTTGTAGAAAGTGTGGCCTAGTGTCTTCGAGTGGTGCCCTGAGGACGGATCCGGAATTCTGAGCCAGAATGAGACACACGGCCCCCGTCAGGCACTCTTGTGTTTTCGAGGATCTGCAAAAACAGGACAAGCGTACGCGGACGTCAAGTGAGTGGTTCATAACACTGGTGGGAGTTGCATTGAGCTCTGTGATCTGCCAGGACTGACCTTGGGTTTTCTGTTCCATTACGGGTCAGGGAAACTTTGCAGTCGGACAGGAACAGGGAAGGCGTAGACGGGGGAGGCGTTTCCGGGACAACGCGAAAAACCGGCGAAGGGCATAATCGTATGGATCAGCCTCCACTTACACCAGAGCACTCACAGTGCATCAGCGTCAGCTGCGCACGAGGGGGCAGTACGGGTTTGCACCGGTCGCGCAAGTTCTTAAATATTTAAACGGAGGTGGCAGCTGACACTATACGAACCGATAAGCAGAAATAAAAGCCCTCGCTGCGTAGCATTCGAATACACTCTGTAACGCAGCCCCTCAAACACCAATTCATGTAAAAAAAAAGAAAGAAATAAAGATACAGCTCAGCCCTCAGCTGAGAGAGAGAAAGATAAACGCGGTTGGAAACGCAAGGAACCTTCAGGTGAAATATCTGTACGATACTGACGATTGTGAATGAATCAGATTAGCTGAAAAAATACTGTCAAAAAGCATGAAGCCAGATCGGTATACCGATCTGGCCCTGATGCTGTCTGACACGATTTTTTCAACTACTATACGTAGGACAAGTGCGACTCGCTTTTAAAGGAGTCACCGAGGCTGTGCGAAGAATGAGTGTCAATATGAAGTAAAATATGACCGTGGCTGCAGTCAACAGCCTCAAGTGCGTCTATTTACAAATGACATGCCTCATAAAATTACGCTTAGTAGAGAAATAACCAGCGGAGCATGCCCCGCATGAAAATGAAGAACCTTGAAACACGACTGGGTGCCATAAAATTCCGAAGGTCCATTCGCTTTACCTGTTTGTTGGCCTGGTGTCAGACGGGTTGCGCCATTATACGAGGGCAGATTTAATGCAGGCCCAAAGCTCAACACACGACTGTCTTCTGAACGGCCAGAAATCGAGAGGATATTGTTCTTAGCCTCATTACTTACGTAGTCGGCCGCTGATGCGATTGACGGGGGAGTCTGGTGCTAAGAGGCATCACCCACGAACTGACAGGCGCCTATATAAGCATTGGCAACGCATTCCATGTACCTGCTCGAAGTCACGGGCTCGGTCCCGGCCGCGGCGACATCTTGATGGGGGCGAATACCGTTGCGCCCGTACGTCAGTTTGACGTCATGGATTGCTAAGCAGTTCTTTCGCATTTCGGCTGTTATGTTTCACCAAAAGTTCTTGAAATTTGCTGTGTACAGTCTTGGGCTCTCTTAAAACACAATACTGTTGATCTTTAGCCATAAAAAATGAACTAGGCCTGTGCAGACGCCGCCAAATCTATTACGTCACGCCAAGCTGGTGCGGGAATTTCAAGGCGGCGTTGCCACCTAGCTTTCATTCTAGCCTTTTTTTTTCTGGCTTTCCAAGCGTCTTTTCACGGTAAGGGTGACTTTTATGGTATTGTGGAAGGGTAATGTACTAACACATTTCAAATTATTTCTATCTTTAATGTCTACCTCTGGGAGTCTACAAACCTTCTGATAAACAAAACATACTATACTCTGACCACGCCCCGCATTACATGACGATGCCATACATTTTTTTGTGTGTGTGTTTTCGGCTTGGCAACGACAGAGGACCGGCAGAATTTGATAGCGGCAGCGAAATGGGTCAGATATCTTCCTTTCCAACAAAAAGCAAATCGTGACACAGAGGCCCCATCACTGTCGCGGCTGGAACGCTTTGAGGTGGCGATTCATAAACGTGACGTCACTTAAGATTGGCAGACTGCGAGCTCTTTAAAGGGAGTAAAGAAACCGGTAAGTAAAAATAAATCAATAAATAAATAGATCCGGGTGTTTTGATTATGAGGCACCTAAATCCAAGCGCACGAGCGTTTTTGGCGTTTCAACCCCATTAAAATGTAGCCATCGCGGCAGATATCGGACCCGCGAACTCATCCGCGCCGCGCCATATCCACTGGGTTACGGCGGCGGGTAACTCTGGTAAGTAAAATATTGCACGGCATGATGCAAATATACGCCAAAATTGACGTTATGCTGCTCTTAATGGAGCTCAGTTTCTTTTTTCCTCCTGAAGTGAAATAACACATTTAAATCATCAAAGCGAAGCTTTGAAACAGCGACATACCTTGACGCTGCATGAAGCGACGAACGGGACAGCTGGAGCCTCCAACTTTGAATGCACAGGGGAGGATGAGCTCAGAGAAGACCGGGTAAAACCCGGAATGCGCATGCATCGCTCCCCCCGCGGCTAGGTTATCTCGACGCTGCTGATTAAAGCATTGTGTTGCGTTCTTCTGTTTGTTCTCACTGCGACTGCTCTCGCCTATAAAAGGAGCTGGTAAGTTCCGAGTAAACACGCCGCGCGTGCGAACTGCCTTAATGGAAACGTCCGGCTGAGGGAGCTGCGTGTAACCTGCAAGTTTGTCGTTTATCACGACAGTGTGTGATATACAGTGCGAATGGCCACAGCCTGATACAACGTATGAAATATCTTCGAAACGACACTGAAGAGCGAAATAAGCTGAGCTGCATTAGTAAATTACCGTTCTACAATGCCAAGAAAACCACTCGTATACATGCATGAGAGGAGGCTTTATAAGCCACAAAAGACGCAAAGGGGAAGGCGGCGGAGGACGACGACGTCTTGAAGTTTAGACACTAGTTCACCGTGACATCATGGTGGTTGATGCCATCTCTTTGGGTCTAGTTAGTTTTCTAAGTCGGACATGGGCTACATTGTATTCTGAAGGAACAAAAGACTGAACTTGGCGAGTATCGACAACTTTTACTGGGCCACAAAAGGCCAAAATCCCCCAAAGTACTTTGAAATTCGTGGCGCCACACTGACGTAGCGGCGCTCGGGTTTCTGAGCGAAATACCATAAATGCACGTTTAGCCTACGTTCTGCCATCTAGCAATAAACCTCTTACCGGCGAAAATGAACGCAAAATGGAGTTTTGAAGCAATGCCTTCACCGTCTAAACTAGTTTTTTTAAGACGAAGCTTCAGCTGTTACTTTCCAGATTCAGATACATGAGAAACTTAGCTGTGCTCTCCTTATGTATATGCTGAGCTTACTGATATGAAATTTTTTTTTTCGTTTAATTAAGACTGAAGTCAAATTCCTTTTCTTTTGTGTGGTTGTGCGTGCGTGCGTGCGTGCGTGCGTGCGCGTGCGTGTGCGTGCGTGTGCGTGCGTGTGCGTGCGTGTGCGTGTGTGTGCGTGTCGCACAGCTGAATGCATTCCTACGCATTTCGATCATTCGTATACCGTTCAGCCGATTTCATTGCGCATGCACGCAGTGTGTCACGTTACGTCACTGAATATAAAATTGACCAAACGGCGGGCTTTCCCACAGGAGATCAGAGCGCATTCACAGACGAGTAAGCCTGAAAGCAGCTAATGTGTGACACATGGTCAAGTCTTTATTGAGAAGCGTCGCGGGCCTTGCAAGTGAGGCGACCCAAACCGGCACGCGCCAACCAGCACGTCAACAACGACCACGGTCGAAATAAGGCGCCAGCAGCGATCAAAGAGGCTGCAGCTTCGATGAAAGTTCTTTAGGGATGTCCTAAGCCTAACGAGGTACTGATTTGGGGGAGGAGGAGGAAATAAAGAGAGAAGGCAGTGATGTTAACCAGAAATGCGTCTTGAGGGCTAGCCTACTCTGGGTGACGGGAAAGAGGGAATATGAAGGTAAGTTATGGAGGGGAAGGCAAGGGGGAGGAAAGCTACGGTCAGCTCGCGCATGCACGCGGAGCGCCTGAGCGAGCCGAAGGCGTTCACGTAAGGCAGCCGCCCTCAAGAAAGTGCCTTCATAGCTTTGTGAGAGTGGGAATTACGAATCCACGCAGGTTATCATCGCAAACTTACAAAGAAATCGCGGGAACAAAAATATGGAGCGCTGCAACGCTCTGTATATGTTTTTGTTACCGTGGTTTTTGTGTATTGGGTGCCGAAAGCCTAGCAAATGTCCTCAGCATACTTACAAGATGAGCTAAAGTTGTACGCGGCCCCTTCTTAGCTTTATAATTTACAGGTTATCGCGCCTCAATGCCGCTACTTGGATATTAGTAACGCCGTATTGAAGGGCCCGATTAGTTGTTGACCACCTAGGGTGGTTTGATCAGCCCTTAAGTCTATACTGCAGACACGGCCGGGGAATCGAATACGGTATGCTCGGCAGTAAAAAAAAAAAAAAGAAAGAAAAAGAAGAAGAAGCCCCTTAGCCGCCGGGTTACCGAGGCAACCACTTTCAGAATTTTCAAAAATACTTTTCCGGCATGGTTGACACGTACTGAACTGAACTTTCTTTTTTCGGTACTCAATATACAGTATATAGATTATATAAAGCATATATACAGTATACACAGTATATACAGTATACACGTTCGAGGACGCGTGTAACGAGTCGGTCAATGTAAGGTGAAAGAATATTACGAACGTGTTCGCAGCAAGCCGCCGTATACGAGGAGCACTAGAATTCGTAGCATACTCGAAAGCATGCAGAGCTCTCGTGACAAAAACTTTCTCTGGAACACGCCCGAAAACACTCGCGTGCGGTGACACGTTGGCGTTCGGAACTTCCAGTGCATTGACAGAACAATGTGGCACACCGCAAATCACGAAAGCGAACGAGAAGTGAACAATGGTGATTCTATAGGTAAGTAAACGAAATTTACAAATAATTCAGCATCAACTAGAAAAAAAGCGTTGCGTTAAGGAGACAATTGCACTGTGTGAGAGAACAATCGCTCAACGTAAGGAACGCCGTCTTCTGAGGAAGTACGAAAAAAAAAAAGAAAGAAAACAGCTGACGTGAGGGAACAAAATAATATTCCGGGTGCGGAGAATGGTTGGGTACTAGCGTTATTAAGATGGGAAGAATATTTCGAAAGCGCTTGCTCACCTCATTAAAGTGGTTCTTCACGAGCACTTGTCTGCTCGAGAGGGGCGTCTGTGACGGAGCCTTGGGATAGCTTTGGCGTTGAGGTACAGCTTTGACTGCCTCATGTTTACGGTGTAAGCATTAGCTATTCTATTTGTGGTGGTGGTGGTTAGCCTGGCATGCTTGGCTGGCACTTGTTCTGCATGAAAAACACTAGCGCGTCATCACCATCGTCAGCCTGGCTACGCCCACTGCAGGGAAAGGCCTCTCCCATACTTCTCCATCTACCCCGTTTGTGTACTAATTGTGGCCATGTCGTCCCTGCAAACTTCTTAATCTCATCCGCCCACATAACTTTCTGCCGACCCCTGCTACACTTCCCTTCCCTTGGAATTCAGTCTGTAACCCTTATTGACCATCGGTTATCTTCCCTCCTCATTACATGTCCTGCCCATGCCCCCCCCCCTTTCTTTTTCTTGATTTCAACTAAGATGTCCTTAACTCGCGTTTGTTCCTTCACCCAATCTGCTCTTTTCTTATCCCTTAACGTTACACCCATCATTCTTCTTTCCATAGCTCTTTGCGTCGTCCTCAATTTAAGTAGAACTCTTTTCGTAAGTCTCCAGGTTTCTGCCCCATAGGTGAGTACTGGTAAGACACAGCTATTATACACTTTTCTCTTGAGAGATAATGGCAACCTGCTGTTCATGATCTGAGAATGCCTGCCAATCGCACCCCAGCCCATTCTTATTCTTCTGATTATTTCCGTCTCATGATCCGGATCCGCCGTCACCACCTTTCCTAAGTAGATGTGTTCCCTTACCACTTCCAGTGCCTCGCTACTTATCGTAAACTGCTGTTCTCTTCCGAGACTGTTAAACATTACTTTAGTTTTCTGCAGATTAATTTTTAGACCCACGCTTCTGCTTTGCCTCTTCAGGTCAGTGAGCATGCATTGCAATTGGTCCCCTGAGTTACTAAGCAAGACACTATCATCAGTGAATCGCAAGTTACTAAGGTATTCTCCATTAACGTTTATCTCCAATTCTTCCCAATCCAGGTCTCTGAATACCTCCTGTAAACACGCTGTGAATAGCATTGGAGAGATCGTATCTCCCTGCCTGGTGAGCGTGATGAACGTGTCACCAAAATGTTAATCAACTCAGTGTCTCGGAGGAATGCAATCAACATGCCCAGAACTTCTTTTTATAGTAATTCAGGGCCGTCCAGAAAACACTAGGTGTTGAACACAAGCCTACAGAATAAAGATCTTCCACATGCGAGCTTTCCTATTCCTGCTCGTTTGTCTGCTATAGTAGGAACATTCCCTGGCCCTCACTATAACGATCTCCCCATTGCCCTAATGTAGGTTAGCCTGCCTAAAGCCGCTCAGATTAAACTCTTTGCCTTTTACTGCCCTACGATATACATTCGAAATTGAATATCCAATTGTCCACTTAAATCCCGACCATAGCAGCCCGACAACGACATCGCAAGCTTCTCTTCAGCAAGCAATGATGTCGAAGATCAAAGAGAAAAATAGAGACCTAGCACGTTTGCAACGGCTAATCTCAAATGATATCTTCGGTGACAACCATCTCGTGTGCTGAGAGATATATAAAGAGAAAAAAATGTAGAGGCTAATTAGGTGGCTGACTATTTGGTCGGCTCCCCAGGACGGAGCAAGACAATCAAGGAGCGAATGGAGTGAATACGATAAATTGTTGACTCGGAAGAAAAAGAACGAAATCTAGAAGAGGTCAGTTCATTGGGTAAGACAGCTGGACCTGGTGCATGTGAATCGGTTCAAAGACTCACGTAGATTCAGAAATGTGATCCTAAATATTGCATTCCGCGTCGCCTTCACTATGTAATATCCGAGCTGAATACATTTTCACACACTAAAGGCGACATCAGGCTTACGACTAACAACAGCTGTCGTCAGAGGTCTTATATACGCACCGCGAGGTGTGAGAAAAAGCAGAATATATCTGCAGCTCGGGCATGCAGCCTGGTATTTTGCTTTTTATCATTTCCTCTAGTGTGTGCGCACAACATGGTGTTATATATATGATTTAACTGGTTGCGGCAACAAGCTGCTCGGGAATTCAACGTTTTTCTCAGCTCCTGCTGTCCGTAAACGTTTGGCCCCGACTGTGCCGGATACTGCTGGGCTCCTAGGTGAGATCCTATCATCACTGGCGTTCCAAAATGTGAACCGTTGGTATCGTACAGTGCGCGCGATTATTTTTACTTATGACCATGATATAATTACGAGCCGTACATAAAGAAATTGAACCTATGCGCTGATAACAACAAATACGACTAACTGCTGGGAGACCGTGGGTCATTTACGCACAATCAGCTCCAGAAAACGAGTTCGAAGGGCGACCAAGCATATAAGCGGTTCATTCGGTTTACTGCAGAACTTGAAACAATGATCTCTCTAGCAGGACACAAAGATTCCGCGAATATTTGTGTGCAACGAATTACAACATATTCGTTCTTAACCAAAGTAGTACTTCAGGATTTGGAAAGAAAAAGTTGGGCCAGATTCTAACGATTTTACGGTTTAGCTATGCGCAAGCGTGTAGTCGAACCTTCACGATAGGCGCTTCGTCTAATTCTCTTTCTTCTATTAAATCCACTCGCTTCCTATAGATGCGCCGCTTTCATTTAATTGTAAAGGTGCTGCTGCTGCATTTCGATAAGCTATGCAATAGTTATTGCCGTCTTCAATCTATTCCAGCATGTACGAGTCACCTGCTGTCTAAACTTTCCAAGCAAATGCACTAGCACACCGTTACAACAGTATTATTGTCAGGATCACTCCCTCTGGAGCTGAACCTGCAGCTGTATCCTGGTACAGCCGGACATGGCGCAGCGGGACACGCATTTGACATGGACCAACTACGGCAGGCAATGATATATCTTGCTGAACGAATTTCCTGGGCCGAAGCGACGAAAGTACTTGTAAGCTACGTTTGCAGGCTTGTGAGTTCGAATGCGTTTAGTAAATAAAATTTCGTAGGGCACTTTAAAAAGCGATTTTATCCCAAAGGTTATATTTTATGAAGCGCCCAGTTATCGATATCATTGCAAGTTCACTGGCGTGCTGCTCATTAGTTGTGTAGATATTGTTTTTCTGCGCTTTCGCTAGCAGCCGAAATAACGATGCCTTGGCGACAGTAGACAATGAAATTCCGTTACAGCTACGCATATATGAAACTACTATTGTCTGCTACTACTACCTTGAAGCTATTGTCGTACACTGTTTCAAATAAAGCCCCAGGAAATGACTTCGCCACTATCATCCGCGCTGCGCGTGACAGATTGCGCCTGTGTCTCATACAGATAAGCTAGCAAACCTTGTCGCCAAATAATAGATAGATTTGAAGTAAGGCACTATATACCCTCGGCTTTAGGAGAGGCACAAAACACGTTTGTGCGTGCTACGGCTCTCGCTTATTGCGCTTTATCCTTTTGGGGGCTTTGCACGATTGCCTGTATACACTGGGTGGGTTCGTGCGTTAGAGTGGCGACCACAGACAGATCACCTATTTGCCTGTTCAGTTTCTGCGTGAAGGGAAATGGCACGGCTCACTGAGGTTTAGTGGAACTTGTTTGTACGGCTGTACGTAGAAATGGCTAAGATGTTAGTCAGTTCTAGCAGTTTTAGCTTAGCGTACGCAACGGCCTTGTGTATACGCAAGCCAGTTGTACATGAACACTGTGCATGCGTAGAAATTAACGTTATGCGTTCTGCGTACACGCGCGCATACCTTACTTGCATTGAGGTTTCTTAGCCTGTATGCGTGCTTTGTGGCCTCTTGCTACCTCAACGCAAGCTCTCGAGTGCTTGCGTTGCTGATGAGAGCGTACCAGTGGGTTCGGAAATTGGCAGGAGCTAGGGTTGGCGGTGCAAGGGGTGGCGAGGATTTGCAAACTTTGTCAACCTTCTACAGCGTCACGCTCTTGAGAGCTGTGCGCATTACGACATAAACAGAACGTGCAACTAAAAGGAACCTGACGAAGGTCGCATATACACATAGTTGCCTTGCTTGTTGCACACGCTGCAGCTGCAGACGCTAAACTAAAGCTGTCCGTTGTCTGATGCAGGCACTTTTGCCTGCAGCATTGAGAACATCATTACACGTTTGATGGAAGCGTCGAAGGACACCTTTACATACACAACAAAACGTGCGGGTTTCGACATGGAACTTGAACGACTTTGAACGATTCGTAGAAGGGCCGAGAGGCGATATCGGCGCGCCAACTCAATTGAGTCACTCGAAGTATACGAAAGAAAATCCAACGTCGTACTGACAGGCTGGAAGAACAACGGTGTAAGACGTTATGCGAACCATTTGACCCCCGCAAGCCACTGTCCATCATATACGGAGGACGGTGCGCGGCCTTGGCTCGCCTCCACAGCAACGACACCCATTCTGCGTTCTAGCCCTGCATCAAGGCAACTCGCAGGTTGATATAGCCGAAGATTTCTGTGAAGATTGCGGGTAGTGTGGTCACCATCAATATCGAAATTCTGGGTGAGGTTCCTCCGTCACGCTTCCCAGGATTGAATGTGTCCTTCTCACTTGAGGAATTGGACGCTACTCTGGCCACATGCAGGCGCTCATCGTCGCCAGGACCGGACGGCATCACCTACGCTGCTTTATGCCACCTAGGTGAAGATGGCCGAGGTCGGCTTCTGGAATGTTACAACCAGTCATGGAATGATGGCGTCGTTCCTGAGCGGTGGAAGTGCACCCGCTTGATACCACTCCTGAAACCTGTAAAGTTGCCACTTGACCTAGCGTCCTACCGACCCATTGCGCTGTCCAGCTGTGTTGGCAAGGTCATGGAAAGAATGGTTCTCACGCGCCTAGAGTGGTATCTTGAGCGCCACAACGTATACCCCAAGGACATGGCTGGGTTTAGAAGACGCTGAGCCGCTCCTCTGTTGCCAGCATCATCGATCTCGTGACGTCTGTGCAATAAGAAAAACACCGCAAACGTATATTGGTTGCACTTTTCCGCGATGCGAAGCGCCTATGATAATGTAACGCATGAAGCCATCCTTGATGCCCTATAGAATAATAGAATTGGTGGACGAATGTTTCGGTGTGTTCAGAGTTCTTTATTTAAAAAATCCTTCTTTGTGCAAAGTGCGGATGGCCGAACCGCTGACCATTACACTTGCCATGGCGTCCCGCAGGGCGGGGTTTTTAGCCCAACTTTGTTCATCCTTGTAATCCTTGGACTTGCCGACGTTCTACCACATACATTCAACCTTTCCATATATGCTGATGACATGTGCATATGGGCCTCGGCAGTTACACGTCTCTAGGTACGTGCACGGCTCCAAACAGCAGTGACCCTTACATCGTCGTGCCTGCGTGCTCAAGGCCTCAGCATTTCGACCGAGAAGTGCGCCTTAGTCGCTTTTACCCACAAGCCCATGACCTGACACCCCATTTCTATTGACCACCAAACAATTTCATACGCGAAATCTCATCGATTCCTAGGCGTTGTTATTGACAGAGACCTTTCATGGAGCCTTCACATCACATACTTGAAGAAGAGGCTTACCTCTATCGCCCATATACTAAGGTTTCTTGCCGGTAAAACGTGGGGCACATCCTTGGCGTCTATGCTTCAACTATATAGGACGCTCTTCCTAGGAAACTTGTGATATAGCACAGCAGTGCTCTCCAATGCCAACAAATCTAACGTCCATGTCCTACAGAGCATTCAAGGCCAAGCCCTTTGAACATGTGTGGGGCTACCTCGATGTGCTTCAACCGTAACAACAATTGCCGCCGTGACAGACCACCCAATAACGACTTATATAGCTGTCAACGCACTCAGGGCGCATGGTATAAATAGAGTCCCTGGCCACCATCTCGCTCGCTTGCCTGAGAAAAGACCCAAGGCAGCATTTTCCAGATCAGTTGCGGCTAACCAGTACTCTTTGTCATCGAGATACTCGCCCGCAACAAGAATGCCATTCCCTTTGTGGTGCTTGAAAAAGCCCCTATGTGTACCTTGCTGTTCCAGGAATTAACGTTACTAACGCGGCTCTCAAGCAGATCGCATTGGAACTTTTGCATTGTTCGTACACTAACCGAATCCATGTTTACACGGACGGTTCGGTTTCGGAAAGTTCGAAGGGCGCCATTGTTATACCATCTCAATCGGTCGTCATCAAGCTTAAGACTTCACACGTAATGACATCTACAGGTTCCGAACTGGTCGCTCTTCGCGCTGCTGTCGAATACATTGAAAAAGAACCGCTCAACAAATGGGCAATATTTTGTGATTCGAAAGCAGCCTTCCAGAGCTTGCGAAGTTTACGAAGTGGCAATTATGAACAGCTGGTGTCACAAATCAACGAAATTTGCTCTTCCGCTTCTGAACGAGTACATGATATAATCTTTCAGTAGCTGCTGGGACATTGCGGCATCGTGGTTAATCACCTCGCCGATGACGCTGCCCGACGTCCTCAGGCTGGAGCACGGACACTACTTAAACCTTCATCGAAAGTAGACGCTGCAAGAGAGCTTCGCAGTCTCGCTCGTGCCATCAGGTTCAGTTGCTGGCATACACCACAGAACTCTGTCATTTGTACAGCCTCGAACCATCACTGAAACTGAAATTACCAGCAAACATTTCACGACGTGACGGAACACTTCTTTCTCGGCTGTGGGTCGGAGTAGCATTCACTGACTCCTACAACTATCGTAGTGGAATGGTGAACTCAATGATGTGCGCGAAGTGCAAGTGTGAAGAGAGCATCAGTCATCGTCTGTGCCACTGTTTTCGCTTTGACGCGTCAACTACGTTGCCATTCCTCTTTCGAGAGCCGACGCAGCGAAAAAACTTTCCGCACTTGCGCGTGGCCTGACATTAGCCCAATGGAATTCATCCGATTTCACAAGTGCACGCCTCCATACCCTGGACCTTAATTTACAGCTCCATATTCCGCCGGAGCTTCCACGACGTGACTGCACCCTTCTTGTCCGTCTATGGCTTGGAGTAGCATTTTGAAATGCCTACTCTTTCCTTATCCGAATGGCCAACAGCCCACTGTGTGACTTCTGCGGGTGCAACGAAACGATCGAGCATCTTCTTTGTCAGTGCTCTCGTTTAAACCCACAAAGAGCAGTCCTCTCAGCCACCTTAGACAAACTGGACAAGCGCCTAATGACAGAAAACAAGATCCTTGGGACCTAGCCTACGCGAACATCAGCGCGATCCACCATGAAGGCGCTGCTGCGATACTTGAAAGACACGGGACTTTCTGACAAATTGTGACTGTACACTCTGTGACGTAGGACTGTACGGTGACACTGCGTCAGACTAGGAACGCCTTTGCGGGCTGCGTGACAGTGCCCACAGAAATAGTTCGTGTGTACGTGCGCGTGTGTGCTTAGGTTTCTTTCTCCTTTTTTATCCTTCTTTCTTTCTCACCTATTGCATCCCCTTGCCCCACCCCAGTACAGGGTAGCCAACCGGAGATAATCTCTGGTTAACCTCCCTGTCTTTCCTTTGCCTTTCTCTCTCTCTCTTATAACTAGCGTCAGACTCTCCAGCGTGCCTTGAATAGACTGGACGATCGGCCATTACAGAAGCAAAGATCTTGGGAGCCTGGCCTCATGGTTCATTAGCCCAGAAAGCTCGAGCACTTCTTCACTACCTGAAGGCAACATACTTGAGTAGCCGACTGTAGACATCCTGAACCTAACTTAGTGCACGTGAAAGTGGGATATAGACTCATGTATTCTCTCTCTCTCTTTCACGCCCCATCTCCCTCCCCGCGTGTAGGGAAGCAAACTGGACTCAGTCTGGTTAACTTCCCTGCCTTTCCTTTCTCCCTTCTCTCTCTCTCTGTCCGTTGTCTGAAACTACTTTGACATTTTTGTTTCACGTGCGTTGCAGGCGGCGATAGGAAAATTATGCACCTCCTCAGAATCGTAAATTATATAACCTTAGGATGAGAGCAGGAGTTCACAAATTCTGCAGGTGAAGTTATATACGCATACTTGATGCTACAGAATTCGTTCCCTCCTGCAGCTGCTATTTTATACGCATGCTTGTACTTATGATTACCTCAGACTGCCCTTCCTGTAATTTGTACAGTGGATTCGTTACTCTGGCGCGCTTTGACCGAAGACCTTTAACAGAGGAACTTATTTTCAAATGCCGCCATCACAAGCAATCGCCGCACAGGGCGACGAGGGCACTTTTGCAGTTTTTAAAGGCAACAGAATTGGACAAGCGGCTGTAGCCTGAACAGGTGTTTATAGTGCTGCAAGTGCTACTGTGCTGTGCGGTGACAGTATGCGGCGACAGTGACCGACTGTGAATTTATGTCTATGCTCCTTTCTTTCTTTATTTCTGCTTTGTTATCACTTTACCGCCCCCTCCACTCTCTCCCCAGCGTAGGGTAGCAAATCGGATCTTCCCATCTGGTTAACCTCCCTACCTTTCTCCTTTCCTCTGTCTCTCTCTCTCTCATTACTGTGGCGCAAACATTAGTAAACCAAGCGCAGTGGTATAAAACTTTTTTTTTGCTCCAGTGTAATGAACGTTTACGTTACTTGACTTCGGCTGGCGTTCGCTCTCGTCATCATCCCGCATTTTGTGACGTTTTGGCGAGTTGGACCTCTCCGCTGGCACAAAGAATGATGTTTTCTAATCTTACTTATGGAAGGTTGGAACGAACTTCTTAACGTACGGTCGAGCTCAAAAAGCAAAGTCATGCTCGTGGCGCAACGAAATGTGACGTCGTTCTTTCCTGGCAGACGGCGCTACAATGTACTTGGTCCTGCGGCAAAACCACATATGAGGCAATGCAGGCTGACACGAAATGGACCTCTTTTGAAGTCAGAGCAGCGCAGGCCGTAATTAGTTTTGAAGAAAGATTCAGGAACGTGGATGAAAGTAAATGGGCGACTAAAGGGCACAAGTATATCCTGAAAAGGGTGGACACAGAATTGCGGAAGAGGTCAAGAAAGTTGGCAGCGAAGTACAGTATAATTCAAAGTATAAAAAGATAACCAGGAGTTATCAGAAAGAAAGTGAGAGAAACGGAGGCAGTGAATTGGATGCAAAGAATGGAAACAAAAAAGACCATGGAGATTTACAAGAATGAGAAGAAAGAAATTAGAAGGGAACATTGGTACTATTACACAATGGGCAGTGCTTTGCTATTTGAGGCTCGAGCTAGTTTCCTAGGGAAAAAACCGTACTAGAGCAAATATTCGCAAGAACATCAGGCACACGTCTGCTGCATCAAAAATCCGGAGACCACTCAGCACGTCCTAATGGAACGCGAAGGTATTCACTCAGTGAGACCCGCAGATTACGTAAACCTACCAGAAGTAATTGGATTTAAAATGGATGACAGCAACAAGGGGTCAGCAGCCCAAATAATCAAGAGACGTTTAGAGTGGTGGTGAAAAAAAAAAAGTAGGGAAGAGATATGAGCGGATCCGTACAGGCATAGGCGACAGTACGAAGTACAGGGTGTTTCGCGTAACTTGAGCCAAACTTTAAAAATATGCAGATGCCGGCTAGCTAGACCGAACCATGGTAACACTGTTTGCCATCGCTTGGAGATACTCAGATTACTTCTTGAAATCCGCCTAATTACATAATTAGTATTAAATAATTAGTAAAGTTCTCAAGCACTATAATAAGATGAACAGTGTCAATGAGAAAATTGTAGATCGACATGAAAAACTCACGATGCAGCTTTCTGTTGCTCAAATAAATAAATAAATAAATAAATACATGCTACATAAAAGTATTTTTCCGAGCGTGAATGAAGCCCGCGAATACACGCGAAATTGCCACTTGACTGGCTACTCTGGGCACTTTGCATGCATTCGCTGGCTTCTGTCACTTTCGAAAAAAATACTTTTACGTAGCACGTACGTACTGAGCAACAGAAAGCTGTATCGGGAGTGTTTATGTTGCTGTAAGATTTTTTTTCATTGAAGCTTCTCATCTAATTATAATAATTGAGAAGTTGATTAATTAAGTATAATTATCTAGTTTGCCGGAACGCAAAAAACGATTGTATCCCCAAGAAACGGCAAGCAACATCACCTTGATTCTGCGCAGCTACGTAGTTTTTGTGTATCTTTAACGTTTGGCTCAAGTGGAACGCCCTCAAATTTTTGAGGAAGGAAAAAAAAAACATTAAGGAGATGTATACAAAAAAGCTAGAAATAAATGCATGTATAGCATACCTGATTAACTCAAGCAGGCTAGGTGACTATTTCTCACGTCCCCGTTTCAAGGGGATGGCAATAAACCACCACCACCACCACCACCACCACCACCACCACCATCATCATCATCATCATCATCATCATGCATGGTCTAACGTAGGTGGTACCATATGTACGCGGTATTTGTCCACGTGACGTCGACTACACAAATATAATCAAGTGACCAGTCCCTTTACTGTTATCGTAATAAAACACCGACGAACAGAGCTTCTGACGCCATTCAGACAAACGGCTGGTGAAAAGAGATTGTGATACCATTGAGAAAACTGAACGATGTGAACCTTCTCTTCAATGAATCCATCATTAATGACGACAGCGATCGATGTATCACGCTTACTGACATCGTAATACCCACCCATCATGTAACGCCCTTTGGGCCCTTGAAGTATGAATAAAATAATATAATAGTAATAAACGTATTGTTGCTATATTAGTGTGTGATACCACCCAAAGACATTCAAACAACTGTACATACCTACGCAAGGGTATTTGAATACACAATGAGGGTAGGTGATGTGATTCAGTTAAAGGGACAAAAAGAGCGACGTTGGAATACTTCAGACTGACAAATAATTTATTCGAAATCCGGTTCTCATTATTTCGATGGAAGGTTAATTATTATAAAGAGTGAAGGCCGCAATAGCCTATATTCAATTTCCCGCCGGACACTCAGCACCACGGCGTCACACTGACGTCACGAATTTCAAAGTACTTTCTCATATTTGAGCCGTTCAGGCAGAGGGAAAGTCCTGGAAACTTGTGACGTTGTCGTTAGTCCCTTTAGGATGCAATACATAGTACTTCTTTATGAACATTTATCTAGACCCACGTAAACGCTGTCAAAATTAATGACGACATGGTACGGTTCAGCAGGAACTTCTGCGCGACATCGCCATTCGCGTTTTTTGTGACTTGTTAAGCCTCATGCATGTGACAATAAGAATCGCTGTATTTTGAGACTGCAGAAATATAATTTAGCTTATTTTAGAACGCAGCTCTTAGGCGCCCGTTCCTGCGGCGAGCGTCGGCATCGGCCTTCGTAACCGAGCGAACAAACGCAGCGAAAGATGAAACGGAACGCGGAGCGCAGCAGGAGATGAAAGACAACGATAGCGAAGAGAGCGTGAGGAGGACAGCGGAGGAGAAGGGGGAGAAGGGGTTATGGTGAAAGCGTGAGAAGGAAAGCGTAGTGCCGCGCAAGATTGTGGGGGGGGGGGGAGCTTTGCGGCGACGATGGGTATACGAGATGGCGGCAGAGCAGCAAGCGCCGTCTGTATAGAAACAAAGCTCTGCATGAGCGGAAGTCTGCCTGCGGCGGCTGCTGTAAAGCACGCCCACGCGTCACCCATGCGCCGTTTCTCGTGATCTTCCAATTAGCGAAGCAGTCGTGCCACACTTCGCTCCATTTGCAACGTGCCGCACGAGACAGATTATGCACACCAGCCAATATATCGCGAAATGAAGACACGTATACAGCGGCGCTCAAATTTCGTATTAGGGAGTGTCGTAATTGTCGGTGCATCTTTTATGCTATATATGCGTGTGTAGGAGAGGTTGGCGTCATGAGTGATGCCACCTATTTCTCGCTCAGAGAAACATGGCACAGCAAAGTTAGTAAGGCAGCTCAGCTTTACGCAGCTCTTTATCCACACTGTCCGTTTTTATCGGGAGTACAAAGCAAAAGGTAAACTCCAATTAAGCCGCATGGAGCGGATTAATGTGTAAGGGATGCCGAAAGACCAGACGAAGCAGCTCGTGACGAAGAATCGGCAGAACAGCAATATGACAACTGACGACTGTTGCTTTCCAATGCCATTCAAGGACTATAGCAAGGTATGTGGTCTGGCAACGGTGAAGTCAGCTATGACCTCTGAAGCGTGCACACTTGTGAACTCGCGATGGTTGTCTCAGCGGCGCCATAGGTCACTTGAGGGCCAGGCCCACCTTTGCAGCTTATCAAACCATTTCCGACGACACCCACAGCAATTAATTAGGAGTGTGACCTAGTGTTGGCAACTTCTTTTCGAAAAAAGTCGCCATATCGCGGCCAAAAGCACTTCATTTTTAGCGAAATGTCGCTTTAACTGATGATGATAACAATAAAGATGTAGATGATGACGTGCTCGGAGTAGTCTCGTTTTAAGTTTTAATAGTTCCTGGACGTCTTCTCTACGATTTTTAAATCTATAGCTTTAGCTCCTGCGGTGAAGAGTCAGTGGTCCGAACGTTAAAAGTGAGATCAACCTTCTATTTTTTAAAGTGGTCTCAGATCTCAAGATTGCGCTTTGTCTAGAAAAGCAGCTTTGATGCATTGGGATGGCTCACTAATAAGCTCTTCGTTATGTCTTTAGAAGGAGCGACAAATGCCCCTTTGGAATAAAGTAAGGGGGAGGCAGTTAACTTGGCGAACATCCTCTGAGAAACATTACCAGGGAAATTTGCTGGCTACTGATGACACTTGGAAAGTCACTGAAGGAATTGGTAACACTTGGTGACTGTCTCGCTAAGTTACCAACTCTGGTACCGTTTCATCACATGTACTACGTGCTTTTATTCAGGGCTGTCACTGAACGATAGATGGAAAACTTTACTCCGGAGTCTATGAATGTACTGGGCGCAGAAGGGCAGCCTAACGCTCCTTCGCGGTTTCAGAACAGATGAGCTGCCTTGTGACACGGGAGCCTTAAGTACCACTGACTTTATTTTTCTTATTTTTTTTATTGAAATGAAAATAAAAGAAAGAGACGTAGTCACCTTATAATGGTGACGGCTACTTCCTTTCTCATACCGGAAACAACAATATAAAAATATGTAGGAAAATGAAAAGAAATCACTTCATACGGTCAGAAAGCCACAGCAGAGTCCTATACGCCCATGAACATAACAGTATAGAAGTCAAATGCAAGTTGCACCACAGTGAGTTCGTAAACAAAGTCACAAACACACACAAACGGCCGTGATCTGGATATCGATTAGCGTATAAACAGATGAGGAATTACACGTCATCTCGATGCTTCTCTTACAACTGACGTTCTCGGCCACTGAGTGGTAATACGTAACAAAAGGAGAATGGATTCCGATGCAGTACATGCCAACAAAAGATAATTTACAAGGTTAAAGCTTTCTGTATCTCGAAGAAATAATAATGGCAACACCAAGCTTGACCAGCCGTCGCCACCTCGATAAAAAACAAACAAAAGATAACTTTAACTCAAGCTCAACATAAAAACATTTTTGGAAACCTAGGAACTATATATTGAGATGGTGTAATAAAGCGCTTCCTTTTACTCGACTCCATTCGCTTCCTGTAAGTACAGCTATTTCCTTTTATGTCCAGGTTTTTTTCCCCGCCGTCAAAGATGGCAATGCGAAATAGAAAAGGGTCATTGACACTTGTTTGCCGTAAAAGAAAGTGTTATCTTGTGTTGTTGCTGAGTCGAGAGCAGAAATGGAACTGAGCTTATTAAAAGGCTGTACAGAGTCTGTACACTACAGGACGCGTTCGATAGGTGGGTCGAGCTGCCGGTTAATTTCAAAGACATCGCATAGAAGGCAGGAGAAGAGGAAGCGATGCTCATATATGGCATGACCTTCTTTTAATGAAAATCGGCATTCTAGTTAAGAAATATGCTGCTTACAAAAGTCGATTCGATAGTTATTGCAAGTTACGAAAAATATAAAGCGACGTCTGCTCTTGTTATGTGAAGTCGCTTCTCAAGCTAGGGTATCGCGCAGGAGGCTTGATCCTTCTTCCGAAACAAGTAGTTTGAGGTGGACCTGAACGAGGTTGAACCTGCTGAGCTGGAACTGGTGGGTACCCTGGGCTGTACGCTGATGTACTTGGCTCGGCAATGTCGCAGTCCTCTGGTGAAGCTTCGGCAGCCGTCTGTTCCGCAGGCCTTGGTCGTAGATGTATGTGGTTTCTGAGAAAGGTGCCTCCGGTGTCTGTCATTATGGCGCATCTACGCGGTTATAACGTTGACCACTGTGGCTTTGTACGAGTTTTGATTGTTGCGAAATCACACAGGCTGGCCAAGAATTAGTGGTGGGAGAGTTTCTTGTGTAGGATTCACCATGTTTGTGCTGTGCCTTTTGCATTTGCTGGTAGAGCATGTGATGAAGTGCTGATTGGAAGCTCCGTTTAAGTGCTGTCGGTAGGGAAGATTGGAATGTGTGCAGATTTCAGTCCATTAGGAGCCGAGCTGGGGAATGTCGTCCTATGTTTGCGCTGAGCGATGGTCAAGTAGCACTAATGCGAGGTCCTTGCCTTCATATGCTGTCTTTTTCTTCGTGGGATTGGCGCTTTCTATGGTCCTTTGCGACTGACCATTCTCGATCTCGAGGTGTGAGTTGATGACCCAGGTACGTGTTTATTGGCAAACTTAGCTGGAGCTTGCCCTCCATGAAGTCAAGGTTGCGCGTGCTACTCTGTGCACATTTCTGAGGTCTGCCGCCTGTCCTTCAACGTTTTGTGATGCCACTGAAACATCGTCGAAGTAGGGCTTGACGGTGAGTTGCCTTTCGAAGACCCTTTCAGTGGCTTGTTCGTCGAGCTCAGGAGGCAGTCGGACGCTGTCCTTTTTTTTTTTTGATGACAACAACTGGATTGGGCCCAGCTGGAAGGCTCTGTGACTTTCGGAATGATTGCATTCTGTTCCATTCGTTGCAGTTCCATTCGTTGCAGTTATGCCTTGACTTTGTGCTCTAATGCGCTGGGTACACGGCGTGGAGCTGAAGCCGTGATAGTCACTCCTTCCCTCAGCTGTATGGCGTATACCCCAGACAGTTTTCCAATGCCTTCAAGTACACTAGGAACGTCGTAGAGCACATTTTGAGGTCGTTTCGTTGCTGTGCACCAGCTAAAGTCGTTCGCTGCGGTTGTCTTCTCGTTGTGAGATTCAAGACTTTGCATGCGCTGGCGCCCAAAATCGGTTTCAGCGGTTGGATAACGACGAGGAACCTTATTCTGTACTTGTTTTCTTCAGTTGAGCAGCGCAGCTCGTATTTGGCCACGATGGGAGGTGTCTTGTCCCGTGTACGTAGTCACTCGTGCCGTTGTTGGCTTGAACGCAAGTTGCGATGGCTAATGCTAAAAACAATTTAAAAAAAACATTATGGGGTTTCACGTGTCAAAACCACGATATGATTATGAGGCACGCCGTGGTGCAGGACTCCGAAAATTTGGACCACCTGGGCTTTTTTACCGTGCACCTAAATCTACGTACATGGATGTTTTCGCATTTCGCCCCCATCGAAATGCGGCCGCCGTGGCCGAGATTGGCCAAGAGCTGAATAGATTCTTGGGGATTATGTTTGAGTCGGAGCCGGTGCCTGGCTTGAAGGTGACGCTGTATCTTTTTAGGCTGACCGTTTCTACCCATTCCGAGTAGTTTATGTTGTGGAGTTCTAGATTTTCCCAGAAGAAATCTTGTTGGTGATCCTGCTGTTGTGGATCGTCCAGCAGACCTATGCGCTTGTGGGCGGTGTAGTGGCCTCGTTAGGAGTTGCTTTTCACGCGAAGCTTGTATTGCCTCACTCGTGCCGGCGTCGGTGTTGGTGTTGCCGTTCGAAAAAAACCCAAGCCACGCGAAAATAAAAAGTGCTTGTCGGGCTGCGGATTTGAGGCACCGACCTCCGGGTCGCAAGACCACCATGTTAATCGATTCAGCCACTTTCGTTTTTTTTCTTTCATGGTATTTGTTACAGTAACATTCAACCCGACATTCACCAGTTGTCCATAGTCATACAATGGAGGGCACAAAGAAAGTCCCACACAGAGAGGGCAGCGTTCATACTGTGGGTTGTTACGTTTCGCCTACGACGCGCGGTTTTGCCGGCGCACCTGCAACAAAGCGGCAGACATTTTGGCCTGTTCGGCGCCGCCGCTACGCCTCCCCGCCAAGCGCGTCCAGGCATGTTCCGATGCCACGTGTCTTCATGTGCGTGTGTGAGTGTATGTGCATATTGGTGCCCACGCTTGTCGAAGCGCGGCAGCCGGGGAGAGGAGCTCCCAACAACTGTGAAGCGAGGGGGTCTGACAGGCGCCGACACGACAGTATGAGCCACCTTCTCCTCCCCATTGTGCCCGACCGGCGCCGACACGACAGTATGAGCCACCTTCTCCTCCCCATTGTGCCCGAACGGCGCCGGCACGACGGCTGCGTCACCTTATCCCATTGTGCCCGAGCGGCACAGTCACGTGCTCGTCTATAGAGGGGTTCCTTCTTGCCCTCAACTTCGAGAGTATAAAAGCAGCTGCCCCCGGACGCCAAAGGAGGGCTCCGATTTCTTCTGTTGAGTAACGTGCACTCCCGTCTCTCTACTTCGGTCAACCTGACCGCCAACTCTTTGCAATGTTAGAATAAACAAGTTGTTTTGTTGTTACCAGTCGACTCATGCTTTGCCGGGACCTTCGGATGCTTCCAGTTGTACCCCAGGCCGCCAGGCCAACGCTACCCTTGGGGCTTGCGACCCAGGTGCAACAACGGGCGTCAGCGCCGAGTTCCCAACAACTCGTGCCATCGGTGCGATTACAACAACTGTCTGCCAGCAGTGAGATCGCGACAACGGAGGCCAGCAGCGAAGAGATGCAGTTGACTGTATGCTGAGCAGATCAACGACCATCCGGGAGCAGTGCAACGAGCCCTGTGTGATGACTGGTTGCCTGCAGCGGAACGACTGCGTGGAATTCTTAGCTGCGAGGTTCGGTGAGTGCGGGACTTTCTTCTTCTGAGCTTTGCCAGGCTTTTGTTAGTGTCAGAAACAGAGCTGGTAATTGTGGTTGTCGTTGCTGCCGGGTTAGTTTGCGGCAAGACAATATTAGGCAGTAGAGAAAGCAGCATTCAGAGCAGCCATGGATTTGAAGTCGTTGCGCAAACCGAAATTGTTGGAGCTTGCAAGAGAGTTGGGTCTGGATGTCTCGGACAAACTCAGAAAACCAGAACTGCTAAAGGCTATTCTTGAGTTAGAGGCTGAGGATGACGAGCTGTCGGAATGCCTTGAGACTATTGAGGAGAGGTCAGAGAAACAGGAGCGCGAACTTAAAGAACAGAAAGAAAAAGAAGAGCGCGATCACGCTTTGGAAATGAAGCGTCTCGAGGTAGAGATGGAACGCGCTCGTAATGGAAGTCAGGCACACGGTGCAGGAGAACGCGTATTGTTCAAAATGACTGACCTGATGCGGCCGTTTAAGCTTGGAGAGGACATTGGTTTGTTCCTGGTTAACTTAGAGCGAACGTGCGAGAAGCAGGGGTTCTCTCGGGAAACGTGGCCACAGCGCTTGCTCACTTTGTTACCCGGCGAGGCGGCCGACGTAGTCGCTCGCTTGGATAGAGAGGAGGCAGAGGATTTCGACAAAGTGAAATCGAGTCTGCTAAAAAAGTACAGGCTGTCAGCAGAGGCGTTCCGTCGGAAGTTTCGGGAAAATGAGAAAGGCAGAAGTGAGTCATATACGGAGTTTGCGTACAGGCTTATGTCAAACATGCAGGAGTGGCTCAAAGAAGAGAAAGCGTTTGGTGACCACGATAAAGTTCTGCAGTGCTTCGGGCTGGAACAGTTTTATAGTCGGTTACCTGAGAACGTGCGGTACTGGGTCTTGGATAGGCCAGACGTTAGTACAGTGGCTAAAGCCGCCGAGCTAGCCGAGGAGTTTGTGACGCGTCGGGCTCGCGGAGCTAAGGACGGTCAAAAGGGTGAATTTGGCTCCAAGTTTGAGAGGCCAAAGTTCACACCCATGAGAGCCAAGGGGAACACACGTAGTGCGGATGCGAGTGAAAGCAGTGCGACCGAACCTAAGGAGACGGCGGCAGCCGAAGCCGAACGCAGAAAGCGGTTCGAGACGAGGCAAGCGCGCGTTTGTTATACGTGCCAGAAGCCGGGTCACTTTTCGGCGCAGTGTCCGGAAACAAAACCAAAAGTTGTGTTTTTGTCAATATGCAGCACTGACGAGAACATGAAGCTTCTCGAGCCTTACATGCGAGACCTCCTCGTGAACGGGAAAGAGTGCCGAGTGCTTCGCGATTCCGCAGCTACAATGGATGTAGTTCACCCGTCTTACGTAGAACCCCATATGTTCACGGGCGAGTGCGCATGGATCAAGCAAGCCGTGGAAGCTCATAGCGTGTGTCTGCCCGTAGCAAAAGTGCTTATTGAAGGACCTTTCGGAGCGCTTGAGACGGAGGCGGCAGTGTCATCTATGCTGCCCCCCCAGTACCCGTACCTATTTTCGAACAGGTCCGATCTCCTCCTGCGCGAGAAGGGGCTTTTGTTTGGTGAGGCTAGCGTTCAGGCCTTAACCAGATCGAAGGTTCGGGAGCTCGCTGCAAAGGCGGTAGTTGCGGGGCCGACGTTATCGAACAATGAGAAAGGGTCAGAGGCGCAGCAAGCTGATATTCGGAGCACGCCCAAACTGAATAAACTTGAGTCTGTAACGTTAAAGGCACCAGATACCGGAGAGGAAATTGCCGATGCGGGAAAGTTAGAAGAGCTATCTACAGATTTGCTCATCGCGCCTACGTCAGACGGACTTAATAGGTTGCTAAAAGTCAGCCGGTCGGCTTTGATAGCCGAGCAAAAGAAGGATGGCAGCCTAGAAAACATACGCTGCAATGTCAAGGAAGGTATCGCAAAGAAATATGCTCGCTTTGTGGAAAGAGGTGGAGTCCTGTACCGGAAGTATCTAGACCGCAGAGGAGTGGAGTTCGATCAGCTGATCGTGCCTCAATGCTATCGTGAGGATCTGTTGCGCTTGTCGCACGGGGGTTCGTGGTCCGGACACCTAGGAGTTAAGAAAACTAAGGACCGTCTCTTGCAAGAGTACTATTGGCCAGGGTGTTCTCGGGACGCAGACCATTTCGTGAGGACATGTGACACCTGTCAGCGGGTGGGCAAACCAGGGGACAAATCGAGGGCGCCGTTGAGATTGGTACCTATCATTACGGCTCGTTATTGATACAGTGGGACCTCTGCCGGTAACAGCCACGGGGTACAGACACATTTTGACTGTGATCTGCCCAGCGACAAAGTTCCCTGAAGCAGTGCCGCTTAAAGAACTCAGCTCAGTTGAGATAGTCAATGCACTACTGTCCATATTTGCGCGAGTTGGTTTTCCTGCGGAAATCCAATCAGATCAGGGCACAGTGTTTACTAGCGCTTTGACGACAACTTTTCTCGAAAGGTGTGGGGTAAAGCTGTTACACAGCTCAGTGTACCACCCACAGTCGAATTCCGTTGAGAAGCTCCACTCCGTCATGAAGCGCGTGTTGAGAGCATTGTGTTTTGAACATCAAACTGACTGGGAGCTGTGTCTGCCTGGGGTGATGTTTGCATTAAGGACCGCGCCGCATGCGGCTACGGGGTTTTCGCCAGCTGAGCTGGTATACGGTCGCTCGCTTCGATCTCCGCTTCGCATGCTTCGAGAATCGTGGGAAGGCAGGGGCGACGACCCAGTCGCGGTGGAGTACGTGCTTAAGCTCCTCGAACGCTTAAGAAGGGCACAGGAGTTGTCAGGTGAAGCAATGGCAAAGGCCCAGCAGAGGGCCAAGGTTTATTATGATCGGACCGCCAGGGCCCGTCGTTTTGAGGTGGGCGATGAGGTCATGATATTGCGCACATCGCTAAACAACAAACTAGACGTGCAGTGGGAGGGCCCAGCGCGAATTGTTCAGAAAATGTCGGACGTTAACTACTTGATGAGTCTGCCAGGAAAGCGGAAAGCACAGCAAGTTTACCACTGTAATCTGCTCAAACCTTATAGACAAAGGGAAGCAGTGGTGTGCATGATGGTAAACGTTCCTGAAGAGCTTCCGGTCGAGCTTCCGGGACTAGGCTCAGTGACGAACAGGGAAGACACCGGTCAAGTCATTAGTGACTTATTCAGTAAAGCATCGCTGTCGCCTGAGCAGAAAACCGAACTACACCAGCTCTTACAAGAGTTTCAAGGTCTGTTCTCTGAGAGGCCTGGTAGGACTTCTGTCCTTACTCATGATATAGAACTTACCTCCCCAGAGCCAGTACGATCCAAGGCGTATCGGGTGTCACCCCGCCAGAGCGATATTATGGAGGCTGAGGTAAAGAAAATGCTACAGCTCGGTGTTATTGAGGCAGGTGAGAGTGATTATACCTCCCCTTTGATTTTAGTTGAGGTACCGGGCAAGGAAACTCGTCCTTGCGTCGACTACCGCAGGCTTAATTCCATCACTAAGGATCAAATTTATCCGATCCCTAACATCGAGGAGCGCCTTGAGAAAGTTAGTAGCGCTCAGTTTATTTCCACCCTAGATCTTGTCAGGGGTTATTGGCAGGTTCCACTTACAGAAGAGGCTAGTAGGTATGCGGCGTTCATTTCACCAATGGGAACATTCCGTCCTAAAGTGTTGAGTTTTGGTTTGAAGAACGCGCCATACTGTTTTTCAAGCCTCATGGATAAAGTGTTGCGGGGACAGCAAGAATTCGCTTTACCGTATTTAGACGACGTAGCGATATTCTCCGCATCCTGGTCTGAGCATATGGCACAGTTGCGGGCAGTGCTAACCCGCCTGCGCGAAGCGGGCTTGACAGTCAAGGCTCCTAAGTGCCAGTTAGCACAGGCCGAGGTTGTCTACCTCGGTCACGTGATTGGTCAGGGTCGTCGCCGCCCCTCTGAAATAAAGGTGGCCGCTGTGCGAGACTTCCCGCAACCGCGCACGAAGACCGATATTCGGTCGTTCTTAGGTGTCGCCGGCTACTATCAGAGGTACATCCCCAGGTACTCTGATATCGCGGCTCCCCTGACGGATGCTCTAAGAAAAACAGAGCCCCAAACAGTCGTCTGGGACGAGACAAAGGAAAGAGCTTTTAGCGCCCTAAAGAGCGCCCTAACAAGCCAGCCTGTGCTACGATCGCCAGACTACACAAAAGGGTTCGTAGTTCAGTGCGATGCTAGTGAGCGAGGCATGGGCGTTGTACTGTGCCAACGGGAAAATGGAGAAGTAGAACACCCCGTCCTGTATGCTAGTCGTAAGCTGACCAGTCGTGAGCAGGCGTATAGCGCCACCGAGAAAGAGTGTGCATGTCTCGTGTGGGCCGTTCAGAAATTGTCATGCTATCTAGCCGGCTCGAGGTTTATCATTGAGACGGATCACTGCCCTCTCCAATGGCTGCAGACCATCTCTCCCAAAAATGGCCGCCTCCTGCGCTGGAGCCTCGCTTTGCAACAATATTCCTTTGAGGTGCGTTACAAAAAGGGGAGTCTCAACGGTAACGCCGATGGCTTAAGTCGAAGCCCCTAACGTAGGATTCAGCCTCAAAATTGTTTGTTACTGATGTTTTTCTTCCTGAGGCAGGATTTTTTAACATATTGTTTTTGTGTAGTGTTTCAAAGTGATGACATGCTTTCTAGTGCAATTTTCCAATTTGTGGACGCGTTCTGAGTGCTGCTAGACTACTGTAAGGAACTAGGCAGTGGTATAAAAGGGGAAAGAGCCTGGCAGGGCTTAGTGAGGGTTGTGCCGTGCTTGCTGACTAAGCGGTTGAGTTTCAGCGTAGTTCTAACGCTTGCCGGGAACAAGAACAAAAATGTGAACTCTCCCGAAGTCACTTTGCAGTGTCCCGTGCGAACCTGAACGAGAGAACGAGGCCTTCTCTGTGCGCTGCGCTCAAGAAACGTCGAGGGACGCCCGACTTCGGTTATGAGCATCATCGAGCGACATCCCTCCGGACAGGGGATGCAGTCCCCTGACCATCGGGATCTCCTTCCCCCGGCGGGGCGGTCTGTTACGTTTCGCCTACGACGCGCGGTTTTGCCGGCGCGGCTGCAACAAAGCGGCAGACATTTTGGCCTGTTCGGCGCCGCCGCTACGCCTCCCCGCCAAGCGCGTCCAGGCATGTTCCGATGCCACGTGTCTTCATGTGCGTGTGTGAGTGTATGTGCATATTGGTGCCCACGCTTGTCGAAGCGCGGCAGCCGGGGAGAGGAGCTCCCAACAACTGTGAAGCGAGGGGGTCTGACAGGCGCCGACACGACAGTATGAGCCACCTTCTCCTCCCCATTGTGCCCGACCGGCGCCGACACGACAGTATGAGCCACCTTCTGCTCCCCATTGTGCCCGAACGGCGCCGGCACGACGGCTGCGTCACCTTATCCCATTGTGCCCGAGCGGCACAGTCACGTGCTCGTCTATAGAGGGGTTCCTTCTTGCCCTCAACTGCGAGAGTATAAAAGCAGCTGCCCCCGGACGGCAAAGGAGGGCTCCGATTTCTTCTGTTGAGTAACGTGCACTCCCGTCTCTCTACTTCGGTCAACCTGACCACCAACTCTTTGCAATGTTAGAATAAACAAGTTGTTTTGTTGTTACCAGTCGACTCATGCTTTGCCGGGACCTTCGGATGCTTCCAGTTGTACCCCAGGCCGCCAGGCCAACGCTACCCTTGGGGCTTGCGACCCAGGTGCAACAACGGGCGTCAGCGCCGAGTTCCCAACAACTCGTGCCATCGGTGCGATTACAACAGGGTGGAAACGTTGGTGCCACTTTATAAGGGTGGTAAGGATAGGCATCTTAACAAAATGGGGCACCAGTCCTGTTGTATATCAAGTCCATCATAAAGATGCTTTAGGTGTAGTATCATCTGTATGAAATGTACCCTTGTAGGTACAATCGTTTCGGCGCTTCGTTCCACCATTCGCGTTTTTCACAAGCTGTGCAGTCCCACGAGAAAAAACACATCGAAAGGTACATTATTATCGGAGGTCGGGAGCAGGTAGCGCACAGTATGAGCGTTAATTTCAAAGTCATATTTTATATTCCTTTGGAGGACATGCCAAAAATAAGATGGCGTCGGTGCAGCTTATAAATCAATTTTCAATTGTCTCTGGTACATCAGAAAGGCGACAGTTAACAGAAGAGACAAAGATGCCCTTTTTCTGTAGCCATGTTTTTACAGGTATTGTTTCACTATGAAGTTTATAAAATAATGTTTTGCAGCAAGGGGATGTATACATAATTAGGGGCCGATCCATTCAAACCAATATACATATCGCCCGTACACTTGCAATGCTCCGGGTAGGCCTTGCTAAAGCTTTTGATCGGGTCAGTCACTCTATTTATTTTCTCTTCTGGAGCATGCCAATGTAGGCTACGTTGTGCTTAAAGGGCCTTAGGCTTTGCTGCACCTGTTGTTCTACTCGTTTAGTTATTAATGGCCATCTCTCCGAACCTGTTTCTATTTGTTCTTCAGTAAAATAAGGTTGCCTGATGTCCGCACTACTATTCACCCTTTACCTGGAGCCGCTATGCTTCAGCGTAATTCAGTCGAGTTACATCCATGGCTTCAATATACTGGGTAATGAAGTAAATGTCTTAGCTTATGCAGATTACCTAGCGTTCTTCTGCGCGGATAAATCCAATGTTGAAAAGGTAGTATCGACAATATAGGGATTTGGCAGCGTATAAGGATCACGAATGAATTCCTCGAAAAGTTTAGGCTTATGGTTTGGCTCATGGTGCTATACACCAGAACAGTTTGCAGGCGTTAAGTGGACTCATGTCCCGCCAAAGTATCTTGGTGTGCCGCTAGATGCGCATAAATTAAGTGCACACGATTGGAAAGAACGGGTTTCGGCCCTGGAGAGTTACACCCAGACATTCGTTCCACACCGACTTTCTATTTTTGGAAAGCCGAAGCCTGCAATAAGTTCTCGGCAACAAAAAAATTACTATGTATTGGAAGTTATTCATTGTGCCAGCCTTTACATCCAAGGCTTTCACCAAATCTTTGCGACCTTCGTATGGTCTTCAACTTTTGAGCCCATGAGGCGAGACAATATTTTTAGGCCTGTTAGTGAAGGTGGGCTCGGTTTAGTACATCTTTATGTGAGGCAAATAGTGCCTCATTTCTTATTTTTTCGCGATACTTCGCATCCGATACTTCGGTCATTCATGCAAGCCACACTTGTTAATGCGTTACCTGATTTAGTTGTTTCTCCCAATTTTTCATGTTTATGCTTGTGAGGGTTCGTGCAAGAAGTTTACTTGGCGGTTCGTTTCCTGACAGTTCGGTGTTCTACTGAATACATCTACTCTGTGTCGCGTAAAACGTTATACAAAGGTTTACTGTCCATGATATCTCCGCCTCCATTTTACCGATCACTATACATTAAATGGCCAGGCCACGATTCAGCCAGTTTCGGTTCATCATACACGCCCTTTAAGGCGGGGTTTTATATGCATGAAGAAGTAGACGCAAGGAAAGGCGCGCGTCTTTCTCTCCAGAGGAAGGAAAGGGTGTGATCGCGTGTTCGCTCGCCTCGGGCGCTCGCCGTTTCGCGCCACTTCAGGCCCGCCGGTCAGATGGGGAGGCCGCGTTCGGTTCGTTCTGCCGAAGAGCAGGCTTTGTTCAAGGAACGGCAGCGGGAGCGGGCCAGTAAACGTGTTCGTGCTCGCCGGGCAAACCCAGAGCTTCGGTAAGCTGAAGTCGAAGCACAACGACAACGCCCTGCTATTCCAGAAGTTCGGGCTGCCATCTCCGAAGCACAACGACAGCGCCGGGCCGATCCACTAACTATCCAACTCTCTTTTAAAACTAACCAACTCCTCCTAAAGCATTGGACAAGCTTCGCGTGACCGCTGTGTTGCCGGTAGGGGGAGGGTTTTCATTTTTTATGTTGAGGAGGTCGAGGTTCTCCAAGAAAAGGTCTCGTTGGTGATCATGTTGCTGTGCCTACTTCAGCATACCGATGTGCTGGCGTGAGGTTATGCTGGCTCATTGGCCTTGCCTACACATGCTGGCGAAATGCCCGACTTTGTCATGTTCGGAGCCATACGCTGGGCATTCGCGCCGATTGTGCGTTTTTCCACAGCGTGAACATCTTTGTTGCGATTTCATCTGTGGCTTGAGTTGCTGGTTCCTCGACGTTGATGATTGATGCGAGATCCGTTTGAGTTGCTTCTGCTTTTGTATGGCTTCTGCTTCAAGCTTCAGCTCTTCAAGCTCTCTTACGTGCTTTTTGGAAATTTCCGCTGCCTTGAACGTGTTTATATTCTGTCGAGCGTTGAGCCTCGTTCGCGAAAAAAGGCTCTCTCATAGTGCTTCGTCGCTTGTTTTTACAACGATGCGGTCACCAATGGTTCGGCCTTTTCTCTCTCCAAAGTCGCATTTTTCTGCTTTCCTCCGCAGGTCCATTACAAACTCGCTGAATGTTTGGTTTTCTTTTTGCTTCAATGTGTTGAAGACAGCAGACACCTGCATAACGTTTTTGTATGGCTTGTAGGGGCGTCGAACTGTTTGAGGATGTTGGTAATTTGATCCGTCGGCAGCACGCCGTCGGCTGTCGGAGGTAGAGGGGAAAACATCTGGGCGCCGTGGCGGCCGCAGGCCCCGAGAACATGGAGAGAGGGGCCTTTTCGCGTGGCGGCGGGTTTCGTAGTGTACTCACAGGCTTGTTCGTAGATGGTGTCGCTTCTTTCCAGTCCTCCTATAGGCTTGTTGCGGGTTGTCGCCTAGCTCGAAGTGTGCCGGTGATTTCAGGAACGCGTGGAGGAGGGGGGGGGGCATAGTTGCGGTGTGCTTCCGATTACGCTGACACCATGTTGTGTTGTTGCTGGAACGAATCGGACACAGGAGCAGCCGGGTCGAGAGCACAAGTAGAACTGTTTATTGAGCCTGCACAGATGCAGGACGCGTTAGATAAGTGGCGCGAGCTGTTGGTCAACTTGAAAGACGTCGCATAAGTGGCAGGAGAAGAGGAAGAGATGCTCATATATAACAAAAAGCAGACTGACGAATCTGGCGACGTGCAAAAACAGGAAAGCGTTCACAGATTCGTTCAATTGAGCAGTCTAACCTTTCTGACATAATGTATATATATTTTCAGAGTAATGGACCGAAGCACTTGTCGCTGACAATGAGGCAAAGCTTGCTTTTATTGTATTGGTGCATACACCTCCACTAGGTCGGCACGCATTGTCAGAACAATGACTGCTAGCAGCACGGTATAGAAAAAGTCCTAAGACAAGCGCTATACAAAATTTCACTCTGGCTTGACTGGCATAATCTGTGCTATGCGATGCAGATTCCTTGATAAGAATTCCTTAGCAAATGAGCCACGGCAAAAGACGCAAGCAGAACAAATACATACTATGTAGCCGCGCGCCGCTGAGCACTGAGAATATTCCTTTTAATGCTTCGAAATCAGATCTCTGTAGCAACGCCACGATAGAATAGGGCTGTAGCAAAATCAGCACGGATATTCGGGAAAACGACTGATTCATTTGTTCGCAGCCAATGCTAACTTTTGTAGCTTGTAAAACAGAAATAGCCACCGATTACCTTAGAATGAAAAGACTTATGTAGATCCAACACGTACTTATGTGAAGCGAAGCCTCTGCGAAGCGGTTAACGAAATGCGACGAATCTGCCCATTTCATTCCTGCATCTTTGACCTAAAGGAAACTGGAGAGCGCGCGTGGACTCTCGCGTACCCGTGCTGTGCGCAATGTGACAACTATTGTATTGACTTGTATTTCTTCATGTCTTCTTATTCATTTTAAATGCACCGGCGACTTCTCCGCCAATCCTCAGTTTCGGCTATGTGCCATAGTATGATGCAAATCAGCACAATCAACATGCCAACTGTTTGGATCGGACCGCTGGTACGATCTGTTGGGAACTCGGCGCTGACGCCCGTGGTTGTACCTGGGTCGCAAGCCCCAAGGGTAGCGTTGGCCTGGCGGCCTGGGGTACAACTGGAAGCATCCGAAGGTCCCGGCAAAGCATGAGTCGACTGGTAACAACGAAACAACTTGTTTATTTTAACATCGCAAAGAGTTGGCGGTCAGTTTGACCGAAGTAGAGAGACGGGAGAGCACTTCACTCAACAGAAGAAATCGGAGCCCTCCTTTTGGCGTCCGGGGGCAGCTGTTTTTATACTCTCGCAGTTGAGGGCAAGAAGGAACCCCTCAAAAGACGAGCACGTGAATGTACAATGGGCTAATGGTGACGCACACTGTCGTAGCGATGCCGTAGCACCATGTCGAGCACGATCTCGTAGCACCCTGTCGTGGCGCTGCCGGTCGGACACAATGACTGTAATGAGAGGATGGTCCCTGCTTTGGCATCGCCTGTTTCGGGCACAATGACTGGAACGAGATCCCTGCTTTGGCATCGCCTGTTTCGGGCACAATGACTGGAATGAGATCCCTGCTTTGGCATCGCCTGTTTCGGGCACAATGACTGGAATGCGAGGATGATCCCTAGGCGGTCGCATCGCCGCAGTCGCGCCTGGAAACACCTGGCGATGAGTGTTGCGGCGACGACGATCGGGCCAAAATGTCTGCCGCCCCGCCGCAGTCGCGCCGGCAAAACCACGTGTCGCAGGCGAAACGCAACAGACCGCCCCGCCGGGGGAAGGAGATCCCGATGGACAGGGGACTGCATCCGCTGTCCGGAGGGATGTCGCTCGATGATGCTCATAACCGAAGTCGGGCGTCCCTCGACGTTTCTTGAGCGCAGCGCACAGAGAAGGCCTCGTTCTCTCGTTCAGGTTCGCACGGGACACTGCAAAGTGACTTCGGGAGAGTTCACATTTTTGTTCTCGTTCCCGGCAAGCGTTAGAACTACGCTGAAACTCAACCGCTCAGTCAGCAAGCACGGCACAACCCTCACTAAGCCCTGCCAGGCTCTTTCCCCTTTTTATACCACTGCCTAGTTCCTTACAGTAGTCTAGCATCACTCAGAACGCGTCCACAAATTGAAAAATTGCACTAGAAAGCATATCATCACTTTGAAACACTAAACAAAAGCAATATGTTAAAAAAAAATCCTGCCTCAGGAAGAAAAACATCAGTAACAAACAATTTTGAGGCTGATTCCTACGTTAGGGGCTTCGACTTAAGCCATCGGCGTTACCGTTGAGACTCCCCTTTTTGTAACGCACCTCAAAGGAATATTGTTGTAAAGCGAGGCTCCAGCGCAGGAGGCGGCCATTTTTGGGAGAGATGGTCTGCAGCCATTGGAGAGGGCAGTGATCCGTCTCAATGATAAACCTTGAGCCGGCTAGATAGCATGACAATTTCTGAACGGCCCACACGAGACATGCACACTCTTTCTCGGTGGCGCTATACGCCTGCTCACGACTGGTCAGCTTACGACTAGCATACAGGACGGGGTGTTCTACTTCTCCATTTTCCCGTTGGCACAGTACAACGCCCATGCCTCGCTCACTAGCATCGCACTGAACAACGAACCCTTTTGTATAGTCTGGCGATCGTAGCACAGGCTGGTTTGTTAGGGCACTCTTTAGGGCGCTAAAAGCTCTTTCCTTTGTCTCGTCCCAGACGACTGTTTGAGGCTCTGTTTTTCTTAGAGCATCCGTCAGGGGAGCCGCGATATCAGAGTACCTAGGGATGTACCTCTGATAGTAGCCGGCGACACCCAAGAACGACCGAATATCGGTCTTGGTGCGCGGTTGCGGAAAGTCTCGCACAGCGGCCACTTTTATTTCAGAGGGGCGGCGACGACCCTGACCAATCACGTGACCGAGGTAGACAACCTCGGCCTGTGCTATCTGGCACTTAGGAGCCTTGACTGTCAAGCCCGCTTCGCGCAGGCGGGTTAGCACTGCCCGCAAGTGTGCCATATGCTCAGACCAGGATGCGGAGAATATCGCTACGTCGTCTAGATACGGTAAAGCGAATTCTTGCTGTCCCCGCAACACTTTATCCATGAGACTTGAAAAACAGTATGGCGCGTTCTTCAAACCAAAACTCAACACTTTAGGACGGAATGTTCCCATTGGTGAAATGAACGCCGCATACCTACTAGCCTCTTCTGTAAGTGGAACCTGCCAATAACCCCTGACAAGATCTAGGGTGGAAATAAACTGAGCGCTACTAACTTTCTCAAGGCGCTCCTCGATGTTAGGGATCGGATAAATTTGATCCTTAGTGATGGAATTAAGCCTGCGGTAGTCGACGCAAGGACGAGGTTCCTTGCCCGGTACCTCAACTAAAATCAAAGGGGAGGTATAATCACTCTCACCTGCCTCAATAACACCGAGCTGTAGCATTTTCTTTACCTCAGCCTCCATAATATCGTTCTGGCGGGGTGACACCCGATACGCCTTGGATCGTACTGGCTCTGGGGAGGTAAGTTCAATATCATGAGTAAGTACAGAAGTCCTACCAGGCCTCTCAGAGAACAGACCTTGAAACTCTTGTAATAGCTGGTGTAGTTCGGTTTTCTGCTCGGGCGACAGCGGTGCTTTACTGATAAGGTCACTAATGACTTGACCGGTGTCTTCCCTGTTCGTCACTGAGCCTAGTCCCGGAAGCTCGACCGGAAGCTCTTCAGGAACGTTTACCATCATGCACACCACTGCTTCCCTTTGTCTATAAGGTTTGAGCAGATTACAGTGGTAAACTTGCTGTGCTTTCCGCTTTCCTGGCAGACTTACCACGTAGTTAACGTCCGACAGTTTCTGAACAATTCGTGCTGGGCCCTCCCACTGCACGTCTAGTTTGTTGTTTAGCGATGTGCGCAATATCATGACCTCATCGCCAACCTCAAAACGACGGGCCCTGGCTGTCCGATCATAATAAACCTTGGCCCTCTGCTGGGCCTTTGTCATTGCTTCACCTGACAACTCCTGTGCCCTTCTTAAGCGTTCGAGGAGCTTAAGCACGTACTCCACCACGACTGGGTCGTCGCCCCTACCTTCCCATGATTCTCGAAGCATGCGAAGCGGAGATCGAAGCGAGCGACCGTACACCAGTTCAGCTGGCGAAAACCCCGTAGCCGCATGCGGCGCGGTCCTTAAAGCAAACATCACCCCAGGCAGACACAGCTCCCAGTCAGTTTGATGTTCAAAACACAAGGCTCTCAACACGCGCTTCATGACGGAGTGGAGCTTCTCAACGGAATTCGACTGTGGGTGGTACACTGAGCTGTGTAACAGCTTTACCCCACACCTTTCGAGAAAAGTTGTCGTCAAAGCGCTAGTAAACACTGTGCCCTGATCTGATTGGATTTCCGCAGGGAAACCAACTCGCGCAAATATGGACAGTAGTGCATTAACTATCTCAACTGAGCTGAGTTCTTTAAGCGGCACTGCTTCAGGGAACTTTGTCGCTGGGCAGATCACAGTCAAAATGTGTCTGTACCCCGTGGCTGTTACCGGCAGAGGTCCCACAGTATCAATAACGAGCCGTCTAAAAGGCTCCGTAATGATAGGTACCAATTTCAACGGCGCCCTCGATTTGTCCCCTGGTTTGCCCACCCGCTGACAGGTGTCACATGACCTCACGAAGTGGTCTGCGTCCCGAAAACACCCTGGCCAATAGTACTCTTGCAAGAGACGGTCCTTAGTTTTCTTAACTCCTAGGTGTCCGGATCACGAACCCCCATGTGACAAGCGCAACAGATCCTGACGATAGCATTGAGGCACGACCAGCTGATCGAACTCCACTCCTCTGTGGTCTAGATACTTCCGGTACAGGACTCCACCCCTTTCCACAAAACGCGCAGTTTTCCTGGCGATACCTTCTTTGACATTGCAGCGCACGTTTTCCAGGCTGCCATCCTTTTTTTGCTCGGCTATCAAAGCCGTCCGGCTGACTTTTAGCAACCTATCAAGTCCGTCTGACGTAGGCGCGATGAGCAAATCAGTAGATAGCTCTTCTAACTTTCCCGAATCGGGATTTTCCTCTCCAGTATCTGGCGCCTTCAACGCTACAGACTCAATTTTATTCAGTTCGGGCGTGCTCTGAATATCAGCTTGCTGCGCCTCTGACCCTTTTTCGTTGTTTGATAACGTCGGCCCCGCAACTACCGCCTTTGCAGCGAGCTCCCGAACCTTCGATCTGGTTAAGGCCTGAACACTAGCTTCACCAAACAAAAGCCCCTTCTCGCGCAGGAGGTGATCGGACCTGTTTGAAAATAGGTACGGGTACTGGGGTGGCAGCATAGATGACACTGCCGCCTCCGTCTCAAGCGCTCCGAAAGGTCCTTCAATAAGCACTTTTGCTACCGGCAGACACACGCTATGAGCTTCCACGGCTTGCTTGATCCACGCGCACTCGCCCGTGAACATATGGGGTTCTACGTAAGACGGGTGAACTACATCCATCGTAGCTGCGGAATCGCGAAGCACTCGGCACTCTTTCCCGTTCACGAGGAGGTCTCGCATGTAAGGCTCGAGAAGCTTCATGTTCTCGTCAGTGCTGCCTATTGAAAAAAACACAACTTTTGGTGTCGTTTCCGGACACTGCGCCGAAAAGTGACCCGGCTTCTGGCACGTATAACACAAGCGCGCTCGCCTCATCTCGAACCGCTTTCTGCGTTTGGCTGCCGCCGTCTCTTTACGTTTGGTCGGACTGCTTTCGCTCGCATCCGCACTACGCGTGTCCCCCTTTAATCTCATGGGTGTGAACTTTGGCCTCTCAAACTTCGAGCCAAATTCACCCTTTTGACCGTCCTTAGCTCCGCGAGCCCGACGCGTCACAAACTCCTCGGCTAGCTCAGCGGCTTTAGCCACCGTACAAACGTCTGGCCTATCCAAGACCCAGTATCGCACGTTCTCCGGTAACCGACTATAAAACTGTTCTAGCCCGAAACACTGCAGAACTTTATCGTGGTCACCAAACGCTTTCTCTTCTTTGAGCCACTCCTGCATGTTTGACATAAGCCTATACGCAAACTCTGTATATGACTCACTTCTGCCTTTCTCATTTTCCCGAAACTTCCGACGGAACGCCTCCGCAGACAGCCGGTACTTTTTTAGCAGACTCGATTTTACTTTGTCGAAATCCTCTGCTTCCTCTCTATCCAAGCGAGCGACTACGTCGGCCGCCTCGCCGGGTAACAAAGTGAGCAAGCGCTGTGGCCACGTTTCCCGAGAGAACCCCTGCTTCTCGCACGTTCGCTCAAAGTTAACCAGGAACAAACCAATGTCCTCTCCAAGCTTAAACGGCCGCATCAGGTCAGTCATTTTGAACAATACGCGTTCTCCTGCACCGTGTGCCTGACTTCCATTACGAGCGCGTTCCATCTCTACCTCAAGACGCTTCATTTCCAAAGCGTGTTGACGGTCACGCTCTTGTTGCTCTCGCTCTTTCTGTTCTTTACGTTCACGCTCTTCTTTTTCTTTCTGTTCTTTACGTTCACGCTCTTCTTTTTCTTTCTGTTCTTTAAGTTCGCGCTCTTCTTTTTCTTTTTGCTCTTTAAGTTCGCGCTCCTGTCTTTTTGCAGTCTCTCTCTCTTCAATGGTCTCAAGGCATTCCGACAGCTCGTCATCCTCAGCCTCTAACTCAAGAATAGCCTTTATCAGTTCCGGTTTTCTTAGTTTGTCTGAGACATCCAGACCCAACTCTCTTGCAAGCTCCAACAATTTCGGTTTGCGCAACGACTTCAAATCCATGGCTGCTCTGAATGCTGCTTTCTCTACTGCCTATTATTGTCTTGCCGCAACTAACCCGGCAGCAACGACAACCACAATTACCAGCTCTGTTTCTGACACTAACAAAAAGCCTGGCAAAGCTCAGAAGAAGAAAGTCCCGCACTCACCAAACCTCGCAGGCAGGAATTCCGCGCAGTCGTTCCGCTGCAGGCAACCAGTCGTCACACAGGGCTCGTTGCACTGCTCCCGGATCGTCGTTGAGCTGCTCAGCATACAGTCAACTGCATCTCTTCGCTGCTGGCCTCCGTTGTCGCGATCTCACCGCTGGCAGACAGTTGTTTGAAGTCGTAGGCGATCTCACCGCTGCCAACCAGATGTTTGGATCGGACCGCTGGTACGATCTGTTGGGAACTCGGCGCTGACGCCCGTGGTTGTACCTGGGTCGCAAGCCCCAAGGGTAGCGTTGGCCTGGCGGCCTGGGGTACAACTGGAAGCATCCGAAGGTCCCGGCAAAGCATGAGTCGACTGGTAACAACGAAACAACTTGTTTATTTTAACATCGCAAAGAGTTGGCGGTCAGTTTGACCGAAGTAGAGAGACGGGAGAGCACTTCACTCAACAGAAGAAATCGGAGCCCTCCTTTTGGCGTCCGGGGGCAGCTGTTTTTATACTCTCGCAGTTGAGGGCAAGAAGGAACCCCTCAAAAGACGAGCACGTGAATGTACAATGGGCTAATGGTGACGCACACTGTCGTAGCGATGCCGTAGCACCATGTCGAGCACGATCTCGTAGCACCCTGTCGTGGCGCTGCCGGTCGGACACAATGACTGTAATGAGAGGATGGTCCCTGCTTTGGCATCGCCTGTTTCGGGCACAATGACTGGAACGAGATCCCTGCTTTGGCATCGCCTGTTTCGGGCACAATGACTGGAATGAGATCCCTGCTTTGGCATCGCCTGTTTCGGGCACAATGACTGGAATGCGAGGATGATCCCTAGGCGGTCGCATCGCCGCAGTCGCGCCTGGAAACACCTGGCGATGAGTGTTGCGGCGACGACGATCGGGCCAAAATGTCTGCCGCCCCGCCGCAGTCGCGCCGGCAAAACCACGTGTCGCAGGCGAAACGCAACACAACGCGCTTCTTGGCCTAGCCCCCATTGTAGGTATGCACTATAGTATGGAAATCATAATCATCATCAACACGCGCAGCGGTCATGTCAAACAGCTAGATTACGTTGGCACGACATTTACTGCCCGCTCTTTGGCCGATCTCCAGTTTTGGGCATGTGTCGAAATATGAACAGCATCACAAGCAAGAGGTGGGCACGCTTCTTGGTCGATCCCCGGTTGTGGGTAGGTGCCGTATATAGTATGGAAATCATAATCACCATCAACACACGGCGACCACCCAAATCGGGGGGAGGTTCACATCTCGCCGCCGGACGCTCATCTTTCTTTGTTTTAAAGAATGAGAAGGAGCCTACTCGGCAAGAGCACGACCAGCGACCGACATAAAAACCGACCGAACCAGGTGAAACTACGGGACGGTATATTCAAGGAAGACATTGCCGTTTCGCTTTGATAAGAACTTCGTTTGCTACGCAGGCGCCAAAAAGAAACCCAATTCTGAAAACTGCCATTTTCGTGAGCGTTAAATTTTCCTGTTGCGCCTGCAGGCTGACTTCTGACGAAAGACAGCGTCAGTCTGTGCTGCCAAACTGGTTTCCATTCACGCTTGCAAGCAGCAGCATCTCGCCAGTGTGCCACATTGTGGCACGTAATACACACCGTTGGCGCTACAATGTGAACACAGAGCTGACGAAGCCTTGGGGTCATCTTGCACAGGCGAAGTTTCCTGCTACCGTTCACCATCGCTCGACTCATTCGCGTTTCACTGATGATGACCTCATCCAAGTTATAGAGCAAGAAGCTTGTTACACAGTGCCAATTGAGCGTTTAATGCGGCGGCAGGTGATAAACGGCACGATAGATCACCGGAACATAATACAAGTACCTAACGCTGTGAAAGCATTGAGCTTCGCGGCTCTATAAAAAACACTGTTGGCCGTGGTTCAGTGCACCTCGACTAAGGAGCGCTTTCCGAATGCAAATCTTTCATAAATATTTTTGGTCCACCGCGCGTTGCTGCTTCATTATTATTCACGACGGAGTGCTTCAAGGTCGCATTTCGAACTCCCCGAACGTCACCTTGGTGACGAAGTTAGCTCATTCCGAATTCTCTAAGCGACTCACTTGGTGCTTAAATTAAGGAAGTCGCAAGCAACGTCGCTCAGCGAAAGGACAATCGAGGAGCCGGCACTCCGCTTTCTACGCCGCAACATCGCGATCGGCGGGGATTCGACACTCGTTGGGTCGTGAGGGGCGTGCGTCTCGATATCGCACGTTTCAGCGCTGCCCGGCCCTACGCAGCTAAGCCTCGCGAGCTCCTGTTGAAGATAACGCGCGTCGCCCCAGCCGCTGCCGCGAACGAATCAGGTGAGGTGAGAGCGGGTGAGAGCGCGAGTTTTTTGCACACAGCCCCAACTTGCGTTCCGTCCGCACAAACCGCGTATATAAGCCGCCAACTGCCTCTCGGCCCGACGCGGCCGCTGCGGCCGTGCCAGGTGCAGGCGCCAGCCAGCAGGCGAAGCCAGCAAGCAGCACGGGTTGCGCAAGCTGCAGCGGCGCCGTCATGTGCCTAGCGGGCGGGAGTCACGCGGCTATTTAATACAGCGTGCGAGAGAAGAGATGCAACAGTTCCTCTTACCCCGTCCGCCGGCGATTCCGTGGTCCCTCTCGGAGCAAGGTTGCGTGCCGTCTGCAAAGCTTGTCGGGGTGTGTTTAGTGGTCGGTGTCGCCGCGAGGTACAGCTTGTTCGGTGGTGGCTTATCGGGCGTGGAATGGACTGAGCAAGAGGAGGCAAGAGGCAGGCCTGCGGAGGAGAGGAGGAGGAAGGGCGTTCTGTTATCACAGCGCGCTCCTCGCGTCCTCCCCTCCCTCCGCTCTCTGCTAGAGCTCCGATACTCGCAGTCAACTCTTCAACGCCCCGTGCGCGCGGGCCTCAGACGATTGTGTTCTTTCCAGGCGTCGCCTTGTTTGTGAAGTGAATGCATTTCACGAGAGACTAGACCGGAGGTGGAAGCGGCTCGTGAACGACTGCGGAGTCGACTCGTGTGTATAAATACGGCACGTTGAATGGCGAACAAGCGCGCGTTCGGCGTGTGATCGGCTGCTAACTGCTGCTGCTCCCCGAACGACAACATCATGAGCGCCTGCCCGCGGAACGGAAGCGCGGAAACGAGGGCGGTCGATGACACGTATTGGCAGCCGCGACGTGGAGGTGGCGCGATCGGTTTTAATGATTTTGTCACTGCGCACTGAATTGAGAATGGAACTGCAATGCCGCACGAACCGAGATACTATACAATCGTGATTATAGTTTTCGTCAGCTAGTACACATCGCATATTCGCGGTTATATCTTGGAGAGGTGCAATGCACTCAGCTACTCAAATGGAGACGTCAAACAGGAAAATGCTGCAATCTCAGGCTCGTAATATGACCATTATTGAGTGCGATCCTCACGCGTATTCGATGCTATGATATCGCGCGTACTGTTCAAGCTTAGTATCACAAGGGACTGGATCAGTCGAAAATATCTAAGCTGATGGGCCAATCATTGTCGTCCGCATAAATATTTGCTTAATTTAAAGGTATGATAGCGTCGATTTGTCCCCTTTCGTAAAATGGATGAGCTAAAAGGAGGCGTTTCAAAACGACCATACAGCGCAGTATTTTGCGACATAGATGAAAGGGACTGATTTTTCATTCCCCTCCCCCTCCAGTTGTGGAAGTAAATTTGGCCTCAGAGAAATTTTCATGGGACCTTCAGAACGACTCACCGAGTGCGAAAACCACGAAGTTTTAACTCAGCAACTGCATCATCCTTTGTGGCTTAGACGTGGATTTACACAAACGCTAAATTTCAGAAACACTGCAATTAAACGTCAAATTTAAAGCTAATCTGAAGTGCCAAGCTACCAAAACGGTGGGCAGGTATAGAGGCTTCGAGGTTTTCCTGCTGAATGATGAAAATGGAAAATCATCATCATCATCATCATAATAATCATCATCATCATCAGCCTGGTTACGCCCACTGCAGGGCAAAGGCCTCTCCCATACTTCTCCAACTACCCCGGTCATGTACTAATTGTGGCCATGTTGTCCTTGCAAACTTCTTAATCTCATCCGCCCACCTAACTTTCTGCCGTCCCCTGCTACGCTTCCCTTCCCTTGGAATCCAGTTCGTAACCATTAATGACCATCGGTTACCCTTCCCTCCTCATTACATGTTCTGCCCATGCTCATTTTTTTTTCTTGATTTCAACTAAGATGTCACTGACTCGCGTTTGTTCCCTCATGCAATCTGCTCTTTTCTTATCCCTTAACGTTACACCTATCATTCTTCTTTCCATAGCTCGTTGCGTCGTCCTCAATTTAAGTAGAACCCTTTTCGTAAGCCTTCAGGTTTCTGCCCCGTACGTGAGTACTGGTAAGACACAACTGTTATACACTTTTCTCTTGGGGGCTAATGGCATCCTGCTGTTCATGATCTGAGAATGACTGCCAAACGCACCCCAGCCTATTCTTATTCTTCTAATTATTTCAGTCTCATGATCCGGATCCGTGGTCACTACCTGTCCTAAGCAGATGTATTCCTTACCATTACCAGTGCCTCGCTACCTATCGTAAACTGCTGTTCTCTTCCGAGACTGTTAAACATTACTTTAGTTTTCTGCAGATTAATTTTTAGACACACCCTTCTTCTTTGCCACTCTAGGTCAGTGAGCATGCATTTCAATTGGTCCCCTGAGCTACTAAGCAAGGCAATATCATCAGCGAATCGCAAGTTACTAAGGTATTCTCCCTTAACTTTTATCCCCAATTCTTCCCAGTCCAGGTCTCTGAATACCTCCTGTAAGCACGCTGTGAATAGCATTGCAGAGATCGTATCTCCCTGCCTGACGCCTTTCTTTTTTGGGATCTTGTTGCTTTCTTTATGGAGGACTACGGTGGCTATGGAGCCGCTATAGATATCTTTCAGTATTTTTACACACGGCTCGTCTACACCCTGATTCCGTAATGCCTCCATAAGTGCTGAGGTTTCGATAGAATCAAACGCTTTCTCGTAATCAATGAAAGCTATATATTAGGGTTGGTTATATTCCGCACATTTCTCTATCACCTGATTGATAGTGTGAATATGGTCTATAGTTGAGTAGCCTATACGGAATCCTGCCTGGTCCTTTGGTTGACAGAAGTCTAACGTGTTCCTGATTCTATTTGCGATTACCGTAGTAAATACTTTGTAGGCAACGGACAGTAAGCTGATCGGTCTATAATTTTTCAAGTCTTTGGCGTCCCCTTTCTTATGGATTAGGATTATGTTAGCGTTCTTCCAAGATTCCGGTGCGCTCGAAGTCATGGGGCATTGCGTATAGAGGGCGGCCAATTTTTCTAGAACATCTGCCCACCATCCTTCAACAAATTAGCTGTTACCTGATCCTTCCCAGCTGCCTTGCCCCTTTGCATAGCTCCCAAGGCTTTCTTTACTTCTTCCGGCGTTACTTGTGGGATTTAAAATTCCTCTAGACGATGCTCTCTTCCATTATCGTCGTGGGGGCCACTGGTACTATACAAATCTCTATAGAACTCCTCAGCCACTTGAACTATCTCAACCATATGGGTAATTATATTGCCGGCTTTGTCTCTTAACGCATACACCTGATACTTGCCTATCCCTAGTTTCTTCTTCACTGATTTTAGGCTTCCTCTCCTCCTCAGAGCAAGTTCAATTCTATCCGTATTACACTTCCTTATGAGAGCTGTCTTACGCTTGTTGATTACCTTAGAAAGTTCTGCCAGTTCTATTCTAGGTGTAAGGTTAGAGGCTTTCATACGTTGGCGTTTCTTGATCAGATCTTTTGTCTCCTGCGATAGCTTACTGGCATCCTGTCTAACGGAGTAACCACCGACTTCTATTGCACACTCCGTAATGATGCCCATAAGATTGTCGTTCACATCTTCAACACTAAGGTCCTCTTCCTCAGTTAAAGCCGAATACCTGTTCTGTAGCTTGATCCGGAATTCCTCTATTTTCCCTCCTACCGCTAACTCATTGATCGGCTTCTTATGTACGAGTTTCTTCCGTTCCCTCCTCAAGTCAAGGCTAATTCGAGTTCTTAGCATCCTATGGTCACAGCATCGCACCTTGCCGAGCACGTCCACATCTTGTATGATGCCAGGGTTAGCGCAGAGTATGAAGTCTACTTCATTTCTAATCTCGCCCTTCGGGCTCCTCCACGTCCACTTTCGACTATCGCGCTTGCGGAAGAACGTATTCATTATCCACATATTATTCTGTTCTGCAAAGTCTACTAATAACTCTCCCCTACTATTCCTGGTGCCTATGCCATATTCCCTATACTGACTTGTCTCCAGCCTGCTTCTTGCCTACCTTCCCATTGAAGTCGCCCATTTGTATAGTGTATTTTGTTTTGACTTTACCCATCGCCGATTCCACACCTTCATAGAAGCTTTCGACTTCCTGGTCATCATGACTGGATGTGAGGGCGTAAACCTGTACGACCTTCAACGTGTACCTCTGATTAAGTTTCACAACAAGACCTGCCACCCTCTCGTTAATGCTATAGAATTCCTGTATGTTACCAGCTATATCCTTGTTAATCAGGAATCCGACTCCTAGTTCCCGTCTCTCCGCTAAGCCCCGGTAGGACAGGATGTGCCCGCTTTTCAGCGCTGTGTATGCTTCTTTCGTCCTTATAGCTTCACTGAGCCCCATTATATCCCGTTTACTGCCCTATAATTCCTCCAATAGCACTGCTAGACTAGACTTCGCGGTGCACAACAATCAAACCCCAGCCCTCAGTCCCCAGCAGCTGCTTCGCAGCTGCTGGGGACCGAGGGCTGGGGTTTGATTGTTGTGTTCATATACGAGGTTGTGGCCAAGTACTGCACCAAGGTGGCTAATCCTGCTCTGATGAGGGAGTGCATTACCGGTTCTGGTCACGGGGATCAGGCCACACTCCAGGCCTGTTTATGCAGTTTTTATCAAAACACTGATTTTTTTTTTATCTGCTGGAAAATTGTGCGGCACCGGGTTTCGAACCATGGTCCTCTTGCACGCGAGGCTATGTTTTGGCTCTACGCCACCGCTGCGAATGGAAAATAGGACTGCTTTACACAACTTCTCGAAACGTATCACTGTGACTAAAAGCCAATATCGCCATGATGAACGAGAAGAAAGGACACCGAGGTGCCCAATTTTTATTAGTCATAAGAAACCAACAAACAAAGACACCAAGAACGACACGCAAGAAAAACTAAACTAAACATGACGCGCGAAGATTGTCTGAATACGATATTTTCAAATAATAAAACGAACCACCAGCTAAAGAAGAAAGTCCCCACACACACAAAAAAAAAACACAAGCTTTTGGTTCAACAGTGGCGAATGTAACATTCCATAAAACACTACAATAGAACTAAAAACATAGTCTTGTTAGACATTGAGAGCCTGGAAGTGCTGAATTAAGTGTGTGCATGTATTTCGATTTATACGACATGCATGCTGCGAAAGGTCGTTGCATACATCACAATAGAGATAAAGTCACAACTTATTTATCTAAACAACACTTTTCTTTCTCTAATATGCTATAAGTTATTGTTATATATTAAATATAATTTTGCATATTTCATACTTCAGATTCTCACTTTATTACATTGTCCTCCAACTGCAACCCCGCACCCACACAAGCCTATAGCTTTTGCGTTATTGCACACTCTCCGTAGTCGGTGAGCGCAATTATTTAAGGAAAAAGCTGTCAAGCCGGCACAAGAACTTTACCCTGACCAACCCCCCGTAGTGGGTACGCACCTTGATATAGGGAGCAAGCAAGCAAGCAAGATTGTCTTCGCGGTGCACAATAGAATGTAGCATGCCGCTACAAATGAGTTCAGAGCCGAATGAACCGCTAAAGTCTTCCGTCCTTTATTTTTGATGTTCCCAACACGATACCATGAAATCAAATCTACGTCGCTGTCCATGATCACGCCTTCTCAACGTCTAACGCCGCTTGACTATACAAAGAAAAAAAAAGAAAAGAAAAATTGTGGGGCCGCAACAATCATATGGGGACGGATTACCAGCGATGCTGTTTAGGTTGCACACAGGAGCTGCATACATTTTGAAATCATACACATCTTTAATACGGCACCACACTACGGCGACACAAGCGTCGCTGCGGTCACCGTACCTCCCATGCATCTGCCGCAACCGCTGCTGCAGCCGCGCCGGCACCTCCGACGCGCATGACGCGATAACCACGAAGGCGTAGGCCACGTGCACAGGCGCCGTCGCCCCACTCTTTCCCCAACTCCTCCAAATAGTCGGCTGAGCCCACATTAACGTCCACGATACGAACGCAAGCCACCCAGCGTAACCCGCTTGGCAACGCATGCGGGTATGCATACGGGGCTAGAGGTAAATAGTTCCGCTGATAAAAAAAAGAGAAAAAATGAACGGGGGAGCGAGAGAGAGAGAGAGGAAGAAGAAGAAATGAGAATTGCTTCGTTAAAATGGACCACTTTTGGTGAAACTAGATCCGAGCGATAAGACCATGTTGTGCGTGAGGTTATAAATTTCGTGCTGCTGGTTTTTGGCAATCAGTGCATTAACGACATAGAGTTAGGCGCGATACCGACACTGTTTACTATTGCGATTGGTAGAAATTTTTGTCAGTGGATATAGGCGAGGCATCGAAAGAAGATAGGGGGAGTGGAGGGGTAGGGTGATTGTGCTTCCGCACTATAACCCTAAACACACACACTCAGAGTTTGCGGAAGGACTGTACCATGCGAACTCCTGCTCGACTGTGCTGCAGTGGATATCTGGATAGCTGTTTCAAAAACGAGATTGCCGTAAGCATATTTCTTTATGGCGCTGGAGTGACAATGACCGAGAGAACTCCGAAGGGAAATAGAAGAAATGTAGTAGATCAAAAGCACACTAGTAAATCTATCGGGTGTTTCACGTCACTTGAGTCAAGCTTTAAAAAAAGGAGTAGTAAATGCATCTTAGGGGATCGGGATCAAAGTCATATTGTTATAAATCATCGTGTGTTACTAAGAGTATACTTTAAGCGTAATTAGTTGGCTATTTAGCTAAGGCCAATTACGGGAATATTTAGATACAGATAACAAGGCATAAGTTTGAAGTTAAATGTTTTAGAGCGTGCTAAGAAACACCCAAATGAAGTTGTTTCCATCACATCATCTTTTGCTTGGCTCTCGTTTCCGAGCTCTGAAAAGAGCCCATGAAATATTAGGAGAATGACTTCAATAAGCCTTGCGCGTATGTTTTCAGCGCTCTCAACCGTGTTTTGAAAGAACGAAACCTATATGCTCGTCGCAAAGCAAGCCTACGATTCTGTCTTTCAATCCGCTTACAAAGTCGACTTATTTCGATGGCATACTTCCATATTCACAATGGCGGTGCTCACGTGAATGCCTGGATGCCGGGGCCGATCGCTTCTTTTTGTAAGAGACATGCGGCCTTCGTTCTTTGGAAGTGCGGTTGAGAGCGCTGCGAACTGGGAGCGCCGGCGCACAGGCGTAAAGTTTCATTCAGTTATTGCGGGAAACCCACCAATATGCGCTGTTTACCTCCTCTTTTTCATATTTCGCAGGCTTTCTGCCGAGATCGGAAACAATAGAACCACGTAACAGGTGACATCATGGAAACAACTTCACTGAGTGCTCCGAGCGCGCTCTACAACTCTTACATTTAAATGTATGACGCAAAACAAATAGTTAAATGTTTGCATAATTGAACGAAACTACTTAGTTAACTACATGTCCAAAAATGCTCTGAGTAACTAAGGCGTCTACTAGCAATATGCTTCCGTCTCCGTCGCCTAAGATGAACTATTTTTTTAAAGAATTGACAAAATGCTGGGGTTTTACGTGCCAAAATCACGCTCAGCTTGTGAGACACATCGTATAGTGGGGGACTCCGGATCATATTGACCACCTGGGGCTTATTAACGTGCACCCACTGCATGGTACACGGACACGTTTTGCTTGTCGCCCCCATTTAAATGCGGTCGCCGCGGCCGGGATTCGATCCCGCGTCCTCGGGTTAGCAGCGCAACACCAAAGCGACTGCGCAAACATGACGAGCATTTTGTTTTTCAAGGCTTGGTTCAGTCTATGTGAACTAACCGGTATATGTATCGAAACTTTAGTGAAGCGATTAATCAGATACTATAAAACTAAAGACTTATGTGCATAATAGTGTTTATTCTCATCATGTGCAGCGTACACGATCTGATATAATTTAAGCAGCGTAAAGGTCACGGCATTAATATCATGCACTTTCCACGTTCGAAATCGCAAGCTGCGCCAAAATGCGAACATCAAATCGGCCAGATGGACAGTGTGCGATGGCTACGCATCGACGTCACGGAGGACCACCGCGGTGTATGATGCTCGTCGAGGGAGGAACGGCGATTGCAGGTGCACGGATGGAGACCTATACGACAGGTCTCTAACCACATTCAAGGATTGTATACCTTTTTTGCTTCCCAGTGGCGCATACACAATTTGGCAGAGTTGACCAAGAATGAGCAAAGCCCAGTGAAACACATCCAATGGTTAAATCAAATAAATTTACATAGATAAGAGAATCCATCGACTGTAGTGCGCTATATTCCAATAAGAAGGTCTGTGCATATTGGAGATAGCAGCCATCGGTCAATATACGCAGGCTTTATACAGGGATTTATTTTTTATTACGTAGAACAGATAAATATACTTATTTGTCAGTGAGCACGTCAGTGCGTTTTCATATTCTCCTATAACAACGAATCAACGGCCAGTTGCACGCAGTCGAAAGCGCGCACGAGTATGCGTCGGACTGGTCAGTGCAGCTGCATATACACACGCGAGGCTCGTGCACGAGTCGAATTGACGTCGGCGGCCATTGCGCCGTCGGTCGTAAATAAGTTACGGCGTCTCGGCTGCTGGCAGCCCACGTCGTTTGTTAGCGCCGTGCAGCGTATATATATATATCATATCACGTGGATGCTGCCTTGTCGAGTACGCAGCATGCGCGCTGTGAGACCGGGAGTTCGCAAACACGCCGCACACTGACACCCAGATATGACTAACGTTAATCCAATCAGAGCGGAGTTGGTGAAAACACGGCGACTTTAACCGCGGCGCCTCTTTTAGGCCAGTTCTTTCTGCGGTGCACCGCGTCCCAAGAGACCTTCTATGGGCCTCACAGAAGGGAAACTTCGGTGCGCCACGGGAGCTCTCATACTTTGATGTGGTTCTGGCCTCTCGGGTGGCCTCACCATTCAAGGCCGGGGGGTATCACTCCGAAGAGTTTGAGCGAGTGCGGGTGCCACACTATCCAGTCTCTTACAGTGGAAATATACTGACACCTAACATACTGACGCCAGAATGGACACCTCTTTGAGCTGTCCATTCTGCCCTGCGCTAGTTGTGGAGTCATATCTGCACAGTCTTCTGTGCCGGGCTGCATGCATGCCCCGGGCTGACTCCACCCTGTCGTCAGGCTTTCTCAACTGGACTCGTAGACCGCGAAGTGGACCAGCCGAACTTTATGCGAAAGACGAGGCTTCACAATTACGATTAGATATATTTTTTTGATGCCAAACGGAAAGTTAGAAAAAAATAAAAGAGCGTCAGGCAGATTCCAACTACGCCGATCTCACTAATACACGTATACTGACAACGTTGGATTTACACTTGGCTTGCGCAGCTCGTGACACTGGCTCATGGTCACTAATTTCAGCAGTATATATATATATATATATATATATATATATATATATATATATATATGTTTTATAAAGGAGGCGTAATTACTTGCGCGGCAGTTATTGCATATTGCTGCACCGGATATAAGAATAAGAATAATTTAGCTGTGCCTTGGTTCGTCGAGTCAGGGGGCCAAAAAGCGATAACATATCGCCAGAAACAGAAAAGCTAAATATTGTTTCCAGCCAGCTGAGTCAAACAAGAGAAACGATAAGAAAGAAATGTGCCACGCCTACCAATCAGCAGGGACATTTTCGAAATTTTGCCTTCAGCGGAATATGACGACCGAGCTGTGTCAGCTTTGATTTTACAGTTGTCACAGGGTACAGATCGGCTTTCGCGTTCAGGCATCGATGAGTTAATTGGAAGCTATAACGACGGTGATGAGGTATGTAGTAGCTGATAAGTGGCGAGCAGTTCAAAGGGCAGAAGCCACGTCGAGAAGGTGAGGGGCATAATCTTATCGCTTCTTTTATCTCGCAACTCGTAGTTGCTTTTGGCTCTTTTAGCCTTTCTAGGCACGTCAACACCGACGGACGCTATTGTTCGCAGTTCTGTCAAAAATAGTCACCCGTAACAAGATCCATAGCGGCGGCATTCCGATGAGGACGTATGTATGCAAAACAGCTCGTGTAACGTGGTTCGCGTGAACCCCATCTCCCCGAAATTAATCCGTAGTATTCATTACGGCGTTTCTGATTGTCTGTGTGCTGCTTCGAGAGGTCAAACCAGACCACTTTATCGATCCATCGTTTCGTGACAAAATGTCGCCATTAAGATTTCGTTTTCCTGCGGTCGAATATTTGTGATAAGGATTGGAATTCTGATTGTTCTTTTAATCGGTACCTAAAGATATATGAAAATATTACCATTAGGCGGCTGCGCTGCTATATTCCACGTCGCACATTACTTTTTTGCCAGAGAAATCAAGTGTAACAGAATCAATTCTGAATAGAGGAGAGATGCTGTCTTTGATGAGATAAATACAAAGGCTAAACCTGTTCAGAGGCAAATGATTATTTAAAAACATTATTTTTATTAATTATGCTGAAATATGAAAATTGTGAAAAGAAAAAATGAGAGCCAAAGTTCTATTTCTTGAATTTCGCTCAGAAACCGAAGCGCCGGCAGGAAACTGGGACGTCACAGATTTCATTTTGCATTTGAATTTGCATTTGTACCGCTGTTATTCAGTAACTAAGTCGTTCAAGCTTTCCAAGTTTTCCTTTGAGCTCTTTTAGAATATCTTGTAGTCTATCTCTAAAGATAAAGAAATTAACTTGGGCCGAGCAAGCGCCATCAAAATGTCGTTACGGCTGTCTGGTGCGGGAACTTCAAGGAGGCGTCGCTACCCACCTTTCGTTCTTGCGTCTTCGAGGCGGTCACAAAGCCCAGGACTCGGAGCTGTTGTGTAGCATGTGAATACGCCGCCTGGCAACCGCTGACAGCCAAATGCTCTGTGGCCGCCCCGGCCTTCTCTCAATCTTTTTTTGTTCCTTATATCTCCCTCCCGTTTCCCAAGGCGCTGAATCGCGCTCCCTAAAGGGTTGAAGAAAAAAATAGCGCCTTTTCCTGTCTCCAATCACTCTCTCCCTCTTTTATGACTTACCAAGCCTCTCTTTACAGCAAGAGGGGCTTTGTTTAGCATTGTAGAAGGATTTAATTTGTTAATGCACCTCAAATTACTTTTTTCTCTTGAGTTCTGTTAATGAAATGCTGGAGATGTTAACGTGAATGACTTCCTGGCTTGCTACTTCCTGTGTTGGGTGAAAAATGTGATATTGTCACACTGTGGTGCCGGCGAAGAAGAAGGCAGTGCCAAAACTGTGAGTCACGAATCCAACTCTTTTACTGAGTTGTGGGGATTTTGGTTACATGCAGACGCGACTTGCGCGGAGCGATAACTTGGCTATAGACGGCGAAAGACGGTCATCGGAAAAAGTTAATGTACTACGGGTGTCAATATATAGAGTGATCTCAGAAACGCACAATCGACACATAGATCCACAGCTGCGCACACATACTGGGAACTGTTCACAAAGTCTCATTAAGGCAAGTAGTTATCAAAAGTATCAGAAGTGCTTTCGCTGCACCCAGTGCGTAAGCTGTTTTTCTCCATAGGCCGAGAATGCCTCGCACTTACAAGTCTGACTCGGTTGCGGTACAAGTGCAGCGCAGCGTTCACAGATCGTCTATTTGATAATGAACCGACTGAAGATAAACAAAAACTACTGTACTCTCCTTGGGAACATTGAACAACGAACACATTCGCTAGTCCAATAGAAGAAGTTGCAGTTTATGGTAGTTGGTGTAACCCACGTTGCCGCTGGTGCGGGGGAGGTGTGCTTGGTGCAGTGTGTAGTATGCAATAGTGAGACCTGGCGGCATGTTAAAATTGCAAGAGGGATACACTTTTTGAAGTGGTCCATATGGAAGTTTCGCCTTTTTTTTATTGAAATGAAAATAAAAGAGAGAGACGTAGTCACCTTATAATGGTGACGGCTACTCCTTTTCCCATAGCAGAAACAACGATATAAAAAATATGTTGGAAAATGAAAGAAGAAAAAAGAAAAATCCCTTCATAGGGTGAGAAAGCCACAGCACAGTCCTATACGCTTATGAACATCACAGTGTAAAAGTCAAATGCAATTTGCACCACAATGAGTTCATAAACGGTCCCAAACACACACAAACGGCCATGATGTAGGCTTCGATGTGCATATAAACAGATGAGGAATTACAGTGTTAAAATAATTCACGCAAAACAACAAAAAATGTATAACAAACACGTAATGTACAAGCACTAATAATCACGCACAACCACTAAAAATGTATAACATGTAATGTACAAGCACTAATAATTACAAATAATAGTAGAATGTTTTAGTGACACCGTGTGATTATTCGATGCAACGCCTAGTATTTGTTGAAGATGCCTGTGTCTTCATAAAAATGTTCAATTGCGTTCGATGCTTTTCGCTGTGCTATTTTCGATGGCCATGGGCCCAGCAGTTTTGCGAGTGAGAAAGGCCGGTGAGGATCGATGGAGTGTAGCTCTTGTTCTAGCTGCTGTCTTTGTATCTCGTATATGGGGCATTCGAGGAGTAGATGGCGAACATCCTCATCGTCGTGGCCACAGGAGAAAGCCGGGGAATGAGCCCGTTTGATGTGATGCAGGAAATGTTTGGTGTATGCTGTCCCAAGGCGCAGTCGGTGAATTAGTGTCTCGGTACTTCTAGAAAGTTGTACATCCAGCTGGTATAGGATGGTGTGAACGCCACGCGGCAGTAGACACCAGAGTCTCCGCGTCTTTCTTCCAAAATGGTATTTCAATTGTCTGCGTCGAGAGAGAGAGAGAAACGAAAAGAGAAAGAGGAAATTAACCAATGACGTGCCCGTTGGCTACCCTGCACTTGAGGAGGGGGAAAGAGGAAGAATAGATAAGGAGAGTAAAGAGAAATAATAGTCAGTCATTTACAGAGTTAGTCGCAGAAGAACTTCCGCTGTCACAAGTGTTCGTGCAGTCGAGTATCCTTCACAAAATTCAGAGGGGCTTTTGTGGCCTTTTGCATGCAAGAATGCACCAAGCCATGATCCGAGGCTCTTTTCTTCCGAGAGGGCTTGATTATCTAACAGGTTGAGTTTAGCTTGTAAAGTGCGTCGTTCAGTGTCAAAGAATGGGCAGTGACACGGAAGCTGCTCTAGGGTATCTTCGCACCCGTATAAATTGTACGTCGCACTGTTGGTCATCCCTATTAGTAATGAATCCGCATTCGTAAATGCGACGCCCAACCACATGCGACACAGTAAAGTTGTTTCGCGACGGGAGAGTCCAGGTGACAGGCGAAGTCGCAAGTTAGGGACGAGAGAGTGCAAGCGTGAGTTTGTGAAACCTGGCGAATTCCATCGTAGTTTGATGTGGCGAGTAAGTGATTGAAGTGGCCGCGCAGCATCCATTCTTGAGTCGAATTGCCAAGTGCAGCTCCGGCAAGGGGTCTGCGTTACAATTGCATTGTATGGCCACAATGGCCGTACATCCTCTGCAACACAATGCGGTGATGCAGTCTGAATCGGTTCTGCGATTGGCGTTACACCCGTCCAACTGAGAAAAAAAAACAAAAGCTTCAATACCAGGACTGCTGTTATTAGCTAAAATAATGCAGTGTTGCCTCCGGTAAAGTTGAAAAAGTGGACCTCTGTGAAAGACACCGCGATGACTGTATGTAGCGTGACGACATTTGCTGAAGAGTGCACCATTAGGAAACGAACTACGCGTTTCCGTGTGAATGCTGTGCTGTACTAGTTCCTCGAACCTAAATTGGCTGCGTCTGTGATAAGTGGCCAAAACCATCCTTTCGTTCGACAACTTTAACGCATAGTACCAGCGCAACACTTAACCTGTTTACGCATCGGCCCACAAGACCACCAGCACCTATCCACCTATGCATCTATCCCCCCCCCCCCATCCCCATTATCCCACCTATCCCACCTCGCATACTTCGCCAACAGTGTATGCAATTATGACGCTTGAGTGCATTCCGCTTCGAACACGTGGGATCAGTTGTAGGAGGCGTAGTCCCGATGCACAACTTTCCGATAAGCAACTTTCAGTGCGCGTTATATGGCTAAGCCAGAGGAAGCGCTTTGTCGGGATGTGTGTCGTTCCAGTGAGACATGGGGCTGGACATTACGTCGTGCGGAAGTTAAAAACTGGTCAGTCGAGAATGCGGCTACATACATCGCCAGGAAACTTTGATTTTTAAGAAGAAAGAACGCTGAAGCATGTTTATTTGAAGTGAAGCAAAAGAAGTAACGTCGCCTGTACCCCTTAACAGCTACATATTTTCGACAAACACGGCGAAATAAAAACTCACTGCTTCCATCTTGGCTTCTTTCGTCGTCTTGAGCGCTACGTAGCACTGTGTCTTACTCATTAAAAGATAAGTGCAAACTTGGAAGAGCAAGCTTTCACAGGAACACATCACTGGGAAAAAAGCGCCGGAAGCAGTGAAACAGTTGCAGGCACATATATATCTGTATTCAGCGCAATGTACATAGGCATTTATTCTGGGTCGTGTTATTTTTTCCTGACTTTTAGGTATACGCACGTTTCTTTGACAACACGTGATAACATTCTTCATATACTTGACAACATTCTTCCTATACAGGGAGAATGCACCCCCATTAGTGAATGCTTCTGCTATGGACTCTGCGTTCCATTAGAGAAGAATGATAAGTGAGCGTGACGTACGTGGATGATAAGAGATGGTGAAATCAATGAAGGTGCGTTTTGCTTATTCTGTTTTGATTATCCTTCCATTCTGTATTGAGATAACGGTACTAAGAATGGGACGAACGACTGCTCAGAAAGCGACAAGAACCTTACCGGGTCTTTTGAAGTCTAGCTAGTTTAGCAGCGTATATCACCCCCTGTCGCTTGGTGACGACCTATCCAGCGTGTGCGAGCGCATTGCCTATGATTACGGATCTTTTTGATGCTATTTTCCTATGAAAACGGAGCTCAGTTTGGGGATAACTCATGTCGTACCTCTTTATGCCACTAGCCTGATTAAATGGTAACAATACATAATAAAACATTCCCAGCGAAGGCGAAACACTACGAAGAAGGGAAGAAGCAACTTATCGCTCCGTTTTCTCTGTTTTCTTCTTTATTGGCTCTGAAGTTTGGCAATAGAAAGAGCCGGCTGTCCCGAAATCTTCGCTAAGAAAACAATAGAAAATAATATTGAAATTATAAATGCCACAAGTCTATAACCAAATAACGAGAGAGAGAGAGAGAGAGAGAGAGAGAGAGAGATTATTGAACGAAAGGCAGAGGGTCTGCCTAAACTAGTGGGTACTACTCTGCACAGGGGGAAGAGAAGAAGGTGAAAGAAAGATGGGATGAATGATGTTGATGACCGGTTAGTTGAGACGCCAGATACATTATCTCGCAGAACTGCTAACGGCACGGGCCCACTTCGATGTTGTGGAAATGTTCCAGGACGTCCGTCAATGAAGATTGTTGCATATCTTGTCACGCGATCAAACATTTACGCAAGGCCTGCCTGGCACCGATAAGCATCAAAAGAATAAAATGGTGAAAAAATAATGAGACGCTAACAAAGCAAGTCCATGAATCTCGTACGGAGAGGGATAAGTACTGGTAACCTTTTCATGCTTGTGTTGTTTATGTCCATCTTCGTGTTATTTTGTCCACGCTAATATGCTCCATTATGAAGACAACCAGTTAGCCCAACACCAAACTGTAACGAAATAATCTGACCAAATAACTAAATAATTGTCTGCCCAAGAAATCTGAACACAGCGGTAGAAAACAACAACAACAACAACGACGACGACGACATCAACAACGGTGCTTTTCAAAAAAAAAGAAAGAAAGAAAGAAAGAAAGAAAGAAAGAAAGAAAGAAAGAAAGACTATCGGAGCTGCTCTCCAGCATCTGTGACAGCCAGGGGCGACCATTTACTGAATAATGTATGGCTAGCGCCTTCGTTACGGAAAAGAGAGGCGTCTTTCTCTCAAAACGCCCGCAGTCAGCAGCATTCTGTGGTTATCAGTGCAGTGCCATTTCCTAATCTCGACGAGAAGGAGGCTGTTGCACGTGCTGCTGTTTTTTACGCGGTCGTCATGCGCTGGAGGAAGGCTCGCCTGGACACCTCCCTTTGAGTATTTCTGATAAAACAAGCCTGTCGAAAGTAAAGTGTAGTTAGTTGCCGTGGCCAGGATGGAGCACGGTCGTTGAGATAATCGACCTGCTTGACATTTAAACTCTCTTATGTTCTGTCTTAGCTCTCTTAGCTTCAACATGACCTCTCTTAGCTCTCTTAGCTTCGAGTGCAGTATTCAACGAGAAGAAAAATGATTTGAATATATATTTATTGTACCTTTTCCGCTCTGAAAACACGCTGCCGAGTAAAAATGACACTATATTTGCTCCAATATTTTGCTTTGCTGATGCAAATATTCTGAAAAACAAAACGCAATAGAAAAACACAATCGTCAAACCCTTTTCTTGTTTTTAAATAAAGTCTGAAATATAGTTGAAGCAGGTATAAAAACTGCATACAATAATTTTCTCAGCATTAGTCGCCCTCACAAGTTGGTGAGACCCATGAGGTCATGAAGACGGAATCTAAGGTTTCTCCGTGCGTCCCATTATTAAAACAGTAAACTTGAAGTCGCATTCACTAGGCCGCGCTCTCGAATTCCATTTCTAAAGTTTCACCCAAACAGAGCTAGTCTGGTTCCTTCGCTAAACTATTTCTTTTGTGAGAAACATGAAACAATAGATAATTTTCTCATTTATTGTCCAATATATACTAACTTCCAAAGAAGAACCTTAGAAACTGTATTCCGCCATTTTAGATTAGATTTAAGTGCTCAAATTTACTATTTCCTAGATTTAATATTTACTAAGTGATATGCCGAGTAAAAATTTCCACTGAAATGTTGTGAAAGACGTGTTTCGAAGATGCAGCGAAACCAGAAATTCTCTAGGTAGTGGACACTGACTTAAAATTCAAACCTACTATTATCTTCACTACCGACAAAGAAACACTGTGTCAATGGCTCAGGCCAGGTGTCGTCTTCACCAACTACTTGGTGGACCAACTAGACTGAATCCTTGTCATGCCTATGTGATGAATCATTTAAGGATATGTCGCATGTCCTATTAATAACTTGCCCGCTTTATGCCCGCAGAAACAAGAACTGTGCGTATACTGTTCATTCAAACATACAAACAGCGCGTTAGGTTGTGTTCAATTCTTTTTCTTTTCTTCTTTTTTTTTTTTACGTCTGACATAGTAATAGTTTTACGTCTGGCTATAATATTACTTCATCATTACATTGCGTCTTCAGCTAGATTTCCTTTTTATCTCTCTTTTACACGTTATCATAGTGTGGACTTGCTGGCCATCGTTAAGATCTCTTGGTGGACCTCGTTCCCCTTTACGCCCCAAACTGTTTCTTTGCTTCTCAATGTTTCACTCTTGACCTTGGTGCGACACTCGCGGCATGTAACGTCGTCACGTGCTGTTGGCTACAACAAGATGATCGACCTCGAGCCGACGCGAACAACGCACTATCTGCTCCACATAGATAACGCGGGTAGGGCAGGCCCCTCTCGACCCACTTCGGGCAACAGGGACACAAGACAATGCACCTTCGTTTTCTTTGCCATTCGCAATAGGAAAAGTAAATGTCACGCGCTGCGGACCTATAGGGGTGCGCTGAAAGCAGTATGTGCTTGTCGCGTGAAGGCGTGCGGCCGCCAATGCGGTGTGCCATCTGAACAACTCCGTATTAAAGTGGAGTTTTGGGCGAGTTGGTATACATTCATAGTGGTAACAGTGGGAACAAAACGGAGACGAAGTGAAAGGACACAGCACGAGCGCTCGTCCTGCGTCCTTTCGCTCCGTCTACGTTTTGTTCCCGCTGTTACTATTACGAATGAACAACTCTCTTGGGCGGGTGGAACAGTATAGAGAGGAACTTCAAGTTAACTGAAGCAGGCGCATTTGCGTCGTGGTGTTCCCGGGCTTGGGATTCAGGTATTAGCCAAAATGAACTGCGCGAACGCTTCATAAAGGGCAGAGATAAATACGTTTGTGTAGATGTTAGCGCCTAAGGAGTCATAAATAATGTATAGCTGTTATACTACCACGCCCCCCGCAGCTGTTAAAGGGCAGTTGAACACTTTTTTAAAAAAGGTGAACTTTCAGTGAATTATTACAATTTTTCGCCCCCTGAATACGAAAATCATTGTTTAACAGGCGAGAAATTACCGCTACTCGCTTTATTCAGCAAAAACACGCCGCAGCGTCTGTGGGAGACGCCGCGCGTCTCTTGGCGGGCTCTGATGGCGAAGGTGATCGTGACGTCATCTTAGGTATCAGCGGGGTGCGTGATTCGAATAGAGCGCTCACGTGACCCCTGTATTGACGTCATCCTCGCGCCCCGTCTGTTGCCACTGCGCTTGGCGCGCGAGGGGATGGAGGAGCTTCCCCGAAAATTTCAACGGCGATTGCAGCGCTGCTACGTGTAAAATAGAGGAGATAACTTCAGGAGTTGAATTATACTGTGGCAGCCTTCGAAACCACGGTAACTCTTCCAGTTATAAAACCTCTTCAGCTTCCCTTTAACGCTTACAGAGTCATCCAAAACAAATCGCTTTTATATTTAGGCATTCGTAGAAAAGGGGAAAAAATGACATCATGCCACGGGTGAGTCTAGGAACTGCGCATGCCGTTGCGCGGTTCTGTGTCAGCCGTACTGCAGTCGCGGACTGTTATTTCTGGCATACCTTCCAAAACTTTTTTTCCACAATATTCTGCATGAACATTGCAACATTGTACTTGACGTACTCATTTGATTTATGACACTCCAACGTTACAAACTGTTGCCTTACAAAATTGGTGATCCCTAACGCATTGCAAAATGGAATACATATATTTTGCGAAATGGATGGTTCAGGTAAGGAGAGCTTCACGTTAACGTTTTCAATTGCCCCTATGGATTTCCTTCACCTGAGTGTCTCTTGACGCCATATAAATTTTCACTTGTAACGACGCACAAGAATGTTATATCAGAATGTATCCTTCTTGCCACTGCCTTACTTTCGTACTAATAATGAAATAAAAGCAAGTGCCAGAGACACAGGCTTTGCTTCGCTCTGCTAGCAAATATTTGCCATGTCTTTTTTTTTTAATTTTATAACGTTCGTTGTTAAGTCACAAGGGGAGATAAATTAAAGCTAAGAAAGAGTCGTTTTTACATTTTAGTTGATTCATTCGGTACTTACATACCATGAGGATGCTGAAAGGCGTTACAAGAACGGAACTTTGAAGTGATCTTCTACTTTGTTCTAGTGCAAGCTGTTAGACAGGGGCTACGGAAAGGCACAGTTAACAACCACATAACGCTAACTTTCAACAACATATTTATTTCCAGTTCTCGTTGCTAATTATACCCTCAAAATGGTCATACGACACGTGCAAACATGAACAAGGAAACGTGAAACCATACGCAGGTATTTTTTTAGCTACACCGATTGTTAGATATGCATACATTCAATGCGAGCAAAGATAATCGAACTCTTTTGTAGATAAAGAAATGGATGGCTTACTGAGGCATGCGTCACCAAATATTGACATGTTTCTAGCTTCCATTTACAAGCGCGTAATCTCGCAATGGATTCTACTCATGATAACAGTTTCTATAAATCTGGGTTCGCAGTTGCATTTTTTTCAATGGAGGCCAAGAAAACCATCAGCAGCCACATTCTTTACTTTGTCATTGTGTTCTCGTAGCCTGTCATTTAAACATCTACGAGTTTGACCAATGTAGGACTTTCCACATCTGAGAGGAGATCAGTTTACCCATATCGTTTAGCTTGCGCTACAATGAAGTAGACGATGACATACCGACAAGCCCATATAGCTACCCTCATCGGATTAGGAGTAATATATCAAGATACCATGGAGCAAAGAAGATGACCAAAAATGCAAGGCATGTTACGATGGTACCGTAGTGCGTCACCGCAAAAGTGTTGATATCGGCACTGATTACTATGGTTATTGAAAAATACGCATATATAAGTGCGTTGGATAAGTTACTTTTCCAATATTCAATGTGTGCTCCAGCATAGAGAGACTGCTCCATTGTGAGTAGAGCCCGAGGTAGGATAACTCGCGAAATTATAGAAGCAGAAATTATTGATAAACTTGGGGATAACTGTGTGTCAAAACCATCGATTGCCCTTTCCAGCGAAGAGTTATCGTACCTGCGCAATGGTGTGTGAGGAATTTTAGCTAACAGCGCATGTGTCATGTACGCGAAAAAGTTATATATATATATATATATATATATATATATATATATATATATATATATATATATATATATATATATATATATATATATATATATATATATATATATATATATATATTGGTCCCTAGCTCGAAATAAAGATTGTTGCAAGTGAGAGCCTGTGTGTGTCAGGTCTCCCTTTCGTCCTTGTCTTTTTCACGCGCTATAAGCCTCCCGATGTCTCACCAACAAGCCCAAATCACTGCTTTACTCTTTCAAACCACCTTAATTTCTTGGCTAAGCCCACTGTTGTTAGGAAACGGATGCCCTACACAGTCATTATAAGCTTGTATTTTGATAAGAGAAAATGTTTTCTACCCCACACCTCTCCCCTCTGCTTCCCACCTTCCTTCAAAAAAAAAAAAAAAAAAAGGGTTCATCGTCTACCAAGCTTTTGTTAAGGTTTTGGTGAAGCCAGGCAAACAGTGATATAAAGAAATGTTATGTCTCGCATGAAAAAAACATACTTTAAGGTATTCAAAGGCTCAGTTGTCTCAAATGCTTCGAAGTATTCAATGGCTTCAAGCGCTCAGCTGTTTGAGCACTTTCGACTGGTGATGTACACGCTCTATTTTTATTTGTAACATTTAATCGACGTGTCAGCATTTGTTCTAGTTGCGATCTGGTCAATTACAGAAAACCGTTGTGCCTACTTACGTCATTCAATGTGCGAAATGTGCTACACGTATGGAGGTGCATTCAGGTGAAGGGACGTGCATATATATACCAGGAAGATCTGGTCTGCTTATTTGTACTAAACGAAGTTAGCATTTGCCTGCACTTATTATTCTGCGTTACCCTCCCTGCTGTTGTTGCCTGGTGGTGGCCCAGGCAACAACAGCTGTACTCGTCAAGCTGTAGCCTTATAGCCTCCTTGCCAGGGTGGCCTTCAACACTGTGCTCTGTACATGTTTTAAATAAACTTGACTTTTTGACTCGCGCTCGATGTAGTTACCTTAAACGTACATAAATACAATGCGTTTAGTCGGAATGAAAAGACTCAAATGTTTTTATTCCAGTATAATCGGCAAGCAAATAACCAGGAAGGAAACGCCATAGCACGCATACGCACTTACACATGCAAATTGGTTCACAATGTAATGATGACTTATGCCCTACAACAAGGCACTGGCTCAAGACTTGTGAAACTCTTAGGATATGTTAAAAAAAAAAAAGAGAGAGAGAGAGAGAGAAGCAAATTGCGTTGCTTGACTTTGCAAAAACTGAAAATTGAAACGTGTGTGTTCTGACTTTGATCCGCCTACCGTGCGGAGATTTACGGAAGCCTTTCAAGTTTTCTCGCTCTGAAACACAAGAACGCGTAGTGTGGTGTATGACAGCGCTATGTTATCGTAACAGTGATAAATTCTTTTCCAGAAAGGGCTTTCTTTTTCAGGATAGGAGAGGGCGTCACGGTGGCTGCTCGTCGGCGGTCATGACTGCTCTTAGGGCAACTCCGGCTGGGAAGTTAAGTGAGAGGACAAATTGTTGCTTCCTGTCCTCCCCGCCTCCGTCCTACGTCCGTCAGATACCCGAGACGGCCTTCACAAGCCGTCCGCTGCGCTCGATTTCAGCAGCGCGCCCAGGAGCGAGGCCAACCCACTGTGGCACCGCTACGTGTCGATCGACCGCACTGTAGTCGACGTCGTTTAAATTAGTACCACCAGAGGACGCTACAATACGTGGCTCTCCGTGTGATCCGAGTTCAAGAGCTTGTCGCGGCAATTCCGAAAGATAGGAAATGTGGTGTTGCCTATCTGCTTTCGCGCTTTACTCACATATCGAGATAAAGCCCAAATGCATTTTACCTGGCCATACAAGCTCACCCATCCAATAAATCGGAGTGCGTTTGTATTAAAAGCTTGATTAAATTTTTTTGACAGCTGCCGTCTGCATTGCCGAAAGCCTTCTCTTCAGGTGGGTGAGTCGCCGAAAGGGTGCTTGCCTACATACCGTGTTTTCTCCAATTTAATCACTTCTTTAATATCAGGCATCATCTCTTCTTCCCCGTTTGCCATACTCTGCATTAGAGTTCTAAAAAGTATATATATATATATATATATATATATATATATATATATATATATATATATATATATATATATGAACGACATTTTTAGTGTTTCCTCAAATCTAAGTACTTTGTTCATCGTGGGCACACTAAAAGGGATGCCTCGATTCTAATAAGCGCAGTATCTCTTCCGACTTCGGGTCATCGGTAGGGACTTAGCTGCCCAAATATTCTTAACATTAAAAGCTCAGGAACCAGTGACCTGAGATGGTTTTACTGTACGTCGGGGGCGGGGGATGATTGGGGGGGAAAGTATTACACAAAACAAAATCAAAACGGAGTAAAGCAAAATATTTGCATAAGTTACACTGAAACACTTTACACTTCATTTTTGCACCTACGCCGCATTTACCTGCTGCTTATCAACGAGCAACGACGCCATGTAATTTAGCAACGGATATGATATTCTAATAATCAGCAATAAATTCTTGCACAAAGCTGATTTCATTTGGCAGATCTACACGTTCAAAAATAGCAGGAAAGAATGAATGACTGAATTGCCCTGTTCGCGTTTCACTTGTACATTGCAGAGAGAGAAATGACATGACATACACAGATTTACTTCCGCCTCTTTCTCTCTCGAAACACTCGAAAACATGGAGGAATGAAGCGAAGGGAGGCCTCGGCTATATATAGGCCGCATCAGTTGAAGAGTGCGTGGTGGAAGTCACGTGGTGTTTTTCGCAAAGGAGCACTGGGACTGGTGTGCCACACATCAACATTGACATAGCAACCGTGCTCTCGAAGCTCTCGTTGCCGTTCTAGGTCTCTGAAAAGTACGATAAGCTTTTTCGGCCCATGTTTTTTTCCAGCAAATTCCGTCCGCGAGGCAAGCTGACTTTGGAGTGTGGTGTGTAGGCTTGAAAGTCGGGTTTAGGATCTATGAGTGTAACAGCCAGCAGGGCACGGGTCTTCGTCGTCTTCTTCAACGTGTCACGGAAACGCACACAAGCGTCTGCTTCACTAAACCTGTTACAGAAGTTTCGTAGGCTTTGTTCTGACGCGTGTCGGCAGCACACACTTCTGGAGGCTTGTAGCAATGCAAATTCAAAGCTAGCACCTATCTGCTCCGGCGAGTTGATTGGATGGCTCAGATGGAGATGGCACACCAACCTGGCTGCACTTCTGGCTTCAGAAACGTGACGTCAGGGCCTTTTTTATTTTGTTTCTTTCCGCCATACCCAAACACAAGGATGAAATTCTGCGGCAAATCCCGAAGCTTGAGGCATTGGATGATTGTGTATGAAGCCAAAGCTATCGATTCCGATAGCGCAGTCACCTGTGATGACATGCAGAGCAGAAACTTAGGACGACTAAGGTGGCGCGACGTATCGAAAGAGCACATCGTACGCCGAGACAACTTTCCTGTCCTCTCTGTCGCCACTTATGCGTTCACTGGCAGTGTTGATTTACTTGCCTGTATTGGCAAACCATCAATGTTTGTGCCGTCCAGTATGTATGAACTTACTTAAATACTTTCGCCAAAACAGGTAGCATAGACGCTAGGGGATTGCTATAAGTTTTCATTTTTTCCGTTTGAAATTGGAAACTTTGTTCTTGACCTGTTATTTCTCATCTTTTCAAAGAATATCTTCACTTTCCTTGCCGTACGAGTACCATAAAAAACCACGTTAGACCCTCATTGGGTCCACCGTAAAAGTGCATTCTACAAAGTGACCGGGCACTAGACACGTTAAATTAGACGCCATACCGAGGTTACGCTATTGCAAGGATTCAGCGGAGTACCGCGTAAGCAAATGGGTACGATAGCGAGGGGAAAGTGCTTAAGTAAATGTTCGTTTTCATCATAGTGCACATCACAGTATTACTCTTACTCCCTTTTGTCACCAAGCTTGGGTAAGTACTGTGGTTCACTTCGTCCAGCCAGAGTAATCCCGGCGTACTAATCCAATGTATAAGCAATATTGTCAACAGGTTTGCCTGACAAAGAGGGAGTTAAGATGTTTACTGAGGAGATTTTATCCCGTGGCCACTCAAGTAGAAGTAGACTAAGCCACGTGCGATCTGCAAAAATCCTGAACCTTATAATGTGCAGAGTGCTTTGCCAACTCTAAAAAATGTAAAGCAAAACTGCGCACAATGATAAGAAAAACAAAAACAAAATCAGAGCAACGTGACGACTCAGCGTTATTTTTTCGTCCATTATTGAAACGAAATGTGTAAGTTGAATATTTTCCACCCCTGTCGTTCTGTGGACTTTGTATTACGTAAGTGATAATACTGTAACAGGAAAGACCACGCTTGCAACTAAGGAAGAGAGAAGGGGAAAACATTGCCGACGTGCAAATCTTTACTCCACAGAGCGTCACCTAAATGCGGGCAACCGCGTGTACTGTGTAATGCAGCTGCGTGGCTGACGAGCCGTTCACTAACACTAAGCGTGCGCCGCGGAGCGGCAGCTTCGATGCATAGCTCGGTTATGGTTCTGTTAACTGAGTAATGCCTGCAATTAAGCTTTGTGTGTCTTAGTGTTTTTCCCCGCCCATTCGCTTACACCAGTGGTTACCGCATAATGTCAAGAACGTTTCATTAAGGGGCCTGCAGTTAAAATTCTTTTTTGCGTGTTTGGACATACACCGATTGAAAGATATCTAGGCAGAGAAAGAGAGGAGGATAGAAAGAGAGTGAGAAGAAAGCGAATATTACTGCGTACTGAAGATTAAGTGAGATAAACGCTATGATGCAGGTTGTTAGGCAACTACGACGGCTCGTTCATCAAAAAATGGGTGAGTTCTCGGAATAAGTCGGTGTCCCATATCCGCATACTCGTATAACAAGCGCCAAAGCAGTACTTGGACTTTTATTCTTAATTTATTTGATAACGGCCGAAGAAGTAATGTTGTTTTGAAAGTTCATATGAATCTATTTTTTTAACAATGTTTCTTTCATATCGCTTTATTCTTCTGAATCTCAGCCAGCAAGGCACTAAAATGAAATTGTTAACACCTTTTATTCACAGTAAATAATCACTCGCCAGAGAGTGCCTGTAAAAATAAGGTATTAGTACAGGTACATTTATATTCTTCCTATGGTACGTACAATGAGGTGTGCTACGAAGTGTGCTACGTGTGCTTTCGCGTATACAGGTTTTCATGCTCTTTACACGTAACCTTGTGACAACTCCGTTCTTTTAGGCGTTCAATATATTCAATATATGGCGCATACACCGGTAACCTTGTATTTTGGCACCATCTCTCTTAGTGCGTATTAAATAAGAAATGTCTTAGCTGTGCAAAAGGTTTAACGTAGACCAACGTGTCTTAATATAGCGGGCAGTGGTAGAGGCTCTCTAGTTCGACGCTGACGTGCATTCTTGTAAATTATTTATTTACGTGATTTACCTTGGTCGCCATCATAAACTTACCTCCGCACAACAACACGCATAAATAAATATATTCAGCATAGAGAAAATCACTTGAGAAATAATATAAAGACAATGCGTAAAGCGGGTTCTCTGCGCAGTATCTGTTATAGTGGTGAAGCCATACTCACAAAAATGTTTTCTTGATATTTTTTTACACACTAGACAAGTGTTTATAGAAAATACATTAAATCCTACCGCAAACACTCTACAAAAAGTCATGGTGAAGTCTTCGGTTACATTCAAGTGTGCAGAATTAAATTCACCCACTATATGGACACTTACAGTTAATCGAATCAGTCGCAATAAAACAAAGGAAATGAATGAAGTGGCTTCTCCTCATATTGTTTGTTGTTGTGGCGGAGCCAGATTTGATTAAAGCTTTTCAAGGACCTGCACTCGTGTCAGCAGGAACATATATTCAAACTCATCGCAAGCACTATAAGGTCATGGTGAAGTCTTTGGTTACACTAAGAAGCACAGAATGAAATGCACCCGCGATATGGGCAGTCACCTTGAAAACAAAGGCAATGACTGAAGTGGATTGTCGGCAGGTTCTCTCTTGCTTTGGTGAAACCAGATATGACAAAAGGTTTTTTAAGGGCTCCGCACGCGTCCGCAAGGACATATATTCAGTCCACAGCTAGTGAAGTAGAAACGGTCACAGTGACACTGATTATTAAACAAAAACATACCAAAATAAATCCATCAAATATGCCCGCTATCGACCGTAAAACCAAAACAAGAGAAGTGGCTTGCCCGCACAGTTTTCCGTTGTCGTGAAGCCAAATTGAACAAATGCTTTTTTTTTTATCTGCGTGCGTTCGTGTCTGTGGGTGAGTGTGTGTGTGCGTGCGTGCGTGCGCGTGCGTATGTGTAAGGATATGAAGGCGCGTTTGCAGGGAAGATATTGAATGCCGTTTCGATTAAAATAGTTCTTTTTTGCTGGTTTAGTGAAGTAATAATGGCTGTATAGAACAACAAAACGAAACCGTGATAATTACTGTGGCGGACGACCACGGATGCTACAGCCAAACTAACCCTTCGTACTTTAGTGATACATTATCCTCGTTATTTGACTACCAACGAGCTTCTTTCTCTGTCATCAGCGGAGGAACTTATTCGTGATATTGCCCCAAAGCGATTTATTTAGTCTTTCGCATCCCTACAACTGCATTAACTAAGGCGTAAAACCCTTATACTACGGCCCAGCGTTTGTCCCGCCTCCAATTGACGAGTAGTTCGTCTCTAGTCGAAAAGCTCACTGTTCTACTGTCTCTCAACATATCTTCTGGTAAGCGTTAGGAAGGCCTTTCCGCTCTCCAAGAACCCGTTATGCATTCGCTAGGCGTGATGACGGATATGATTGATGGTCGACAGGGTGACAAAAACGACAACATTGAAGGATGCCTGTGCGAGCTGTCCATGAACTACATTGCTTGCCAATTGCGACAAACAGTTTAGCGACTTGATAGCAAATGTGCAGCGTTCAGAAGCTTCGTCTCTGTCAAGATATACCCATTATTTGTTTAGCATCTGCACTAAACTGGAAGCGGATTTGTATTGGAGAGGTGACTTGAGCAGAATTACTGTGCGCGGGATTACGTCGCTGTCGCTGCATTCAGTCATTTCGCCATCCATCCCACGTATACTTCGGTGTGGGAAACGGCACGAGCCTAATTTTTCTTGTTTTGTTCTCCACAACGGTACGTGCCAGGTTTGTCTCCACCGCACGAAGGGGAGGAACGAGAAAAAACAGGAAAAAGCAAGCAAAATAATAGCGCAGAGCAACGTAACAAAGGCAGCTCTATAAGGCGTCGAGGCATCCAGTCTTGCCTCTTTTCGCATTTGCTTGCAGTCTTAGGTTTATCCGAGCGGCACGACCGAGAAGACAGAGGCAAAACAAGAACACAAGAATGACTGCCAGTGCGTAGGAGTGTTGGCAGTGGTTCATCGACGCGATTGTTTTGTATTCCGGCGGCGTCGCGCTCCAACCTCTGTCCTCTATTGGCTCACTGGTCCCACGAGCGACGCCAGCCCAGCTCGGCCGGCGTCGCTCGGTAGAAGAACGAGCAGAAGTAGAAGAGGAAGAAGAACTCTGAGGAGGCCCGCATGCGTGTGTGTGTGTGTGTCTGTAGGGTAGGTAAAGTCAGCCGCAGAGGTTGGTCGGCTCCGGCCTGCGGAGCAAGGCGTGCGACGAGCACAGATAAGCAACAACAGAAACACCGTGCTGGGTCACAAACACACAAGCACACAAGCGCATGGCGAGACCGTGGAGCAAAGGCGAAGCGGTCAGAAGCGCGAGAAACAAGGGTGGGACCGAGTAAAGGGCCATACGAGTGAGGCGCGACGGGAAAAGAAGGTTAGCGCGAGCAGTAGTGTAGGTAGTATTGCGACGAATTCTCACAGGCGTGCGAGAAAAAAAAAATAACCGAAAGTGGTGGATGAAGAAAAAGACGAGGAAGTTGGAGTAAGGAAGAAGAGAGATAGAAGGTAGAAAAAAATAATGGAGGGCAGAAGATTGCCGTAGGAGAGAGATGGGGTTGTGCTGAAACACGGCAGGAGTGAAGGGCAACTTGGTCTGTTGGCCGAGGTCGCTGCAGGAACGAACGCCCAGCGGAAGTGTTGGTGCCGAGTTGTGCAGCGAGTTTGGCGCCGGGGCGGGCGACGTGCCGCCGTTGCCACATGCCGCCGCCTTCTGAGTTAATTTTCGTCCGCGCGGCACCCGAATGAGCGGCCTCTGCTTCGAGCACCGGCGTTGGCTGCGCGCCCAGAGCAGCGTGTGATCAGGTTTACGCCTGCCGCGCTGGTCGTCGCCGCAGCCGCCGCTGGCCATTTAGGACCCGACTTCGGCCTGCAACTCTCAGCTGTTACTGGCGCTGGTTGACTGACGAGCCACGTAGAGTGCGGCAGATGAACGCGATGACAGGAGCAGTTATGGAGAAGTCGAAATAGCAGAGGAATCTATGCGAGTGTATGGAGGGAAAGAAAAAAAAAAGAGCCAAGTGTGAGACCTACCGTATGTTGCTTAGCAGCGTACGTGAATACGTGAACGAGGAGAATAGCAGTTTGCCAGTATACTGAAAGAGTCGTTTCAGGGAAATAGACCTAGCTAACTTCTTCTAAATTCATTGATTGATCAAGGTCCGAAGTTTGCAAGTTGTTGCATTCCTCTCCAAGCGGTCTCTCACGGCGCGCAACACCCTTGTGATTTTTTCAGACTAACTTTTAGGTAATTCTGAGGTTATAACTTTCAGTGCATGAGCTGCGCTCTCAATTCTATGAGCCGTCCTTACCTTATTTCCTGACATTTTGTTTTATAACAAAGCAAGAAACAGGTAAAAAATTTAAGAAAACAAAGAGAGAGGGGGGAGGGCAGGTTTAGCTGACACAAGTGCTTTATCTATTGTGTTCTCGAAGCTACCGAAGCACCATGAGCAATTCAATTTTCACTCTCCAGAAAAAAAAAAAAATAGGGCGGAAAAACAGCCAGCTTTAGTGGCTTCAATCTACACGTTGCAACTATCAAATGCCTCCAGCTTTGTGCATGCCGCCCCACCCCCCGTTCTACTGCAGCTGGAACAAAAACCTTTATCAAATCAAGCCTGGTTTTTTGTCAAGAACAAGTCTAGTGAGGACAAAGCCACACAGTTAATTGTTTTCATTGCACAGGCGACGCTATGCTAATAAGAAGTATTTACACACGTGCATGTTTATCTACGACTGTAAACGGTGTGATGGCACCTATATACGTCATTATGAGCATATCACAAACAAGCGTTTATCAAATCACCACACTCTCGAGCTGGAGAAGTGTGCCGTCGATCCGTCGTGGTTGCTTAGGGGCTATGGTGTTGGAGTACTAGGCGCGAGGTCGCGGGATAAGACCCCGGCCGCGACGGCTGCAATTCGATGGGGGCGAAATTCGAAAACACCCGTGTACTTCGATTGAGAGAGAGAGATGAACAGGAAAGGCAGGGAGGTTAACCAGATATCGGTCTCCGGTTTGCTACCCTACACTGGGGATGGGAGATAAGGGTTGGAAAGAGGACAGAGAGGAAAACGCAAAAAAAAAAGAAAACACGCACACATGGAGGCACACACACATAAAAGGCGTTCCAGTTAAAGACGTTCGCGAAGGCCGGTAGATCGCAGAAAGCGCAATAGCGCTTGCACGGCCTTCTTCTGTGACGTTCGTTCCCTTCGGCGGCGTAGAATTCTTTTTACCGATAGCGGTTGGTCGTCCAGTTGGTCAAGTTCGTGGCGAAGGCATTCCCTCTGTGGACTGTACTGTGGGCAAGCGCACAAAATATGTTCGATTGATTCTTCATGGCCGCAGTGGTCACAGGTTTCGGTGTCGGTCATCCCTATGCGGAATGCATAGGCCTTGGTAAAGGCAACGCCCAATCATAGTCGATACAAGAGCGTGGCGTCTCCACGGCGAAGCTGTGATGGCACTCGGAGAGGTTATGTAGGATCAAGGGAGTACAGTCGATTATTTCTGAAATGTGGCTCATTCCATTGCGACGTGGTGCACTGCCGAGCAAGCCGGCGGAGCTTCCGTGCTGCGTCAGTTCTAGAAAGTGGAAATGGTACGTGGTGCTCCTCAATATGGGCTGAGCGGGCAGCTTGATCGGCCCGTTCATTGCCGATGACCCCGCAGTGACTTGGAAGCCATTGGAAGGTTATTTCATGGCCTGCATCACTTATATGGTGTAACGTCTCTTTAATGTGAAATATTACCTGCTCGTGCGGTCCGCGTCGTAAAGGTGACAGTAGATACTGCAGTGCCGCCTTCGAATAGCAGAATACCGTCTACTTGTGTGGCTGTTCATTACCAATGTAATGAAGGGCAGTAAAGAGTGCTGCGAGCTCTGCTGCCGTCGACGTTGTCGCCTGAGTTGTCTTAAATTTGATTGTTGTGGCTGTCGCTGGTATCACGATTGCCGCCGCGGAGCTGTTTGGCAAGACAAATCCACCAGTGTAGATATGTGCAGAGTCACGGTAGCTCTTGTAGAAAAATAGTGTGAGCTGTTTAAGGGCTGGTGATGATAGATCAGCTTTTTTCGTAATGCCAGGTATTGTGAGGTTGATTTTTGGTTGAGTGAGGCACCATGGAGGGATCGAGGGTCTCGCTGCCGGAGTGAAACAAGATGGCAGTGATTCATCATGTGCGGTAATCGTTTCGCTGAAAGATGTGCGATGTCTGTCCGCTGGTAGAGAGGCTAAGTGGTAATGAGGAGTCCTGGTTAGATGTCTTATATAGGTCCTGATCACTTCAATGTCAATGTGAGTCTTGACAAGGTGGTCTCCAGCGATTGCTATCGTAGCCACTATTGATGCACTCCGAGGCAGGCCTAGACAGATCCGGATCGCTTGAGCTTGAACACATTGCATTGTGCGTAGATTCGTTTTACCTGTGTTGGTTATTGCTCGCAAGCTGTATCGCAGAAAGACTAGAAAAAGCACCCTGTACAGTTGTAACATGGCACTTGTCGACACTCCCTAAGTCTTGCCAGTGAAAAACTTGAACAGGTGGCAGATGCCTATCAACCGCTTAAATTTAGATTTATAACTTAGATTTAGGTGCACCTTAAAGAGCCACAGGTGGTCGAAACTATTGCGGATTCCACCTCTATACGGTGTGCCTCATATCCTACTCATCCTCATCCTACTTCACAAGATTATCAACAAGCGTATTTATGTTGACGCCCCCTTCTCTTTCGCCAGTTCTTCAGCACGTGTCACGCGCTGTTCCAACCCGCTTAACATGGTGCCGTTTATGCCGCTTTTAGATAGCTACAAATTTTCTTTTTTTCCTTTCACAGTTGAATTGTGGAACGATTTAGATGGCACGTTACGTGAAATGTCTGTTGATAATGTTGTGCGAGAATTGCCAAATCATGTATTTTTTTCATGACACTGTACTGTTTTCTCTGTAAATCATTACACTCACATTTGTAATCATGCACTTTCCTAATATTGTTTATGTATAATCTTTTGTACCACTCCTGCAATGTCCCAATTCATGGGATAGCAGTATTTGTAAATAAATAAATAAATAAATAAATAAATAAATAAATAAATAAATAAATAAATAAATAAATAAATAATAAGATCGTGGTTTTGGCATATAAAACCCCATAATTAAAAAGAAGAGTGTGCCGCCACTTGAGGGCGTTGACGCTCTATTGCAATATTATTCAGTTTCGCTGACTAAACACTTAGCTGCTCTGCTCTTTCGATTTAAACGATTTCTTATTTATGGATTGGAATGTACCCTGTGTTGCCGGCTCCCCTGCGATTTTAAATTGATAAATGAATGGAGGATGGCGATAGATAGCGTGAAACATTTAAGCGATTTATCAATTCGCAACCAAACGCGCTAGAATTACTTTCAGCTAAACAAACGGCACAAATAATAAGATCTATCACCATTCCATTTAATTTTCTTGGTCCTCATCATCTAAGTACTTGGCATCATTGCTTCTGTAGTCCACCTGAAATTTTTGCTGTCAATAGGCTGCTACACGAATCAATGTCTCTACAACGGCACCTTTGTCCGATGAGAAAGGGCACATACGATTTAGCTTTTCACATATTTCAGGCAAAACAGGCAGGCAAAAATGCCGACAAAATAAAACAAAAAGGAAATGATGTTGCAAAATTTAAGTAATAACAAGGCAGCCGTAAGCGCAATATGTTTTAAAGATGTTACATAAATTTGGTGTATCCCACACGTAAGTGGGAGTCGGTGTTGAGCGAAGCTGTCTTTGATGTTCACGTTAAAGTTGTGCAACTATAATGGCAATGACGCAAAACGTGCCAAGCGACGCAGTCGCAATACAACGTGATGCAAATGCAAGGCAGTGTTTGTCAAATGCAACACAATGACGCAGAGCTAGTTCAGTGTGTCACATACGTTTAGATATACGCCTGAGTTAATAATCTTAAAAAAATATTAGGGAATTTGAGGCACTTAGTATCGCGTCCTACGGTCGCCCGATCTCGAAGACCGCCCGGAGTGTGGACTTCGCTGCAGATCCCGAAACTGTAAGATTAAAGAGCCAGTCGGTTTCATCCACGCGAAGAAAGGCGAAAACTTCGCAAAGGCTCGCGGCTTCAGCGCCAGTTCAAGAAAGAGGCAGTTGTAGACCTTGTTAACGCAGTGTCTAACTTCCCCTGAAGGCATGCAGTACAACATATCTCGCAGCTTGCATGGCTGCTGCGGATGAGAGACAGCTATCACCATTCCCGACCTTTAACAAGTTTCTAAGGCCCCACCTCTTTCCTCTTCAAGGTACACAGTAAAGAAGTAGCCCGGAGCGCGAACACCGTGGTCGAACGATACGAGGAGTCCGTCTCTACCGCCAACGAGTGCGCACCGAGCACGCACGCGCCGAGCGAGAACCCGGTGCGAGTCAAGCCCGCCCCGCAATCGCAAATCACCTGCGGACCATACGGCCGGGATGAGCTTATGAAGTGGCTGCCGGGGAGAGAGAATGGAGAGAACGAGGCAATAAAGTAAGGCGGCGGGTAGCCTTGCGAGGGAAAGGAAAACGGCGAGTGCTCGCGTCCTTCGCGGCGAGTGATTAATTCTCGGAAAAGGCGAAAGCTGCCCGAAGCCTCCCGCTCCGGCCTTGCTTCTTCTGCACACGCAGCCGGGACCGACCGGGAGGGCGGGCGCGGGCCCAAAACACGAGCGGCGTCCGTATACAGCCTGATCGACACGCGCCGCTCGCAGATGCCGTCTCAAAAGCGCCGGGCGCAGTGCTGCTCCGCTCTCGAGGGCTGGCGATTCCCACGCTAGAGCGCTTGCAGGGAAAGCCTCCCCTCGCCGCGCGTCTCGCTCGCCTGTATGTGGAAACTCGCGTCGCGCTGAACGCGGCGACACACGCAAACAGGGAGCGGTGCCGCTGGTGGGTGCTCCTCGGCGACCGGATCGCTCGACATCCGTGTCCTCCTGTGTGCTGGCGGATCAGCGAGGGGATTTTTCAACGCTGCGCTTTCTCGCCGCTTTAGCCCTGGCGCCCGAACCGTTTCCTCGCGTGTCTCTGTTTTCTTTTAGGACTTAATGTGGCAGCGATTCTCGCCCGCGAGCATCGTCGTCCCCCCGTCGTCCCTTCCTTTCTTCCATCACCGATCCTTCCGCGTGGGCAAGTAAATGTAGTATATTCATGCCACATAGAGCACAGCTCGAGGCGTTCATCCTTTGACTGGCTCCGATAGGTATGTGTAGTTTTCATTGGGTTTGTTCTACAATTGCAGTGGTTTATTGGGCTTTATTTTGTCCACGCGTTGTATACACCTCACTTTGGTTCTCTCCCGTAGTATACCCAAAGGCTGCAAAACCCCGATGTTCTCTCGTATGTCCTTTCAATCGTGATCTCTCCTTAAATTTGGGCTATTGATATTCATGACAAGTGGGCATGGAACTAACCAGCCATGGAGGAGAGAAGACTGTCATGTTTCCTTTTTTTTCCGCATTTACTCATTGCGCAAATGTGCACTTTTCCCTGTTTCGACGGACAGCGATTGAAAGAAACGAAGGGGTTCTCGCATAAGGATGCGTTGTTCCCCCGAACTTGTCATCCCTTATACTTGTTTGTGTGCTCACACATTTTTCTTTTGCTCTTTCTCTCCCTTTCTAATCAGGCTTCGGACACATGCTGTCCGAAGAGAAATGGGAGGCGTGTGACCTAACGAAGGGCTCAAAGTCAACATCCACCCCATTTTGACACGAGCACGAGAGAACACGTTGTTGAAAAAAAAAAAGAAGAAAAGTTAGGAAGACAAAGGAAGAGAAAAGGACTGGGCGGGTGTTGACTCGTCCTCTATAGCTTCGGGGTAACGGCGGCGAAGCTAGCTCTAAGACCAGGCTTTTCACAAATTCCAACCAACAGCCTTTCTTCCCTTAGGTCTCGAACGCTAAGGAGACGACGCGTTTGCAACGCCCATGCAGCTATAGTTACAGCGCTCCTAGAGACGCCTAAGACACGTGCGAAATCGAAAACATCAATACGCGCCTCTCTTGCACTACATAGCTAGGGCTAGCGCGGAAGGGGACTAGCACGAACGCTGTGAAACACTTTCGAAGGCGGGAAAATTTCTCTCTCTCGCTCTCTCACGCACCGGCGCGCTTGACTACGCACGTACACAGTCATATGAGTCGGACCGAGGAAAAGAGCAATCTCTGGTTTCTTTTGGCAGCTAGAGCGCGCCTGCTCGTCGCCGGTCTTCTGCGAACCCGGACCCGTTCGCTCCGGGCAGCCCCGACCAACGAGCGGCGGGTTTCCAGCGCCGAGAAATGCAAACTCTCGCGCAGTTAGCTCTGCAAACACGTCGATGAGCGAAGTGGTGTGCGGCCGCGGTGCTCTTCTGTGTGTGTTCGAATAGACGGCCCGTAGCCATTGGAGTCGACCTCCTCGCGCACCCGCGCGAGCGCGCACAATCGTAGAACAGAGGCGCGCTTCACTACTACAGCGCGTAGGCACAAGGGGCTCAACCTCACACGAGGAGGGAGAAACGGGGGAACCGCTTAGAAGAAGCAAGATACATATACGAGAGAAATAAAAAGAAGACGGACCGGAACTGTGAGAAAATGGGCGAAAATAAAGCGAAGAAGAAGACGGAAAACGCGCCGAAAGGGGAGGAGAGGTCCTTCGCATCCGGAATTGAATTAGGCCCTTATAGGGTCGCAGGCGTGGCTTAACTGGATTAGCAGGCTAGTTGTGAGTCGCCACTTCCCTCGTTGGTTCTCTCTTTACACTGAAACCTCCCCCTCCTCTCTTTTCCCCCTCGCCCTCTTAACAACCCATCCGTTCTTTATTCTTCGCGCTCGTTCGCACTGTTCCCGCGTTGGTGGTAGAGCGCCGTTTTGTTTTGACCTTCTCTGGATTCCGGGCCGGTCGTCGTCGTCGTCGTCGTCGTCGCTGGTTCTGGCTTTGCTTCGGGTGCCCCCTTCCTTTTTCGGCCCGATCGAAGGTTGGTGATTGCGCTCTTGGAATGTAAATGGAGCTGCGCGCACCCTCCTCTCTCACACGGCACAGCTGCACCGCCGGTGCCCTTTCTGCCCCGTCTCCCCCTGTTCTCCCTAGTCAGTGCGCACTCCGCCGCGGCCTGTATAGAAGAGCCGCAAGTCCTTCCCCCATCCTTTACTCCCAACGCGAGGACCGAGAGCTCGCCTCCTTGTGCCCGTGGCCCATTGTGCGTGCGCGCGCGAGCCTCTTCGCCGTGCTCTCCACCACCTCCAAAAAAATAAAAGGCCACCCCTCTTCTCCACGCGTTTCGGACCCCCCCCCCCCCCCTACTCCTTCTTGGAGCCATTGTGTCTCGCTCCCTGAGATGTATTCGAGTTGCCAATCTGATGCGCCGCTCCCGGGGCTCACCCGACTCAATCGGTTTTCCCCGTGTCGGACCGAATTTGTTCGCGTCTCTCCGTACGCTGCGCCCATGACGCACCATGAATTGTCCTTCTGCTGCGGGGTCCAGTCCTGCAATCCCGCTACACTTTGCAAAGCTGTGACCGCGAACCACGCCAGCGGCAAGAAGTGTCTCAAAACTCGCACAAGATACTCCACTTGCTTGTTTGGTTCTTTCAACCTCACAACGTTCACAACGTTAAGTGAAACTGAAATTTGGGCGATCTGGTAAAGGTTCGTTTCTTCGAAACGGCGCTACAGGGAAGACACGAACACGGATTGACACCAAGAACGCGGTGCTTGTGTTCGTAGTGTCATACCATGTTCGTGTCTTTCTATGGTATACCATTCCGAAGAAATGAGCTTCACAATGCCACCTCTGCGGTAAAGCGTTGATGCTGATAGTCGTGAAGTGCTTAGTAGATGAAATGGTAAATATGGTTTCGCGACATCTTCGCGCATCACGTTGTCTCTGTCATCTTGTCATTAACCTGTCATTTATTACTCTACGAAGCAGCGCGTCTAGCCATGATCTTCCAGCAAGGAGCTCCCGTCGTAGAATTACTAAATGATTGTAAGCACAGCAACGTTGCGAAAAAAAAGATGATTTTTTAGAAATTCTGGCAATCTGGAGTAACCTAATCGATGTATGAGAAGGAAAGTGTGAACATGGTTTTGGTACAACTTAACCACGAGAATTTGAGGCGTTCTTATGATTGACCCGCCGTGGTAGTGCAGCGACCATAGGGCGTTATGCTGCATGCTGAGCTTGAAGTCACGGGTGTTATCTCAGCCGCGGCGATATCATTTAGATTTAAAATGAAATATATAATTTCGATTTATAATTAGACCCGTAATTAGGTTTAGGTGCAAGTTAAGGAACCACAGGCGATAAAATTAATCAGGAGTCGCCGGCTATGGGGCGCCTCACAATTTTATCAGTTTTGAAAGGCAAAACACCAGAATATAATTTGACTTTTGTTTTTATATGATTTAAACACGCTTTTGAGCATGTGTGGGAAACATTGTAATGAAAGCATGCCACTACTATTGGAGTGTCCATATGCGCGTACTCTCTCGACTCTGAAGAATAGTACGTTAATGTTAACATGATGCGTTCATTATTATGTTCTTTTATTGAGCACAGAGAAGCCTAAAATGTATAACTGTATCACATGCAATGATGTATATGCCATCTTTTTTTTGTCATTGTGATAATGCGCATGTGTTGAATACAACCAAGCAGCCCCCATGAGGCGACGTTCTGCTTACGTCACCCAGCAGCGAGTAGCCAACAGGATGCGGCTCCGTACTCTTCAATGTCGCAGCGTGCTCTCTCTCTCTCTCTCTCTCACGATATATATCGACATTGTGACATTGTTCTGTTTTGTTATATATCGCATGCTGTGGAGTGAGTGAAGTAGAAAGTACCTCGGGGCTACTCCGCCTCTCTCATGTAGCACCGACGTGCAAGCTGCAGCCGACGTCGGGCAGACAACAACAGGGCGATCACTTTAGTGCACGGTGACCAGAAACGAAAGGGCTCTGTCTGAGTCCAGTGCCTCGACTCGCGCACTCCAGAGTCCTGGGAATTTTCGTATTTTACCGTATACCACTCTAAAAACAAAGAGAGTTCCGGACACTCTCCTGGAGGGAGTATTTGTTTGTCCCATGTTTCACTCTCTTTTCGAGAGTAGATAGGCCCTCTTTGAGAGAGAGTAGGACAACTCCTCCTGACAGGGTTCTGTTACTCCACCGCAAGAGAGTGCTAATACTCTTCCGCTGTCTGCTAATACTCTCCTCACAGGGGTAGTAGTACTCACCGAGACCGAGTGCTTCTACTCCTCCAAACCGAGTACTTCTACTCCTCCGAGTGTTTCTACTCCCCAAAACAGAATGCTTGTACTCCTTCAGAACAGAGTGCTGGTACTCTTTCCAATAGTGTGAAAGCACGATGCAGATCCGCGGTCAGGTTAGAAGGGATTCGTAATACTTTACTTACATGTGGGGAGTATTTGATCCCTTCATAAGCAGCTCCTGCACGTATGCTTGGTGAATGGGATGTAATCTGTAGTCGCCGAGAGACTCAAGTAAAACATTTTCTCTCTTAAAAGGTCAAAATCGTTATTGATCAGTCACAAGACAAGCTGAATAATAATTTGAGAAACATACTGACAAACACATCAAATCAGATTACAATGATTCCCATGAACTTTAATTAGAACACATCTAGTAATAAAACATATGTATATACTCTAAATTTTCATCAGTACTACAGAGTAGAAATATCCTGTAATTTCAATTGGCCCCTTTTCAAAATTAAAGTATACAATTGAAAGTTAAACATGGAACAAACGTGTGGAAACTCACAAAGTATTGACACTATGATCGAAGAGAAATATGCACCACATTACTGGGCAGAAAACGCATTTGTGCACTTATATGGCAGAGGTTACCAGATGAGTTGCTAAGCATGGGGCTGGTAATGTTGATAAATTGTGCAAGAAACTTTTTTGTGGGCCGTATTCTGAGACAGCAGCTCATTTGATAACGTGCTGTACAGCGTATGGATGTTCCTGACTGGGAGTACAGTGCATTTAGAAATGTGTTGTATATTCTCATGTGAGGCCGCAGGTCTAGCTAGCTTTGCTTATATTTCACATAAGTTTATTGATGTATGGGCTGCGCCCCATTGTTTCTAAGTGTGGCTTGTCATGGTTCTGCAGCAATACCCTGCCCGGTCTCAAAGTGGTACAGAGGTGCATCATATTTCCTATTCAGTTGGCCTCCTCACGAAAGTAGTTTCCTGGTGTTGTTGGGAGTGATCCGTTACACTTCCTCACAAATAAATAAAATTTAATTTACAATATTATCTAGTGTGTAGCAAATGAGTATAAAACTGCAAGGAGCATTGGCATTAAAATCTTGCGCATCAAATTTCATGTCATATATGGGGGCTTTTCATTCCCATTACGGTAAGAATGCTATACTTCTGAGGAGCAGCTTGCATAATTCTATGATCAATTATTGTGACTCGTTGAATATGCAATCTAACTAAAGTATAACATGGCTTCATATGCGAACCAAAAATCAGATTTTATGAATATGATGCATCCAAAGCGACATAAGCATAAGTACCGGCAGGGAAGCGCACGAAAAAGACAAACAAAGAAGCAAAACATAAATTGAGAATGGCCGCATCCTGTTTCACATATGCCTTCCATGCACGTGGATTCTGCATGTGACTATGCATTACTTGCACAATGAAACAACTATCTGAAACCAAAGCTTTTTTACTGTTGAAGTGGTTAAGATGCGCCAAAGTAAGAAAAATTATCACACTTCATAGAATCTTCGTCCGAAAACAAGTACATGTGTGTCTGGGAAGATTACACATCGCCTCACTGTGCACTCTATGTTAAGTTCAAAAATTTACCATGTGCAAAAACGCTTTAATTTTATTTTGCCTTATCAAAATTATGTCTACAGAAGCCATGAAATCAAGGCTATTTTGCTCAACACCATATGTTCACACCTACCAATTGATGAAGAAGTGTTCTACTGAGATGCTCTGTTTTTCTTTAATTATCGGGTTTTACGTGCCAAAACCACTGTCTGATTATTAGGCACGCCGTAGTGGAGGACTCCAGAAATTTTGACCACCTGGGGTTCTGTAACGTGCATTTAAATCTAAGTGCACGGGTGGTGTGTGGTAACAATTTTATTGCGATTCTGCTCAGTTATGATCTGGCAGGCCCGAGTCCTAGGATGGCCCCTCATGAGGAGCGACCCTTTCGGCCCAGGCAGCGAGGGCTTTTTGTAGTTTTTGATCCAGCGTTCTGAGCAGCTCCTCCCAAGCATGTTATGAGGGAGCTGGCAGGAGTGACCTGGGAGGTGTTAAGGCCTCGCACCCCCAAAGAATGTGATTTTGGGTAGCCAGTGTTTGATTTGTGCAGTTTTGACATATTGGGGGGGGGGGGGTCCCATTGCCCGTTGGTAATTATGGCCACCCAATGTGGGCTGGGGAACGACTTAGTTTGGATTCGACGCAGGATCGAGGCTTGCGCTCGCGTGAGGCTTTCGCTTGGAGGCGGGTAGATTCGCCTTTTTTGCTTGTAGTAGTTTGTTATCTCATGGTATGTCGTCGGTACCTCATCCATGGGATCCGAGTCTGAGGGGCACACCTCCCGAGTGATTATACCTCGGGCTACCCAGTGCGCCTCCTCATTCGCTTGATTCCCCGAATGTGCAGGGACCCATACGATTTCAACAGTATTTTCATTTGCAAAGTCCCGTAGGACTCGCGCTGCACAGACGCCTATGCTGCCTCTCGAAAAGTTGACAATTGCCCTTTTGGAGTCGGGTGTTTTCGCATTTCGCCCCCATCGAAATGCGGCCGCCGTGCCGGGATTTGATACCGCGACATCGTGTTCAGCAGCCCAACACCATAGCCACTGAGAAATCACGGCAGGTAGATGCTCTCAGTTCTTTGCATTGAACGCATGTCTACATCCACTAGCATACTAGGTTGGGAACTAGATTGAGTCACCCTAATCAACATCTACATCAACATCAGAAGGTATCATGTGACTACTTCACAGAAGCAGGAACCAATTCAACATTTTAGAAATAAGTTTCAATTCCAAGTGACTCTCCGGCTTTTAGAACGTAGGATGTGCATCCCGGTGTACACAGTTAAAGGCCTTAATTGCTCCTTGATTTCGGTTTCGGAGGCACGAGCGGTGCTAATGAACTGGTTTCGTGAGCATGCACGTAAACGATAATGACTTCTTAAACATGGGATTCTCTTCCCCCAATGTTTCCCCTTTCTGGAACGTAAAAGGAAGCCATACTTCTAAAATTAGGTGTAAAAATAGATAAAAGGGAAGACATGAAATCTGCCTGCTTCATGTCATCATTTAAAATACAGAATCACAGTGGTTTGTGTTTGCGCCCTTGCATTCACGTGCTGTTAAATGTAAGCTATTGAAGCTGTTAAATGTTAAGTGTATGTAAGCACCTAGCCAAGCTTGAACTAATGCTTTCTACAGTGAACGCAGGCATCGTGCTCATTGCAAGTATGTATCATGTCACTAAGCAAATGTGGAATTTTATTGTACCACTATTTTTTATCACATGGATATATCCGTTGAGAGGCAAGACAAGAAGCAGTCACGTCTCACAAAACTAGTAAGCATTTTCTAAACAGATTTCTAACTTTTCAATGACACTTGCTCCTATGTGTTTGTCTCCAGAGAGCATACTTGATTTTCACTTTCCCATCAGAGACCTTACAAAAATATACCACGTTAAGATGACTGCCTAGAGCACGCGAGAATTTATATCTTGGTGTGACATACTGTACTTTGATTTTGATGACATTTAGTCAAATCGTACAACCAATATACCCTAATTCTAGTTTTCTCGTCCAAATTGCATGGCAATGTATTTTGATTCTTTGGCGTGCGCTCCTCTGCACTACGTGCAGTCGCGCTGGGCTGCCTCTTTGACATCCTTGTGTTCTTGCAGCTGCCTTCTTGCGTTATACAAAGCGGGTGCCCGAAAAATATTGTGTGCAAAATTCAACACGAGGGCATGGTGTAAAACAACATCAAGACAGTCAAGGTTATGGCACTAAAAGAAAGTCTTAGCTCTTAGTCTTCCTACACAAACGCATGCGAAACATCTAAATGACTGCAACAGTCAACTGCTAAACTAACTTCAATTTTCAGATTTGAAGAAAAAAGAAATAACCGACGGTTCATCCTCGTTCACTACCAATGTTAAAATACTCCTGCTAATAAATAGAATATTGGCCATTGTCAGATGTCATAAGTCTGTCATTAGTCTGCTGTGTCGCAAACACCACTTGTGGCACAGGTTGTGCCACTGCTCAAGCCATAATTTGAGGATCATATATGCAAACATGATGCTCAGTAGAAATAAAAATATAGTCCGCCAGTTCATTGGATATGACTGGATGCGCCTGTAAGAAAGGGCAACAAGGCTTGTTACGACAAGCTTACACACATTTCAGCAATAACAAGAAAATTCACTGCGGCCTGCATCTAAGCTTACTAAAAGGCATGAATTTATTTTCATATATGAGGTGCGCAATGGAGTTCATTTTTGACAGACTCGACTACTGCTGCAGTTTTAAATCTATGATTTTACATTCTTGAAAGCATGTAAAAGTTGCAGTTAGACCGCAATTATTTGTTTATTAGACCAACTTGTTGTTTTGTGTACGACAGGCGACTGGTGACGCGGCATTAAAGAAACGTTTTATTTTGATACTTTATTTTTCCACTAAAATATTAACGCGTAAGCACATTTTGATCTGCCATGCAGTAGCAGGATGCAAACATTACGCTTGTCACCCCAAGAGGAAGCGTGAGTTAGCTGTTCATATGCCAACTCATATTAGCTAATGCGCAGGCGTGTACAAAACAGTAAGCGTATGCAACGCGCCCCTGTAATTGTAATTCCACACAGCAGCCGCTATATTCCATGCCGATGCATACCTCGCTGCTTGACAATTAAACGAGTTCGTGGACATAAGCACCCTTTCAGATTCGCACCGGGCTCGAAAACCGCCACAGGAGACATAAAATCAGACGTATAATCACACTATTTCAATACACGAGCAAAAACAGTTCAGTCTTAGGTCTAAACCCCATGAGAGCGATTTAGTGCGCGATGGCGGTGAGCGACGGCTTCGAGCGACAAAACGAGCCGTCCCTTGAACAGATCGTTCGGTTCTCGAAATCTAGAATTTGTTTCTCGTCGCCCGGAAGTGCTATGAACGACTTGCCAATAGCCCGAAGCCAGAACTCGATGTAAATCACTCAAATACTACCGATTGTCGCGCGGAACGAGCAAACGATTGAATTTTTATACGTGAAAGGATAAGAACCTACTGCAAGATCTTCGGAAATATTTTATGCTACTTTTTACAGTAAAATACATCAACTTCAACTACTAAGCCACGCGTCACGCTAGTTACGACGCGTATTTGTAGCCCTCATAAAGGCGACACCGGAGAGACGTCGCTCAAAATCGTCGCTCGCACAGGGTACGACTTGCAGGCGACGAGCGAACGCCACAGCCACCGCCATCGCATCGCTTGTCGCTGTCGCGCGCAAGATCCCTTATATGGGGGTTTATACTTTATTTCGTATAAAACATGAATTCCTCATGCGCTTTCAGTAAGTTCAAGATAACGCACCCAACTGACCTCTTGCAGCACGCAGCTGAATGCCTGCGGCAAATTTTCTAACTGTCACTGGTGCTGCACGTAACTTCAGTGGTTGCAGATTACCCATGGGCGAGACACTGTCAAGCGCGCGGCTTATGTATAACGAAAGCATGCCGCCAGCAAGATGACGGCTTCTGTTATAAGACTCCTTATTTCAATAGCGTTTCGTACACAGTAGACTGTCAAACTTAATGAATTCAAACACACAAAATGCACGGTAAGCACGCTCCGAATAGGCTCGGAATCATGGGCTGGTGAACAAACCATTTTAAGCGTCCTCTCCCCTCACGTCTTATTGAACATACCATGGTTCTGGCAGCGCTTGCGATTTTCAAAGCTCTTACGAATAGCAGCAAGTGATAAAACCACACGCAGTTATCGCGACGACTGCCTTTTTCGATTGACATTGAGAGACACAGTGCACTTGGCTAGTCCGTTGTCAATCGCGTTGGCTAAGCGCCGCGACGACTTCCTGGCGATAGCATGTCATATGCGCAGAATGTGCACCTAAGTTAGAATTCACTTACCGTGGAGGATTTGTTGTTATATCCAACGAATCATGAATGTCGTGTTTTCGCGGCGACGCGAGATGGCTGACACACGATCTCCCTCGGATGGCCTTCGTTGCTGCTCGCTGGACGGATCATCTTTCTCCGGTGCTGTGCTGTTCCGCAATGTTGAGCGCGCGCGGTGGAGCAACTCCGAGTGAAAATGTAGAGCGCTCGCTCTGCGTTCCTTTGAACTGTGGCTGCCTGCTCTCCTAAAGCAAAACGGTGTGTTCTTTGCTGAGCGGGCGTGAGTGAGACATCGCCATGTTCAGGGCCAGCCTCCTACAATTGAAGCAGAAGCTTACGCTACGTTCTGTTCTCTACTGCTGCAATAGTAGAACGGGCATTGTACTCTCTCGCAGAAGGGCAGAGTTAAAAGCACATTTCACTCTCCCCTAGGTGACGGAGTGAACAATGCATTTCCCTCCACTCGACATTTTGCGAGAGTAAAACAACGCTTTGAAGAGTAAATCGGCCGCTGCACTCCTGCGATACTCTCCCTAGTTTTTAGAGTGTACTCACGGAATTGTGTGCCGGCTCCGCAGTGGTCAGAAGACTGCAGTAAAGCTCTACAAATTGTACAACAACAACAACAACAACAACAAGTTGCACTGCAGTTATGTCGCGAGTGGTGATAACTTATAAGTGCGACTCCAGACGTCGCTTATTTTGATACATTTATTGGGCTTGTTCGAAAGAAGCGCTTACTTCACAAAACTGAGGCAGTAATTATGAATTACGATAACAAATCTACCTCCTGTTATCTAACAAATCAGCCAGATCTCAAGAGTGCTGCCTCTCGTAGCTGTTTGCAACATTCCGTGGTAGCGCGCAAACCCGTGGATCGTAAACTTTGTACTCCGAAATTTCTTGCTTCTTAAGACCGTTAAGTACATTGGATTCGTTTAATCTGACCGCCACCGCTGGCGAGACAAAACAGAATCGTCCTATCTTTCCATCGAGCAAAAAGGAAAAAGGAAAAAAAGAAAGCACTGACACCGGCTTGCAGCGACAGCGGCGAACTTCTCATACTCCCGGCTCAACAAGCCATATTTTACAATGTGGCAGTGTTTTTTGTAAAACAGCACTCAAGTGTCCACCAGAAAAAAGGAACGTACAATTTCATATAAACCTACAACATGATCGAGAGGGAAAAGAAGAAGGCGAAAGAAATAGCGTTGCCTGTTAGAGACTGCACTTGCACTGCATACCAAACAGTTGTTGAAGCCAGCAATGCTTTGAGGAAGCAGAGCTAAAAGGGAAGCTAAGGCAGCAGCCCAAAGGCAGGCTCATATACCGCACAGAGGCGTGACGTCTGTTATATGTTCTTTACATTCGTAGGTCCGCTTCGCTTGCTCTCACGCTGGCCGGGACGTATTCTCGTCGGGCCCGTGATTTCGCCTTCCCTCTTCCGTGGCCCCAGCTGCGATGCCATGTCTATGTTTACCTTTGTCCGAACCTGACGGTTGGCTCCCAGGAGTTTCCGCGGGCTCTTGTTTGCCCAGGCTTACTCTGCAGACTAGTTCAGAATCCTTGCCTTTGCGGCACAGACCTGACAGTCGCTCGACGAGTACATATTACCGGTCATTTTTACTGAAACTCGTTGCTTCGAGGACGCCATTCTTTCAGTCATGGACGCAGGCACTTTCTCGGTTGAAAAAAGGACGCGGGAAGATGTAGCCACACGTGGTAAATGTTTATTTTCCCGCTTTAAATTTCTTCGAGTGGTCGTGGTTCTGTAAAGGCTCATTCTTACTATACAACTGCACATGTATACCGATCACGCTGCCCGAAACATTGTATTTTGTTTTAAGCGTGGGTTCGGTTTTATTGCTGAACACTCGCCGCTTTTTAATACGCAGTTGAACACACCTTTACAGAGGCCGACGACGGTTGAACTATACAATGCTTGCGTTGTCTGATTATTAACGCTACTCTTGCGTAGCCCATAGATTGATTAATAGCTTTTCTCATAATTCTCGTAACTAGTGCGTTCTTGTCTCGCTCATTTAACAAAAATAAATCAAGAACGGCTCTGTGTTATAAGCATAGCTCACAGAAACGAACAGAAACGATAAAACTTGACCTGACCTCCTAATTACGTCATCATCAACAATAAAAAAACTGAGCGAGCTATCGGTGGCGATTTTTATACCATCCGTACAACAATCGTGGAAAGAAAAACGAAGACAAAAACGCGCCTCTCATGCACTTCAGCGCGAAATATTCCTTCTATTAACCATTTAATTAGGAGTGCACGTGTTTGAGAATTAACGGATCTTGAATCATCATTGGTCTTGCTTATTGTTTTTATTTCTGCAGCAAGAGTGAGTTGTGGAGATTACCACACGCGTCCCCCCCCCCCCCCCCCCCCAAACAAAAAAATAAACAAAAATTGCTTTGCGTCGGATTTGCTGCATCGTGTCGGCGAGTTCTTGTCTCTGTTCTTTTTTTTTCCTTGCTCCCCCCACATTTTTCACGACCCACATGGAGCCTCGCTCAAGCTGACGCCGCACTATTCGTTTCATCCGCCGCAGTTACATTCGTTTGGCGCGACAAACGCATTCGCCGGGGCATTACGTGACAGCCTCGAATGCTGACTCGCTTTGTATTGCTCTGCGTCACCGCGTAAAAACACATGGGCAGAGCTTCTCGCTACGAGCCATTGGGCAGCAATGCTCTGAGAAAGACCCAGTGCTTCGCTCAGTGGCCGCTACGTGAGCATGTCTCCTGACCAAGCTTGCTTAATTTTTCTCGCGTCCATTCTTCCTCGCTCCACCGGAGGAGGAGCGATCGGAAAAGCAGCGGAGTCTGCCTATAGACTGGTGCGCCAGGAACGTGCAGATCTTGACAGCATTCCAGGAGGACCCCTGGGGTCGCGCGTCGCTTCCGCTAATCAAGAATGGCCAGAGGACCCGCTATAGCCTCGCCGCCAACCCAGGGTCGCCTTGCTGCATCGATCTTTCTAGCGGACGGCCGGCGCGCGGACGTTCCGCGCGCCTTACGCCGTCGCTTCGTCGCGGACAAAGCTGGCGACGCATTCCATACGTGACTTGCCCCTCCCGCGCGCTCGAAAACAAGCCGGCCGTGACGTGGCGTTGTCACCGCTTTTGTGCGGGACCCAAGTTCCTCCGCGCGCACGCGGGACGGGCGCAGTCGAAACGCCGGACGGGCGGTAATGAACAGGTGGTCGGTGTTTACCCAAGGCGTGACAGCGGCTATGCCATGGAGTGAATTCGTTGTTCCTTTGCACGTTTAAACGGCCGCATAACCTCAGTAGGCGTTATAAGAACCGCAAACGTCGGAAATGTCATTGAAGGCGCGAGAAAATTTGCAGTCAAGGCGCGCGATTCGGGACAGATCAACACGCAGGTTATTGAAAAAGGGAGTCAACGGAATGGCAGGGTAGGCGAACCAAACGCGCGCCTGGCTTGCTACTTCAAAGCAGAGAAACAAGTGCAAAGGCGCGAATAGAAACAAAGCAGTGAGGACGAGAGAACATTATATAGTATAGCCGTGGCGCACATCACGTTTTCAAATGGGCCCTAAAGCTACTCAATTGCAGAAACTTCAGTAATACCCGCGCAGCTTCCAGAGCCTTCGGCACATGAGACCCTGGTCCAGCTACAGTGTCCCTTCGAAATGGTCCTGGACTCAGCTTTCTAACACGACCAGACGAGAGCCCCGTCCTGCAACAACGACAAAAACACGAGAAGTGTTCAGTTACGGTATGGGATATATAGCGAGGCAAGCTGGCTAGAGCGGATCATTTTTTCCGCACAATACACATTACGAGATGAAGTACCGACGAAAGCTAGCCCGTAAAAATCTGGACTCCAAGGTGACGAATGTCGCGCCGAGCGAGAACATCGCTGTATAAACAAAAGAAAAGAAAAAGACAGAAGGAATGAAGAAAAGAATGTTAGACAAAAAGAGAAAAGCTTCATTTTTGAATGACCTTTAGTCAATGTCGTCGTTGCTGCTGTCGAGCTGGATACACGATCGTGATGCCGTGTCCAGCTGTTGGCCCCGTTAACACGCTTTATATGGGCCACCAGCTGTGGCCATATCATCGGCTGTAGCTCTAGGAGTAGTCCAGCTCTATTAGGTATCTGTGGAAGAGAAAGTAGCATGTGGAAATTGCGTCCAATAAGTATGCAGTGCATTTGGGGCGTTTGCCACATACCTGACACATCAATTTGTCTGGTCTGTTCTCGATGCCGGTGTTGGGATAGCCTCGTTAGATAGAGTAAGTGTCTGTGCCTGTCAGGTTGACAGGCTAGTACAGCATCCTCTCTAGTGTGTGCTTTGCTGGGATGAAGATGCTAAGAAAAGTCTGCTATATCTTTAAATTCCTTAGGCCGACGGCTGTGTTGTTTGCAAGATTTTGCGGTTCGGTTCTGTATATGTCTGAGTTTTCGAAAATGGATGAAAACCTACTAATGACTACATCCGACGGTGTTTAGGCAAATATGTGCTATTAGCATTGCGATATTTCAGTCTTAATGTGTAAAGAGCAGGGCGCCCTGCTCTTTACACATTCAAGCATGAACCAACTAGCCCAAGCAAGAGTTTTACGTGAGCATATTTCTTCTACATGGGGCCCTTTCTTTCAACGAAGCTTTTGCACCGATCCTGCCATTTTGTGCGTCAACTTCATCACCGTCTCAGCTTGCCAGTCTCGACTGGCGCCGGTCCTGTCGTTTGTGTTCTTCTTGTGTCCTGATCTTCGCTCTCTAAACCAGTTCCCTAGTCAAAACTTAGCCTGCGTACTTTTCAAGACAAACCCCTTTGCCTGAACGTTCGCGGCACTTATTATTCATAAATTCGTGGTTTAAAATCCGAATAGTAATGGATTTTCTTAATTTGAGAAACTGCGCATAGAACCTGGTTTCGTATAAGTTGGTATTGAGTTTTTTGTAGTGGTACAAAATACGTTGGCATGGAGCTCCTTGGTATTGGTGCTCCTTTAAACGAGCCCTTTCTCAAGAGAGAGAGAGATAGAGAGAGGTTAGCAAGAGGTAGGTATGGTTGTTTCAACTCAAGCCTGTAAGGTTAAATGACTGTCGTCACCGGCGACGCAGTTTGACCCAGCGGTGACCGCTCAAATTGTGCGCCAATTGTACACTGCGAAAAGTTTCTGGGATCGTGCGGACGTTCCTTACCTCCGCGCGAGCTTCGCAAGAGCTTATGAACGCGTAGAACCACGCACGAACACCAACTTCAAGTGCACTAGACCAGCGGGTAGATAGATCTGCGTTAAAGCCACCGTATGAATCCCGTGGTAAAAAGGAGCGGGGGGGGGGGGGGTGGAGAATCTTCATCCGCGAAACCATCCCATTTTCGGTTGGGGGCGCCGTCGGTTTGTTTAAAAAAGGAGGCTTCGCGAAAGCAAGTCCGACTGCTGCGACTGATCATCGCCTGGAGTCCGCGGTTATCAAGACAAATGCCGTCCAGGCGTCTGGATGCGGCCGCGACTGGTTCTGCGCACGGCCAAGCCGGCGAGAATCCTACGACGCCGCACAGAAGCGACACCGGCGGCAGCGGCGGACGAAACGAACACGCTATTGATACAAACGAGGCCTGTCTGTTCCACTACTGGCTTGAACGCTTTCGGCCGCCGCTTGGGGACCGCGTCTCGCAATGGTTGGCTTTCCTCTGCACTTCGGCTCAGCGCTCGCCCTGATGATTTCCTTTCAGCTTCCCCCTCCCTTTCCTGCTGCCCGCGACGGGAGCGTTGATCTCTTCCAGTTCCATATAGGGCCTCTTCTTCATCTCTGGTATCGTTGGCCAGTCCTGAAGAAAAAAAGAAACAAAGGCGGAGGGGGGGGGGAGGTTAAATATGACAGTAAAAATGTGTCGGCGAGCGAACCGACTCCGCGATGACTGTGGTCAAGATGCGCACAAGGACTTCCGTCCACAGAGACGGTGCACAACGGACGCGAGTTTCAGAAGCCGCGTTGAGGGAGTGGGCGCGATGAAGGAGTGAGAATATTTTGTGGATATGCACTTACCTTTGCAGCTGTTACCAGGGGTGGTACAAGTGCAACGCCTGTAAATGGCGTCTTGTACAGCGTTTCACTTGAAATGAATGCCTAAAGATTAAGCGCGAAGAGAGATCGCCTACTAGTTTTCAATTTCAGATGTGCACGAAACGTTCATGGGACGCAAACGCAACGCGGCCTGGACTTTATATTTTTTATCATAATAGCGATACAGCTTCAAGTACGTTTATGCGCAGTGAGTTCATATGCCATTTATTTAATCTGACTCTTACGTATATTTATCACATGTTTAATCCGCTACGGCTCCTGAGTGTGAAGTTACTATTTATTGCTGATTGTCCTTATGGGACCTAATCTGCTGCTTATTACTGCTTTCAACGCCCGATGATTAAAATGTTATCTGCTTCTAGCAAGCTTTATTGGCTGGGGCAGGTGCCATGTCGTGAAACACATGTAGATACAGCTCAGCCTCACACGCAGAATTTTCAGCAATTTCTTCTGCTTACTGTACTGACACACAACCGTATGCACACCAGTGTTGCATACAGACATCACTGTTGTAAGTTACTTGGTAGCGCATAAGCGACTCTTCTTTAAAGCCTGAAGGCGAATGTAAAAGCTTGTGTAACAAAAAAGAGTACGGCTTGAGGTTTTCAGCACTCGTTGGGATGCTGGAAACTTCCTCGAACCATAGCACTGTGGAATAATGCCTTATTGAACATTCGATGGACTCCATTTGCGAGAACTCCATTACTTCTAGCTGGTTTGCGTTTACTCCGGTAGCGCCCTATACAGTAATTTATTTCTTTGGGACGTAAATTTTCAATGGATACCAGGCAATTGCGGTATCATAGGAAATGATGACGCAGATAAGGCAGCTCGGACGTCAAACGAATAAGACAGCTGCGTCCCCATTCCTCTCTCAAGGACGGACTTTGCGAGAGAGTTTTGCGTTCTAGCACGCACATTCTCGTTAGCCGAGTGGAACACAGCACATACAAGGTGCGCCAGACTGCAAACTCTCAACCCTTCGCTGCAACTCAGACCTCCGGTCAGACTGTACTGACGCGAAGCGTCTCTTCAGTGTCGGCTGTGGTTGGAAGTTGCCTTCACGTAAGCTTATTCCGCAGTAATTTTAATGGCTGACAGTCCTGCATGAGATCTCTGCAGCTTCGAGAACATCGACCACCTACTATGTCACTGTCCTTAGTTTGAAGCACAAAGACAATCTATGACCAATGCACTCAGGAAACCAAATGATCGTCTCCTGAGTGAACAGACAATACTAGAACACCCTCCCCATCGATCATCGGCTCATAAGGCATTAAAAGCACTTTTGTGCTTTCCGAGAGCGTCTGGCTTGCGCGAACGCCTTTGACTCTGTAGTACCGTTCGTGCACGTCTATCTACCCCATCCCTCTCATTTCCCCCTTCTTTCTATTCCCCTTCTCCTTACCCCCAGCGCAGTGTTGCCAACCGGACTCTTGACTGATCAACATCTCTGTCTTCGCCTCATCTCCCCCCTCCCTCTCTGTCTCTCTTGGGACGCACGATAGATCTAAAAAAATCCGTTAAATTTTGTGCAAGCAGCTACTATCGCACAGAAAAGTCGTGAACACACTGTTTGCTCCTAAAGTTGCAAGGTGGTAAGGATGAGTGGTGTCGGGACATAGGACACAAAGTTTCGCCACGCGCTGGCCACCGTTAAGCGTATCAAGGTTTCCGTGACCGCCAGCCTCTGTCGAGCCGTGATCTCGAACTCCGAGTTAGTTCTCGCCCTACAGAGACACGAGGTGACGAGAACACCGGCGTTGCGCAAATAATTATTTCTACCGAGATAGGAACGGAACCTATGCAGCAGCGAAATTTTCTCTTTCAGTGTTTCCTCGAGTACGAATTTGGATTCAAGGCAGGGCATCCATCTCATTCTCGAGGAGCCTCAGAGGATCCGAATTTAGTCCGGCCATTGGCCGGGGCCCCGGCTGTTGATGCAGCTGGGGCGCTGAGTGATTCCCCTTCGCGCGGTACGCCGGCGCGCGCCTGGTTATGGATGTATTGAGGCGAGCTTCGCACCCTTCTTCTCTTGCGCTTGTGTATTTCGCGCTCCGGTGATTTCTACGGCTCGTCCTGAAACGAGTTTTTCCCGGCGAGTAATTGTAATCGATCGGAGAGTGCGTTTCGACCGACCACGGTGCCGTGGTGGTAAGGAACTAAAAAATCAAAGCCCGCGTCTCTACCGTCTTCTATCTGTCCGCGTGGCACGTAGACTCTCGGCATGAACCAATACCCTGTAGCCGTGAGGAACGCCCGCAGCATTCGCCACGTTAGGACAATGTATTATAGCGCATCAGAGAGGTCGCTAAGAGGCGAAAGTAGTGCGGAATACACGACCGAGGGGGACAAACAAGCAACGGTGCACTGAATTGCAGTGGTGTGCGTTGAGCGTTTGCAGGATGAAATGCGGTTCAATGACATCAATGCTCAGCAACACCCTGAAGGTAACGTAAGTCTTGCGCCCGTATTCAAGAATGTTCCTCTACTCAACACTCCACCTCGACTCAAGGGAGTAGACAGCACCACCATCTCTCCGCAGAAGTGGTCACAGAACTTCATGATCATTCACGGGAATTGTTGGGAGAAGTGTCGCGTCTTCATCAGCCGAGGGGCGACGCTGTGGTAAACAGGGTGGAGCGGAGGAAGAGCTTCCGAGTCGAGGAGTGGTTGAGAATAGCCAAGTTAATGTTTTTATACGCTTCAAGGGTTTTGGGAAAAATAAAGATGAACACATTTTAGCCGGATGGCTGTTCAGGAAATCTGAGCAACGGCGAAGACCAGGGGCAGAAGAACACAGCTGCGGCTTTGCAACATCTGAGAGGCAAGGAAGGACAAGGATGATTAATTTTGCTGCTACGAAAAAAAAAATGAGTTAGGCCTTGGAAGAGATGGCAAGGTAATATAGTAAAACAGAGAGCAAGAGACAGAAAAAGCGACCAGCATGCGCGTACCGAATTATATCGATATTACGCAGCGCACATGTCACATCCCTTGACCTGTGGTACGATACGACGCTGCTGCTGCTGCTGATAGCTCATTTACATCCCCTTTGAAGCAATGGAGTGATAGTCACCTAGCCTGCTTAAGTTGACCAGGTCCAGCTTACATACTACATGCAGCTGCTACATGCAACTGCTATATGTGACTGCTACATGTCGGAAAACTTGGGGGAATACATCATCATCATCATCATCATCATCATTAGCAGCAGCAGCAGCAGCAGCAGCGGCATCGGCAGCGGCAGCGGCAGCTGCTGCTGCTGCTGCTGCTCAAGCTGAGGGAAGATGAAGTGTTCTCATTTCGAGGCTGATTGTGGCACTGTTAGAACCATCTGACCCTATAAATGACAATATTCGGAAAACGAATCCTCCGAAAAGACACACCGCTGACAGTATCCATTTGATGAAACACAGTGTAGCAGGTGCCTTATATATCTGGAAAAACATATTCCTAAAGTATATTATGCATATCCCACACACTGAGGGAATCAATGTCATGCGAAGCATTTCGTAGCTAGCTAGCTCTTTAGCACCGCTTGGCGTTCTACAAAACGTTGTCGGATGAGCGAATGGGTTTGCGTGTGTGACCCGAGCACGTGCATCCCGACAGCAGCAAGAAGATGGCGACGTTAGGCGACATTCACACTGGCCTCGGTCGGAGGTCGCGTGATCAAGTTGGTCGTAAACGGTCGTTTTAGTTGAAAACGCGATCAATTGTGGGAGGTCGCTCACTGACCGATTTCTCAGCTCGACGACTGGGGTAGCAAAGCCACTGAACCAATCAGCGGCAATGTATACGAGCAGCACTCTGAATATGCTGGCGTTTATTTGACGTGGCTGTGAGAGCGAACGTCAACGGCGGCAATCGAGAGACATTTCGGTGCGCCGACGAAAAGGTCGCGGTCACCGGTCTGAACACCGATCGCCATGAGTAGCTTCTCAGTCTTCTATCATGGACCTCTGTCCGTCACGGGTGTGGATGCAGCCTTAACAGTATGTGACGGCGATGGCATAATGAATGATTTTGTTGTTCTCTGGCGAAAAAACGTTGCAACTTGTTTCGGTACAGCTTGGGCCGATACCGAAGGCTGTGCAGTGTAACACGCAGCGTCTGAAACCAGCCACTAGGGAACAAAGGAGAAAATTGCCCCGCTCCCACTTTTACGAGAAACTTGATATGCGGCGCGACGCACACGAAAAACAGCAACAATCACTCACGCGCCTCATTCTCGAGTCTGTAGGCAAATAAAAGCCGGCATACGCATAGGTGCTCTCGCCCGAGCTATGCGACGGGCTGCATGCGGCTGACGTCTCGCCAGCGTTCGATGTCACCAGCTGACAAAGTTGTTTTTATTGAAGAGACCCGAAATGATGTGAGACAAGAACCTGCTGACCTATGCCTACGCCCATACCTATACCTACAACAAAGTGCTTGGGATGAGTCAAAGAATGCGTCGCATAAGAAAAGGAGCTGCGAGAAAAAAACAAAATCTGATTGCTAAAGCGCCGGCAGTCTCGATATCATAGCTAATAACAAAGCTCTTAATAGGGACAACGTACAGAATAAAGGCGATAACGAAAATCTCGCCTCGCTGGAGAAACACAGGTGCTTTAGTGGACTTTAGTGGCCTTCGGATGAGTTTCGTGAACAGGGTACCGGAATCTTTGTTCCGTTGATGGTTTGTCTCTAAGCCACTGAGAGTAGCATTTAGACAATCAACGCGTAGTTGGCCGTCAAAAGGAGGACACTATAGCGCAGAAGGGACAATGTGGTTTTGTCGCATTGGCAGGAATAGCACGCTAAGTTGTTGACACTTTGATAAACAATATGTAAGCGTACGTGAATGCGACGTCCAACTACGAGTGATTCAGGAAACTTGCAGCGGGGCGGGAGAAGGCATGCGGCAGTCGAAACCTCTCTCAAAAATGAGTTGTATAAGCAGAAGCAAGAGCTGGTGGAGCTTTGTAAACTTCATGGCAGTATACCGCGAATGAACGAGCGAATAAGTCAACATGAAGTGGGGCATCCGCTCATTGAGAGACGTATAGTATAGGCGCGCTCTAATATTGCCGATTAGCCGAACGCGCACATTCAAGCTGTGCTGATATTGCCAACGATGACATAACAAGGGAGATTTGGCTCTAAAGGAGCCCAGAAATTCGTAAGTGACAGTTAATGCGAAGTTCAAGAAATTCATTTATAACACTGACCAGACGTAGAGGTGACGCTGTACTGACAGCAGCCGCAACAAAAGATAGAGATCAATGTATGATAAAGTTGCGACAGTGATACCCCACAAATAAGAAACGAAAGACAGCTTTTCTGCAGTGAATAACTACAAGCGCATAGTGAATACCGCATTTGCAAGAACTCTAGGAAATCCGCAGTGCACAAATATACGCATATATATGTCAGCCCACGTTCGCGCTGACAGTGGTCGCCTCGCACGTACAGATTCCGGAGGAGGCGGCATACCTCGCTTGGATGGAAGCAGCGCTTGCGCTAATTCTCTTCGCACCATCGACACATGCTAATTTCCCCGGTTGTGCGTCCGTCTGGTTCTCGCCCCCCCCCTCCTCCTTTTTCCTTCCCTTCCCGTTCATCGTCGGTGGCCGCGACTGCTGGTGTGTTCAGCAGCACCAGAGGAAGCAGTGGTTCCTTCGTTTCCGCGCACCAATCTTTCGAAGCAGATCTGACGCCTCCCTAATTATAAGGAGGCGAGCAATGCAAGACCGACAGCCGCCCGTATGCGAAAGGCGTGAAAGAAAAGAAAAGGAGAAGAGGGAGGCGAACGAGAAAGTGAAAGCGCACGAAATTAAGAACACAAGAAAAAAAGAGAGAAAAATGAAGGAAAAGAAGAAAAGAGGAAAGGAAAGGAAGAAGAAAGACCTCCCGAAGCTTTATTCCAGCTTGTAATGAAAAGAAATGAAGCTGAAATGGTTCGTTGGAAACGAGGGAATGAAGAAACGGGGTAAGACATAGCGGGAAGTGGGAGGAGGCGTGGAGAACAAAGGGAACTTCCGGAACTAAGGGGACCGTTTCTTAATGTTGAAAGAAATAATAAGCCCGTGGCCGCATAGTATCGATCTACATATAAAATAAAATATAATACAGAAAAGTATGAAGGCTATGCGAGATAAACGGAGCAAAAAAACCAACCGACCTGCGTAGAAAATGAACGACAAAATAAAAGATGAAAAAAAAAATAAGTGCACGTATACTGGTATACGTACGAGGCTGGACAAGAAAGAAATGAAGCTCCTGCTAGAGTTAAAGTTGGCATGCGCGAAAACAAAGAAAGCGAGGCAAGAAACAAAGGACGAGCCGAGGAACAAAACGGAGCAGACAGCATTTAACAGCAGGTGGAGTAATTCGGTATGATCATGACTCAAAAAGTAACTTTGTTTTAGGTTGCAGCCCGTATTTTGTTGCATCGTTACCTAATTAGCGAAAAATGCAAGAACTGGGATTTCTACGAAAGAACAAAGAACAGCTTAGAGAATTTAGATGAGCTATATGCAGTGACGGCTGGTATTTTAGGAGACGGTAAATTATTACGGCTGCAAGCTGTCCGAAGAGGAAGAGATGGGAGAAAGAAAAAGAAAAAAAAGGGGGAAAGATAATTAAGGGTAAGAATGTGTGAAAAGTCTAAATTGAGAAAGGGAGCGAACAGATAGGAAGAGCGATTCTTTAATCCGGAAATGTACATGCCGGACGTAGCATTTTAACTTCAAAGAAAAACATAAAATACGAATGAATGGATTCGTGTCTTGCTCTGGCGGTGATTACAACTTGTACCCCTCACGTCTAAAGAGACAAGACAGGCTGCAGCGGTGTGCCTTATCATCATTCTTGGACGCCTGGGCTTCTCCGTATTCACTCCCGGTTGCTTCGCAGGTCTCTACGACTGTTCTATTACGCCGAAATTGGCCGAAACAGTGAGTGTTACCTTATTTTGTTGGGCTCTAAATTTCCCGTACTACGAGTGGGCAAATTCATGTGAGCTTATTCTAGCAGATGAAATTGTCACGCTTCCTTTACGCTGGACACTCCACCGAAATTACCTACATACCGTGCTTGTTTTCGGTAGTGAACGAAAAAAATAAAATAAAACTATGCCATGTTTTCCAAATCTCGTTTATGTTGTGCCGCCACATAATACAAATGAGGATGTACGCCAACATATATATCGCCTCATTTTGGTTGTCACAGTAAAGTGGATGCAATTACTAGACGCAAATAGGAGCGCAGAATGTATGCTAATCCTTAGTAAATAAGCAGCAGGCATCTTAGAAAGAACGCTTTGGAGACGTGTTCTCGGTTCAAGGTATCAATTGCGGCCCTATCAGCATCAACGTGATTGTACCTGGCGCCACAGAGAAGCCATGCATAATTCGTAGACAAATGTTTGTAATCAAAGGATTGAGGTGGGGGTGGGGGAGGCTGCAAAGTAGTATTGATCTCTGCGAACAGAGCAGGTGACACGCACTGACACGCAGCTTTCTTTTCAGACATTTTGCTGGTTTCAACAATCGCCCTCGACAAGCAATGTTTGAATACCTATAGTGTTCTTTGAAGAAGAAAATCACCGATGATTACGATACTCCCTAATGCGAAATTTGAGCTCAGCATTGTGCATGTTTTCGTTTCGCGATATACTGAGGCAAATAATTTGAGAGAGACATGTAGCAGAGTCTACAATCGTCAAATATTCGATCTGCGCGTCAAGCACGTCGGCTTTTACACATGACTCGTCAAAGGTTCCAGTGTAATCGCTGGTGGTGCGTGGCTTCCAGAAAGTACTACACGATTTGCGTCGCGCATACAATCAGACTACAAAATAATAATAAATCATGGCAATCGAAACTATCGTGAACGAGACCAAACCAAGCAAACCAAACAAGCATGAGGGAGAGCTGACGCGAGCAGACGACAGTACGAAACGAGTGGTCCGGCTGAGACCACTTACGAGTATGCATCGAGCTGTTCGGCGCGTCAGCATGATGCCAGTTTCTCGCGCGCACGTCCCTGAAGGGGCCGCTCTCATTGGTCTCCGCCGTTCGCGGCTTGCGTCTTTCATATCCCGCTCCACGTTCGCTCTTTCATCTTTCGCTGTGCTTGTTTGCTCGGTTACGCCGCCCACACCGCAGCCGTAGCCAACCCTCACCGCGTGAACGGGCGCCTAACAGCTGCTTCTAAAATCCCGTCAGAAGCGTTGAGCACCGCATCAAGTGCCGAGATACTAACAGCGAACAGCGCTGATAGGCGGCGATGCCCGCAGATAAATTTGCTGCTCAGTCCCCTGGGATTCGCGAAGGAAAAAGGTGTCATTCACCGCATCCAGGTCTGAGGATGAGTAAGCTCTTTGGACAAATGTCCATTTTTAGTGCGAAACCTTCTTGAACTACCTGTTTGTTTTGCGTTGTCGTCAGCCGTCCGGGCGCACACTTGCATCCAGGTTGTAGCCGACTGTGTTGTGAACAGTTACCTCGCCGTGGACCAAAAACGTTTTCTCCTTTTTATGCACAGCAGGTGACGTGTGATGCGTACTAACAGAGGCTTTAATCTGAGGCTTTCTTTGTCTATTAATACGCATTTTAAAGGCAGGCAGGTTCCTGTACCGCCTTATTTGGAACCTGTTCAATGAAAAATTTCAAATTAGAATTCGTTTACATTATTTAAATTAATATTGCAAAGATGTGTCACATTATAAATCTGGTGCTGGTAATCGGGTTTTTCACGTGCCCTTGTAGCCCGAGTTTGTCGGATATTCATACATATATTTATTACCTTCTTCATAGAAGGTAATAAAAACGACATGACCAACTGCCGACCTATCGCTTTTCTATCTGTACTATCTAAACGTTTTGCAAGTCTCAATAATTTACGGCCTCGAATTGTTCTGCAATAGGTATGATATAATCACGGTTTCAAAGTTCGGTTTTTTATCAAGAATTTCTATTTTTTTAGCAAGAATTAACAAATGTTGCCGCTCTTTTGCATGAACGGAATTACCCTGAGCGCTTTGTCAATGATACGCGACGGCGCATGCAGAGACTCCGCGAGAGCAAGGCCGAAAGGCCGGCTTCCTTTGTGTGCATTCCGTTATGTCCGCGGTGTATCAGACGCACTGCGCAGGGCTTTACGGCCTTTGGGTGTTCGAACTGTGTTCAAACCCTTGCACACATTGGCGAACGTGTTCCCGAAGCCAAAGGACCGCACACCTCCGGACGAACAAAGTGGTGTCGTCTACAAGGTTGACTGCCCGGACTGTGGTGCAAGCTACATTGGCGAGACGGAGCGGCGACGTGGCACTCGACTCGAGGAACACTTAAGGGATACTACGAAAGCCACCCATGCCACACGTGCCAAGACGGAATTGGTGGATCAGGGACACATGTTCGATTTTGAATATGTAACCACGTTAGCACGGGAACACCGATGGTGCCCAAGAAAATTTGTGGAATCATGGTTCATCCGCCGCAATCAATCTTTATGCAATTCTAACCGTGGCCCCTGCCGGATGTTTGCGGCAGTATCATACATAAATAGGATCTATTTCTCATTTGTTGCCATTTGTGCACTGACGATGCAACTCGCATAGATGGCGAAGCGTCTATGTTTTTGTTATTTTATTGTTGAGTAAAGCCAGTGAAAACAACACGTTGAAATATTTATGAATTTGTAATTGTGAATGCATAAGAAAGCTGTCACTACTTCTTAGAATACACGTTTCGTCTTCATGCAATGATCAATTCCTCTGAAAAGCGATCAGCCAATATTTCTTTTTTCTTGTAGATCGAGTTGCCTGCTGCTGTTGCAACGTGAGCCGTACAGTGGGTGGTCAGGCCTTCTCAGGCGTCAGCCTTTAACTTAGATGTCCGCGTTTTTTCTGTCAGAAAAAAAAAGAAAGAAACTTCACGCCTCAAAAAGCACACGTGCCGAACAAAGTGCCATAGCAACTTTCATTGCGTTTTATGGTTATTTGAAATTTTGAATCAATGCATGAGCAAAACACATGGGGATTGCAGGAGCTATTACGTAGGCTTATCGAGATGGCATGCTAGAGGTACTGCGACAATGCTTCGGCTCCATGGACAGGTCCGCTTCGATAGGAACGAGTTGGCAGCCTCGCACGAAGGGCCAAGCGTAGCACTCGAACTCCGAGTTTCCGTACTCTTGAACGTTTTCATCAATATAAGGAATTCATATATATATATATATATATATATATATATATATATATATTATTATTATTATTATTATTATTATTATTATGAGGCACGCCGTAGTGGGGGACTCCGGAAATTTGGACCACCTGCGCTTCTTTAACGTGCACCTAAATCTAACGGTTCTTCACGCATTTCGCCCCCATCGAAATGCGGCCGTCGTACCGGGATTCGATCCCGGGACATTGTGCTTAGAAGCCCAACACCATAGCCAATAGGCAACCACGGCGGGTAAGGAACTTATCCGATGGTGAGATTTGAACTAGGGTGCCCTGTGTGACGCTCTACCAATTAGACCACAGACTAACAACAATGTTACCACACTCTTTCCGCGTGCGAGCTGACGGTTTGAGACTTCGTATAACAATAATTTGTTTTCCTTGTGCGACATTGTACCGCATTCACCCCATCTTTGTGCTGTTGTCCCGTGCGGTGCAATGCCTCTGCATCTCTTAAAGATTGACGTTTCATTGCCGCGCTGCAAAATGCAGTAGTCGTGCCATCATCGTCGCCATTATCATCGTAGTGTCAATGCTTTGCTGACCTCGTTACACGCACGCTTGGTTCACACATGTCCATGCGCCCTGCACGGGCATGTTCTGTGTGGTAACAGTTTGCAGAACCCTAAGCGGTGCTAGGTATTCAGTTACCTGTAATATGCTTCGCATAACATTGGTTGTCACACTGTGTGGGTACTGTGCGGTGTCGTGCCGGGAAGAATTATACGCAAATGTGACGTAAGGAACGGCAATATCCCAGTCGTGGTGGTCCTTGGAAACGTACTTGGACAGCATATCGGTAAGAGTACGGTTTAAGCCCTCTGTCAGGCCATTGGTTTGAGGATGGTATGAGGTAGTAAGCTTGTGCTGAATGGAGCAGGAACGCACAATGTCAGCGATAACTTTCGAGAGGAAGTTACCACCATGGTCAGTAAGCAGCTGTCGCGGGGCGCCATGAAGTAAGATACTGTCAGGCAACAGAAAGTCCGCGACGTCAGTGGCGCATCTGGTAGGGAGAGCCCGCGTGGTTGCGTATCGGGTGGCTTAATCAATTGCAACGGCTACCCATTTGTTCCCAAGGATGACGTGGGAAAGGGAACGAGGAGGTCTAATCCAACACGAAAGAACGGTTCGACAGGGACGGTGATGGGCTGGAGATGACCGGCAGGTAGCACCTAAGGTGTTTTCCGACGCTGGCAGGGATCACAGGCAGCAACATAGCGTCGGACGGAGCGAGCGAGACCAGGCCAATAGAAGCGGTGGCGGACGCAGTCGTACGTGCGGATTACCCTAAGATGTCCTGCAGTGGGTGCGTTATGCATCTCAAAGAGCACAGTCCAGTCTGTCGTAGATGTTTTGGCACGACAAGAAGAAGATCAGATCCGTCAGGGAGGAAGCTCCTTCGGTACAGAATGCCGCCCTGGAGGACATATCGGCGAACGGATGCGTCGGTAGGTGTAGAGCGCAGACGCTCGATGAGTGCTCGCAGCGATAGATCTCAGTACTGCTCATCGGCGATGTTAGCGAAGGCAGACACAGAGAAAATGCCATTGGCGGTACTACTGTCGGCGTCGTCAGGCTCATCTACCAGGTTGCGAGACAGGCAGTCAGCGTCCTTGTGTAGTCGGCCAGGTTTGTAGGTGACAGAATACGAATATTCTTGGAGGTGTGAGGCCCAGCGACCAAGTCTTCCTGTAGGATCTTTCAGTGAGCATAACCAGCAAAGCGCATGATGGTCTGTGTCAACGGAAAATGGTCGGCCATATAAGTCTGGGCGGAACTTCGCAACCGCCCAAACTAGGGCCGGACACTCACGCTCAGTGATAGAAGAGTGGCGCTCCGAGGGTGAGAGGAGCCTGCTGGCGTGAGCGATAACATGGTCGTTGCCACGCTGGCGTTGTGCCAGTACTGCGCCAATTCCGTGACCACTGGCATCAGTACGGACTTCGGTAGGCGCAGAAGGATCGAAATGGGGCCAGAACGGGAGGCGTTGTGAGAAGGTCGATTAGATGTGAGAATACAGAAGCCTCGTTAGCGCCCCACTGAAAAGGGGCGTCGTTTTTCAAAAGTTCGCTTAGTGGTCGTGCTATGGCGGCGAAATTTCTCACGAAACGGCGGAAGTACGAACAAAGGCCGATGAAGCTGCGCACATCCTTGACACACTTCGGAACAGGGAAGTGCGTAACAGCATGGATCTTGCCTGGGTCCGGTTGCACTCCGTTCGCGTCAACGAGATGTCCAAGGACGGTAATCTGGCGACGGCTGAATTGACACAGTTGCAGGCCGGCTCGACGACAAACGTCCAGGACTGCTGAGAGGCGCTCGAGGTGCGTAGCGAACGTTGGGGAGAATACGATAACGTCGTCCAAGTAGCACAGGCTCGTGGACCATTTGAAACCTTGAAGAAGGGAGTCCATCATGCGTTCAAATGTGGCAGGAGCGTTACATAGACCGAACGGCATCACTTTGAATTGATAAAGACCGTCGGGTGTTACAAAAGCAGTCTTCTCGCAGTCGAGATAGTCCACGGCAATCTGCCAGTAGCAGGAGCGAAGGTCAATGGCGAAGAAATAGCGAGTACCGTGGAGGCAGTCAAGGGCGTCATCAATCCGAGGTAGGGGATGCACGTCCTTTTTGGTAACCCTGTTAAGGTGCCGATAGTCCACGCAAAAGCGCCATGAGCCATCCTTCTTTTTGACCAGTACAACAGGTGACGCCCATGGACTATATGATGGTTCAATAATGTTCTTGGCAAGCATTTTGCGAACTTCTGCGTGAATAACTTTACGCTCAGCTGGTGACACTTGATACGGGCGGCGATGAATAGGAGGGGCATCGCTGGTATTAATACGATGTTTGACAGCTGTAGTTTGGGCGAAAGGACGATCGTTAAAGTCATAAATATCGTGGTAGGAAAACAGAACGCGGTAGAGTTCACGAGCGTGCTCGGACGGCAAGTCGGGCGCAATCATTTTCTGTAAGTCAGCGATGGTACAATTTGCCGACTGCGATGGTAGAGTAGTATCGGATGAAGTGTCGTCTACTGCAATGGATGAATGCGGAGGCTTCGTTATCGCCCCACTGGAAAGGGGTATCTTTTTTCAGAAGCTCGGTTAGTGGTCGTGCTATGGCCGCGAAATTTTTCACGAAACGGTGGAAGTACGAACAAACGCCGATGAAGCTGCGCACATCCTTGACGCACTTCGGAACAGGGAAGTGCGTACCAGCATGAATCTTGCCTGGGTCCGGTTGCACTCCGTTCGCGTCAACGAGATAATCAAGGACGCTAAAGTGGCGACGGCCGAATTCGCACTTCCATGCGTTGAGTTGCAGACCGGCTCGACGAAAAACGTCCAGGACTGCTGGAGGCACTCGAGGTGCGTAGCGAAGGTTGGGGAGAAAAAATTGGAGGACGCTTAAGCTTCGCCTTCAAGAGTGGAACGCGATAGCGTTCCCGTCGACCCGCCAAGGGGTGTAAGACAATGGGCTACGGCGCAGCGACTACGCGCCCCGCATCGGACGCTGTGAGCGTCGAGCAAAGCAGCGTTCGGCGCGACAACGAAATGTGCGCCTGAGCAAGCGACGCACGCCTGAGCCTTAGAAACAGCTCGTTTCTAAGGCAACACCGCGTTCACTAGAGGCGCTTTTGAACCGCTTTGAAGCATCAAACTCGTGGCTCAGTGGTAACGTCTCCGTCTCACACTCTGGAGACCCTGGTTCGATTCCCACCCAGCCCATCTTGGAAGTTGCTTTTTATTTATGAAGTGCCTGCCGTGATTTATCGCTCACGGCCAACGCCGCGGACGCCGACACCGACGCCGACGACACCGGCTTTTCTGCGACACGAGCTCCTTAACGCTATCGCGTTAATAATATAACGTCTTCCAAGTAGCATAGACACGTGGACCATTTGAAACCTTGAAGAAGGGAGTCCATCATGCGTTCAAATGTGGCAGGAGCGTTGCATAGACAGAACGGCATCACTTTGAATTGATAAAGACCGTCGGGTGTTACAAAAACAGTCTTGTCGCGGTCGAGATCGTCCACGCCAATCTGCCAGTAGCCGGAGCGAAGGTCAATAGAGGAGAAATAGCGAGCACCGTGGACGCAGTCAAAGGCGTCATCAATCCGAGGTAGAGGATACACGTCCTTTTCGGTCACCCTGTTAAGGTGCCGATAACCCATACAAAAACGCCATAAGCCATACTTCTTTTTAGAGCGCAGCTCTTTGGCGTCCGTCCCTGGGTTTCGCGTCGTCGTCGGCGTTGTCGTCGGCCTCGTAACCAGCTCCGCCCCCCTTTCATCCCCCCAGCGCTAGCAGCGACCGACTGATACCGCTGGATGCTGCTGACGCCGCTAGAGAGTCAAAATAACGTGACTGCATAGAACACCGTCGCCGCCATGCAGAAAGAGGAGGAAAGGGTCCCCCCCCCCCCCCCCTGTTCTTGTGTGGCGGATAGGGTGCTCTTCAGTTGCCGACGCGCCGGTTATTTCACGTAGGCCCCGGCACGTCGACGAATACGTGACCACCTTCCCACGGCTAGACCTGGTTCTTAGCGCTGCGGAAGCGAGGGTATCATATTGTTTGTGTCGGCATCGGCGGCGTTGTCCCTGAAACCAACTCCGCAGCTGGGGTTGACTCACTATCGGCGTCAGCGGCATCAGTCAGTCGCTGCTATCTCTTCCCTCCTCCCTTTATCGTGTTGTCCGCTTGCTGCGCGCGCTTCTGCCCCCATCGTTTGCCGCTGGGTGTACACGCCGCCCCCCTCCCCCCTCTTCCTGCGAGTCTCCGGTTGTCAAAGCGCCGGCTCGAACTTAATTCCTTTCTTCGCTCCTCCTCCAATGCAACCCCTGTGCGGTGGCAATCAGAGAGCCAGATCGGTGGCGGCGGATCTGTATATGTGCACCGCCCGAGCCGAAATTGCCGCTGCCGCTCGCCCTGTGCGGTGGCAATCAGAGAGCCCGATCGGTGGCGGCGGATCTGTATATGTGCACCGCCCGAGCCGAAATTGCCGCTGCCGTTCGCCACTGCGAAATTATCTGCCAGTTCTTTCTGAGCCATGATCGAGACGACCGATGGAAGTCCTCCGTCTGCTGCTGCTGCTGCTGCTGCTGCTAAACGAGCTGCCAGAGCAGAGGCCCAGCGCCGTCGCCGTCAGAATCCAGAGGTGCGTGCCGCCGAAGCAGAAGCTTACCGTCGCCGCCGTCGAGATGATCCAGGAGTACGGGAAATATAAAAAAAAAATTCTGTGATAGCGCATACATGTGTTGCTCGATTTCTTTGCCTCAATCTATCGAAAAGGTGAAACAGCTTATTTGCTGCGCTCAAATTTCGCATTAGGAAGTAACGTAATCGTCGGTAATTTTTTACCAGTGCAACAGGTGACGCCCATGGACTACATGATGGTTCAATAATGTTCTTGGCAAGCATTTTGCGAACTTCAGCGTGAATAATTTGACGCTCAGCCGGTGACACTCGATGCGGTCGGCGATGAATAAGAGGGGCATCGCCGGTATTAATGCGATGTTCAAAAGCTGTAGTTTAGGCCAAAGGGCGATCGTTAAGGTAAGAAATATCGTCGTAGGAAAACAGAACGTGGTCGAGCTCACGAACTTACTCGGGCGGTATGTCGGGTGCAATCATTTTCTGTAAGTCGGCGATGGTACAAGTTGCCGACTGTGATGGTAGAGGAGGATCGGCTGAATTGTCGTCTACTGCAATAGATAATACAGAGCGATCCTCGAATGAGCAAAGCTGGGCCAGAGACATCCCGCATGGCAGCACTTGTGCCGTCAAGCCAAAATTGACCACTGGCAGGCAGACACAATTCGCCGTATTAGATAAAACTGTATGATGTACTGTGATCCCATGTGTAAGGAGGACATCTTGCACAGGAGCCCCGATGTAGTGACCGTCGGGGACTGGTGGGGATGACACTAAGTCAACGTAAGTCATTGCCGAAGGTGGCAAGCGAACGAAGTCGACGGAACTGAGGCGACTGGCGTGTGGTTCAGCTGGATCCAGAAGAGGCAGGTCAAGGTGGAGAGTACTGGCGGAACAATTGATGAGAGCAGAATGTGCGGAGATGTAGTCTAAGCCGAGGATGATGTCGTGGGGACAGTCGGCGGTGACTGTGAATAGCACGATAGTGGAGCGATCGGCGAAGGAGACGCGAGCAGCACACATACCAATCAAGGGGGCTGTTCCGCCATCGGCGACACGGACAACATGCGTCGTGCAGGGCGTGATTATTTTCTTCAGCCGGTTACGAAGGTCAGCGCTCATTACTGACAAATGCGCCCCAGTGTCTATAAGAGCAGACAGAAACACCGTCGACTTGCACGTCAAGAATTTTCAGATGAGCGGGCAACGTCAGTAGAGGATTTGGCGGTGTAGGGAGCAATGCAGCGTCACCTCGAGGCGCTGCATCGTCTAGTTTTCCGGCTGGGAGCGGCGTCCGAAAGGAGTCCGCGAATAGGAGTGACGGGGCTGGGGAGAGCGAGATTGTCGTCGTTGGGGCGAAGGCGAACGAGAATCGAGGCGGTTCGGTGCAGGAGAATCAGTGGCGGCATTATCGGAGCGTGCGGCATAGGGACGAGAAGGGCCACCTGGGGGGCGAGAGTAGGCAGTATTAGTAGACCGGGTCGGGGAACTCCAGCGGCGGCGCCAGTGCCGAGAAATGTGCCCGATTCAACGGCAGTGAAAACAAATGTGCTTGTCGTCAGCAGTGCGCCATTCAGATGGGTTGTGGAAACGTGGTGGGTAATAAGAGGCGGGACGGGGTGGAATCGAAGAGGCCGTGTGGGTATCAGGGCGATGGGCCGAGCAGATGGTGTGAGGACCCATGTTTGCGAAGTCCTGGCGGACAACTGCCTGGATCGGGGAAACCGTGACTGCAGGTTCGTTGGAGGGGCTGGAGTCGAAGGCAGCAGGATAGGCGGCCTTGATCTCACGCCGGACGATCCTGGTAACATCACGAGTGTTATTGGGACGAGGAGCGTCGGCACAGGAAGATGTCGCTGGGGTTTTGGGCAGACGGGCAAACTGCTGGTTGATACGTCGGCTTTTAGCGAGTTCCAGGCGGCGGCACTCTTCTGTAGCTGCATCCACCGTCGCCACGTTGTTGAAAACTAGCAAGTTGAAGGCGTCATCGGCAATGCCTTTAAGGATGTGGGAAACCTTGTATGACTCAGTCATGTTTGCGTCAACTTTGCGGCACAGAGCCAAGATATCCTGAATGTACGTGGCGCATGGCTCTGCTGACGTCTGCACACGGCTGGAAAGCGCCTTCTGCGCGGCAAGTTGGTGACCGTAGGGGTTTCCGAACAAGTCTCAGAGCTTTTGCTTAACGAATCCCAACTGGTGAGCTCATCTTCGTGCGTCCGATACCAAACTCGAGGTGTGCCACCGAGGTAAAAAACTACGTTGGCGAGCATGATAGTAGGGTACCACCGGTTATTGCGGCTGACGTTTTCGTACAGGCTGATCCAGTCCTCGACGTCTTTCCCATCTTTGCCCGAGAATACGCCAGGATCACGGGGAGCTGGGAGAGCGATGTAGGTCGTCGAAGTTGCAGCAGGTGTCGGAGCCGGCGGAGTCGAGTTGTTTTCGTCGGGAACCATGAAGGAAGGCTCGACGTACCGTCCACTGCGAAGCTCCGTGATGAGGTACAGGGAACGTCCACCTCCACCAGATATGTTACGTAGGAAGACGTAGACGAAAAGGTATATACAAGTATATTTACAAGGAAATACGCCTCGCTTGGTCAAGAGGCAACAGCCCGCGCTAGCCTCTAATCGTCGTCGTCGTCTTCACGCTGCTCGCCTCTTCGTCATCGCAAATACTGTTCCGTAGCAATATTGACGCGATAGCGTTAAGGGCGCCGAGCCACAGAAAATCTGGTATTGGTGCTGGCGTTGGTGGAGTTGTCCGTGAGTGAAAATGGGTGTATATACTGACGCGATAGCGTTTAGGACTCCGTGTCGCCGAAAATACGGTGTCGGCGTCGGCGGAGTTGTCCGTGAGCGAAATTGCCGTATATGTACTTAGGTATACGTATATGCCATGCCTTGCTACTTGACACGCGCTATATGCGGGTTATATTGCCACACCATTCTATCACTAAAGTTGCTCATACAACTTAGAGTCTTACAGTCTTGACAAAGTTATTCCTCGGAATTTTGAGAAAGACAGCCCACAAACAAATGTCATGGAACCAAACACCGAAGGCACATTCCTTTTATGGTAAATCTCTTCAAACTGAAGTATCAAACATGCGAAACAATAACAGGAGCCTCAAAATGAAGTAAGTTTCTGGCGTAGAGGCCGCGTTCCTCCGTAAAAATTACAGTTAGATAAGCTGCAGTTGCTGGAAGCGTGAGCAGCAGTCAGGGATGTTTGAACGCTATCGCGTTCCACTCTTAAAGGCGAAGCTTAAGCGTCCTCCAACTTCTTTATTGCGATTGCAATTATATGGACACTTCAGGCGCATTTCGGCCGTCGCCGTGATGTTCCGTATCAAGCCCAAGGGCGATAACATCGTCCCCGCGCGTCTCACGCTGCATATGCGAGTCAAAGCCTGCGACGCTGAGCCGCAGATGGCAGCTCAGTCTCTCGAGCGCAAGGGAAGAAAGCGAGAGGAAACGCGCCGTCTTCTGACGCGCGCAAGGCACCGGAGGATGGGGGTGGGGTTCTATTCAGGCGGCTGCTGCGTATGGCGCCGGCCATATCTTGAAAGCGATTTGCGACGGGAACAGAGTGCGGTGACTGCTGGTGGCTTCGTGTGCGTTTTGTTTTTGCCGATTAGTTCTCGTTGAAGCGAGAGGCAGCACGAAATTCAATTCGCTCGCTGCTGCTGCACTTCCTCATTACAGCATTTTGACAGTGAGTTTCCACGGTCATCGAGTAAGATGTGTTGCTTGCTTGTGTGCGCGTAACACCATGCTTGTTAATTTAGTTAGTAAGCGAATGCTTACAAGTTTATACAGTCGATAAAACTATTATCCTTACTTCATATAGCTGCCTACTTATGTGCTATCGCAAACGATGCTTCACCTTTCGCGCGAAACTGCTACTTTGCTCAGTGCACTGTGACATCATGTTGAGGGGCCAGCTTGTGGAAACGAGTCAATTAGCAGAGAGAGGGCATAAAAAGAAAATGAAACACAATTAGCGGATGGGAAAACCCATTGCTGATTGATGATTCATACACTTCGCTGATTCTTTTTTGCCGATTTGTACATGATTTTGTACACTCATAATACTGTTAAGAACGGCTAAGCTGAGGTGCAAATTTTGCCAGCCAGTTGCGGCAGCGGCCTCAACTTTCCTGGAACGCCACCGCAAACCTCTAGCCACGGCGTCACTAAGTCGACTGTGTGTGGAGAACAATACGCGCGTCCTCGACTCTCCGTCGCTGGAGCCAAGATGAGTGCGACGAAGCAGGCTTTATGCCTGAACCCGCCACCGCCAATCTGCTCTGCTGCGAACGAGAGAGTCCCCGAGGGAACGTAGTCCCAGGACCCTTCCCACGCGCCGTTCGAGACGCAAGACAATGGGCACCCGGCCGCGCTGCGGGGGTCAGCTCGGGGAATAAAAGGCACCTTTCCTGACACCAGCCCGGAGTTCTACGAAGTCCGTCTGACGTCGGTTGAGGACCATGAACATCGCGCAAAGAAGTGTGTGTGAGTGTGTGTGTGTGTGTAATCCCTCGCGCAGAGAGGCGACTTGTTTACGATGACTAGTTGAACGTTTCCCTCACCTTGAGATCGAGGGAGGACCGAGTGTTTATAAACCGCTTTTGTGCGGCTGCTCAGTGCACTTTCTCTCGCAATCATGGTAGACTGATGAACTGCAACCTCCTTATGTAGATACCGTAAATAAACCCATATTCCTTGTTCTCGATGAGAAGCAGTCCTTCCCTTCAACAACGTCCTCAGCGTGGATAAGTTGGACGACGGCATGGGCCAGCTACCTTCTAATTCATGCCTGACTCCAATCTTGACAACTGATTACGAGCGATGGGATTGAGCTCCCAATCCTAACAATACAGTCCAACGTACTTTCTTAGCACTGTCGAGTTCCTAGGGCTAGGTAATGCTAAAACGACGAAAGGATAAGTCCGTTTACGGTTAGATTAAGATGGCATGACCTAGCGGAATTCTGCAATTATATTCCGTATTTATCACATAACATTAGGAGTCGCATGTCAGGCGATCAGACAGTATATCTCCTGCTTATCGCTAAACTTCGCATCTCTCTTTTTACTGAATAATTATGTACAGCCTTTACTGTTGCTCATGGGAAAGTAGGAATATTAGCAGAAGGACACTTTGTTGCAAATTTAAGCAGTTGCATGCCTTTATAAGGCCGCCTATAGTGTGCTGAAGCGCAGTCTGCTTTGCTCTTGACGGTATGCAAATTTGATGAACACATGCTACTCAGAAAGCGCTGAGCTAGGCTTCGTAATTGAAGCCTCACAACTCCTCTTTTCCCGCTTAAGGACAACTCGCCCCTCTAAATGCGGCGAGTAAGAGGGCCGGTGTGCCACTTGGGTAAAAAGTTTGCAGAAGTAAATAAAACAGATGCGTAATGGCATGCGTTGGCAGCCGTTATAGTTATACGCAGTGCACTTAAAGGAGACCAGGAAAGGTGTAACGTGAACGAAACACTGCGGAAAAAACAACTGACGAGAAGAGAGGAAAGAAAAAAGAGAGAGCGACACGTTGTCTAACGTAAGCGTGAGAAACAAAAGAGCCGAACCTATGTTTTGTGGGCACAGTTGTTGCCGCCAGGTGGTAACGCGAAAAACTTGCCCTCTTTTCATGCATGCCTCTCTTTTAACTCACGTAGTGCACCGTTGTATTCATTCTCTCCTTCTCGCTCCTTAAAGCGAGCGACCCGAGATGCCGTTTACGGCAGCACTTACACTCGAGTCACGAACGTGTACGTGTACAGGCAAAATGTGTACACAGGGACCTCGAAACCGAAACGCGGCGACGATTTGCGAGCCATGCTTGCGCTCCAATGGCACGGATTGAGATCCTGCATACTTATGTAAATAAGACGCCAGTTCTCCTAGGCGCATGCTTCGCGGCGCTCGTCGAAGACGAACAGGGTGCAAACTGAGCTCGGTGTCTGGGAGCTCGTGCCCCAGAGAGAGTTTCATGTGGTTTATGGGGCCCCAAATAACAGGCTTTGACCCAACGGCTGTTCACCGTCCATCACGCCAGAGGTGTGCGTCTCTTTGAGTACGCAAATGTTAGCCTTACGAAAAGAAATTCAGGTTTTAAAAGTGCATATACGCTTTTTCACGCGGCCCATTCCTTAAATGACAAGCAGATGGGCCTAGAGCTTACCGCGCCATTTGAGCAAAGCAGTCGCCGAGTTGTTTCTCGTCTCGAATGGTATCTTGCGCGTAAAACAACAAGAAGAAATAGGTACGACCTACCACTTGTTTATGCGCCAGAAGATGTTTTCTTATGCGCACTAATGTACACTGGAGACGCTGTTTCTCTTGCCCTTTCATACTGTGTAGTAGCCCGTGAATATCGCTTCCATTAGGTGTTCGCGTGGTTTTCATCTCGATAACGTACCGACGTTTCGAGGTAGGAATTTGCACCAAGCCCTAAAAAATCCGCGTGTGTGCTAGGAGTATGTAACAGACTAAGTATTGTTCACAGTCGTCTATATCAACTCAAAAGATATTTTTTCATGTGAGCATAGATTAACAAGAAATAATTAACCGAGTTTTTAAATATTGCTTTAAACGCAAGATCTTCAGTGGAGAAGCTGTAGAGCATATTGAGAAATATCAAAAGTGTTTCTTTTCGTGAAGGCAGGTGCCATGGTTTTAATTTTTTGCGCTTGCAATGAAAGCACACGAGATTAAAAAAAAAAAAAAAGCTACCACATGACTAGCTTTTTTTGCACAGCGACAGTAGTTCCTTTAAACATGTTGCCAACGAATGATCCATTCTGCAGGCTAACCGAACACATGAATTTATTCCTTAAAGGGCCCTTCACCAGGCCACATAGCATATTTTGGTTACACGCTGGAACTAGTTACGTGCTCTCTAAAGAGTGTTCTAATGCAAGAATTTTTCACGTTAGTTCATTAATAGCAGAGACAGAAATATTTGTAGTGCTGTGAACCCATTATTTCAGGAAGCGAGTGTCACTGCCAACGTTGACACTCTCTCCACTTGCCCCGCGTAGCCTCCTCAGTCGAAATTCCTTCCCCGCGTTTTCCCCTTCCGGAGCCGTAGGATCGCGTGATAAATACGTCACGCGCCCCGCTTCTTTTTCTTTTTTTTTTGTCTCTGGCGTATTTGCTGAATGGCACACTTCCGGTGACGGCCTTGCGCGCGAGCTGTTGCATTTGTCTCGTTTCGCGCAGCGGACGATTTTGCGCGTTCTTCGCGAGAACACTGAATGAACGGTGTAAGTCAGTGCCACGATCACGAGAACTGAGGCAGGCGCGAGAGGATGAGATAGCGTAATCGTGGCGCTGGAACACGGTAGAAAAGGACATAGTTTCCTTCCCTGCGCGCGCGACTGCAGGACGTGGGAGCAAGCAGACTAAATGGAAGTACAACTCTCTTGCTACCGTACGAAGTAAAACAAGAACACGCAGACATTCGGTATGTGTGTTTTATTGTTTATGTAAACTTTAATTCGTCTATTGAAGCAACAAATTAAATGAATAACAGATGTTGCCTTGAATAATTCTCGAAGTCACGTGTCCCTGTGAATGACGTCACAGCACAGCCATGTACGCAGGCGCACTTATGTGAATGAAATCGACTCTCCGGCTGGGAGCGCGGCGCACGCAAGAAGGACAAACGGCGTTCAGTTTCAAATGTAGGCTCTTGTAATACTTAGCGTGTAACACTTAGCAGACACGATCGTTAGCGCGCATTGTATGCACTGTGCTTGTCAGCTAAAATTGGCCGGACCTGGTGAGGGGCCTTTGACGAAGATGGATCAAAAACAATACTCTTGGCTTCAACTTTGCCGTGATATCTCGTCCACTGAAGCACTGAAACAAGTGGGGCCGTGGGATATACGATAAATAGCACATGAGGATTCTTGAATGTTTGTCACTGTTCTTACTGTTGACAGACTACGTAAAGGGGGAGGAGGTTTTGACGGTGGATGGCGACGCATCGTAGACGACGGGTGCGGCCATCGCCTCTTCTCATTTTTTTGCTGTGCATTCGGTCTGGGCCAAAGAAGCGGACATTAGTTTGCAAAGCAATCGAAATGCGGAATCTACAAATTAACAAACATCGCTAAATAAGTTTCTAAATTACTGCTTTATGGACGGTATTGAAATTTACGAATTGCAGCCGGTGAGTTCACTTTTGGTTATATGGACAGAAAAGATACATATAATAGCACATAAAGTAAAACACTGTAATAACAGGCAAGCTCTGATCATTAGCGCCGCGACACAGATACTGCCCACTTGAATATGGACTCAGTACGCCGCGTACGCTTTATTATTGCATCCGCGACACCTTCCTGTTGCTCTGGCGGCAATGCTGTTTTGCACGTAGCGTAAAGCTGCTTTTTTCACCAGTTTCGTTTTTCCTGATTAAGAAGTCATGCTCATCAAAAAAAAAAAAAACGGAACTAATTTTAGTTATACAGTTTAGTAAAAAAAATGGCCTCCAATCCACGTTGTGAAGTTGGTTGGACAGCGAAGCTGTAAACAACTAGAACGAGCGCCCATTGAGACGTAGGTTGAAGTGATCACGTGGCGACATTCACATGTAATTTACCTAATTGTTAACCTACGACGTTTCCACGGGCCGCGACTTGGCTTGCGACGCTACTTCGGGCACCTACAAAGAGTGGACCAGAGAGAAGAGAAATTCGCCGCGCCTTGTATGCACGCTGCTATTCAGGAGTCCTAACTATACGTGAACTTCCTATAGCACTGTCACAGCACAAATCAATTGCTAGGCGGGTTCTTCGTTTACGAACTAGTTACGTCACTCCCTACTTCGTATGCTACAGTCTAGCTGCCGTCACCGCGGCAGCTTGACTGTAATCAGCTTGCGGCTTGCGCAATAGTAACATACACAAGGAAATGTATGCGGGGAAACCTTTGCGTTACGTGCTTCGCATTACATGTAGGCGCAGGAGCGCCTTATCGTCAATTATGTTGCTCGGATGCTTGTTTTGAGCTTGTTCTTTATTGAAACGTATCCTGTTCTGTATGCTGTATGCCTGATTCCAAAGAATGCACTGTTCGCTTCCCTTTGCTGAGTGCTTCTACCCTCTGCCTTACGGGGGTGTGAGGCATTGCATTCGGGGATGTGAGCCATAGACAATGGTAGTGTTCTGTCGACGTTACGCCACGAAGAAATCCAGGATTCTAGCCATAGAGAGCTTCGCTGTGAAAAAATTCGAAGGGTACTTACTTATCCCTGCGTGGATGAATGCGAAAGCATTGTGACCACCGCGCGATGCTTAAACATTATGCCATAATGCAAGGTCGTGGGTTCGACTCCCAGCGAAGGTTATGGGCTCGAATGCCCTAATTGCCTATATCTTAATTAACCATGCCTTAGTGAACGTTGCCCTCATTAACACCAAGGGTCGTGGGTTTGAGTGTGTCGGTCACATCTGTCCTAATTAACTTTGCCTTAATTAGCACCAAAGGTCGTGGGTTCAACTCCCACCAATGGTGGTGGGTTTGAGTGCCTTAGTTAACGCTATCTAAATAACTGCGACTTAATAACCACCAAAGGTCGTGGGCTCGAGTGCCCTAATAACCTCTCTCTTTATTAGCTGTGTCCTAATTAACTTCGCCTTAATTAACACAAAGGTTACGGGTTTGATTTCCACCAAAGGTCGAGGGTTCGATGAATTTTCGGACTACCGGCGATCACGCCAATGCCGACAACTACGACGGATTTTCCGCCTCATGAGCCATATAATGCTCTCGCGTTAAACAGTTGTTTCTCCCCTTCTTTGGGTTTGGTTTCTTCAGGACGGCGGTAATACGCAGTGACATTTAGGAACATGGTTCGGTAAAAACTGCAGCAATGGGTCTCTACAGGAGTGACGACTTTGCATGTTGGCATAAACTTTGCACAAACTTGCAAAGTTTGTGCCGCAGAGTGCAAAAAACATTCGTGGCGCCCTACTCTAGAGAAAATGTGACGGGTGTCAGTGTAACCAATACGTGTTCTGCAGTAGCTAATCTGTCTGCTGCATTGTTTCCTAAGATTCTAACACGGATCGGTAGCCACCGAAAACAGACCTAAAGACCAGCAAGATAAGCGATGGTCAGTATTTCTATAATTGCATACATTACGGAATCACTTGCGCGAAAAAAAAAAGAACACTCCTCATCACTTCTAGGGTTTAAAGTCGGAATATAACATCCGGTACCCCGGCTCCGGTTACTCTCGGTAATAAATTTTATGGCTTGTAATATTCTAAAAGGGTCTGCTACCGTATACGATGTCGTATATGGGATAGCCGGTAGCTTTGCCTTCCTTGATATACGGGAACATGGAAAGTGGCACTCGAGCTGTCACTTGATGTAGATCTGTCTTTGAATAAGAATGTGTAACCCTCCTGAAACCGTTGCGTTCGATGGAGCGTTAAAGGCTTTGCTTCTAGGTAGTTTATTGCCGGTTTCTCTTAAATTGCTGGGATGTTAAATGTCACAGAAGGCGCGATGAGCTGCTAAGGACTCTGGCTGACATCTGGATGCAGGAACTGATTGTGTAATAGAAGTACCTTTTCATAAGCTAGTAAAGTGTCACCCATTCGTCCACTTCATTGAAGTTTCTCGTGAAGCGGGTGGGCATAATGCATTGTCGATAAGCGAATGAAGTCTCCAAAGACTTCTTGAATGCGACAAACTTGAATGGATGGTTCTTTTAATTCGGCGATAACAAGGCTACTGGGGGTTGAACGCAGTTGTTTAGCATCATGTTATTTAGACTACGTTCACTTGACGGGGATGAACCTGGCATGAATGGTAATGAATATGCGACAGCTCGCTGTACAAGAGCGATATCAGGCTTTAACAGTGATTCTGTTGTGCCCCCCATTTCGTGCCTGTGGCACATCGTAGTATCTTCAATGTCCTATTACCACGCTCCTTAATGTTGGATATATGAACTCCCCATGTTAGCATAAGGTCCAAGGTAACAAGAACAATAATAACGATGCATTCGTGCAACATTAGTTACAGTATCGATGACTGAAGGGCTGAGCTGGCGGTCAGGACGCCTCCTTGTAAATGAAACCTTTATACCACATTCTCTCTGCTAGCGTAGTGTTATATTTTATTTCATTTATTATCCCGCGTGCTCCACATGAGGGGGCATACCTCGAAATTCTTGTGTCAGAGCACTAAAACAAAAAAGAACAATAAGAAAACCGCAAGAAGCAAAACTAAAAAGAAACACACACACACACACACACACACACACACACACACACACACACACACACACACACACACACACACACCCGCAGGCACGCACGTATATATATATATATATATATATATATATATATCTATATATATATATATATATATATATATATATATATATATATATATATATATATATATATATATATATATATATATATATATTACGGTCGAGATGACGCTTTATTCCAAGAAGGAAAAATGGCGTCGATGCAAAAACGAACACCAGCCGATGATTGATGATGACTTTGTACAGATGAAGATGAAGTCCGCATAAATGCTTACACTAATTTCCCCCGTGGAAGGAAGTGGCCAGCCTGGCCGCACATTAGACAGTGGAACGGAGATGAAAGGGCTTCAGGCAGGAAACGTGCACGATCTCTGTTCCGTGGCAGCGTCGGTCAGTTGGGGCATCAACAGGTGTAACGCGATAGTTCACTGGCGAGGTCTGCTCTATGACTTTGTAGGGGCCAATATATCGAGACTCAAGCTCCTCACATAAACCGGGTGTTCGTGAAGGTGTCCCTAGGAGCACATCGTCACCAGGGCGGTAGGAAACGACGCGGTGAGAGGCATCGTACCGATGTTTGCGATCGTCTTGGCTGGCTTCAGTGTTCATACGGGCGCGACGACGACATTGGGCAAGACGAGACACAAACTGGTCGAAAATGAATGGTGAAGCGTTGACGGGGCCAGAGAAGAAAGAAACGTCGAGTGATGAGGTTGGGTGGCGCCCGTATACTAAGAAAAACGGAGAGTATCCGGTGGTGCGTTGAACAGACGTGTTGTATGCAAATGTTACAAATGGGAGAATCGCATCCCAGTTACGACGGTCAGGTTGAATACACATGGATAACATGTCGCACAGCGTGCGATGATATCGCTCTGTTAGGCCGTTGGTTTGAGGGTGGTAGCTAGACGTTGTCTTGTTCACGGTGTTGGACGCTTGCAGAACTTGATTAAGAGTGCTTGAAAGAAATGCCTTGCCTCGGTCACTCAAAAGAACGTGAGGCGCCCCGTGACGTAAGTAGATAGCCTGCAAGAAGAAGGCCGCTACTTCTGAGGCCGCTCCAGAACGTATTGGGTTGTTTCAGCGTATCGGGTCAAGTGGTCAACAGTAGTGACGATCCATCTGTTGCCGTCTGGAGTAGGTGGAAGTGGCCCGAAAAGGTCAATGCCGACGACAGAGAAGGGTTGTGCTGGACAAGGAAGTGGTTGTAGCGTCCCGACCGGAGCAGTAGTAGGTCGCTTACAGTGTTGGCAAAGCGTGCACGAGGCAACATATCTAGCTATGCTCGTGGAAAGACCTGGCCAAAAGAATCGGCTGCGTATGCGCTCGTGTGTTTTGTGGTAGCCCAAGTGGCCTGACATAGGATCATCGTGTGAGGCCTGCAAAACTGCAGCGCGAAGAGAGCGCGGCAGAACGGGAACCCATCGATGGCCTTCCGGGTGAAAAATGTACCGGTAGAGCACGTCGTCTTCGAACTTGAACAGTTTGAGCTGTTTCCGTAGCCTGGCATTGGGTGGAGATGAAACACCGCTAAGGCGCTTGATGATACTATGGCAATAAGAATCGGCGCGCTGGTGAGTGGAAAGCACTGAAGGGCGGTTTGATGGAGTCAAGGAAGAAATCGGTGTAATACACAATGCGTCCTCCGTGCAGCCAATTTGACTAGGGGATGTGACGTGCTCCGATGATGGTGGTAATGGGCATCGTGAAAGAGCATCGGCATCTTGGTGCTTCCTTCCGGACTTGTATACGACATCGAAATTATATGCTTGTAATCGGAGTATCCAGCGGCCAAGGCGTCCAGACAAGTTTTTGATGGTCGACAACCAACATAGGGCATGGTGGTATGTCACAACCGTGAAATGTCGACCGTGGAGATATGGACGAAATTTCTGAATGGACCAGACAACAGCCAAACACTATTGTTCGGTTATCGAGTACTTCTTTTCCGCGGAAATGAGTACGCGGCTTGCATATGCAACAACCATTTCGCAAAATTCGTGGTCGCGTTGCAGCAGTACGGCACCAGTTCCTTGACAACTAGCGTCAGTTTGCAGTAATGTGGGCACCTTGTCATCAAAATGACAAAGAACAGGTGGGGATGTTAGTGCGCGCTTGAGTTCTTGGAACGCGGCCTCACACTGATCGTTCCAGTCGAAGGAACTTGAACTAGCAAGGAGGTTGTGGAGGGGCGAGGCAATGCTGGCAAAGTTCCGGATAAAACGTCGAAAGTATGAGGCGAGTCCAATGAAGCTGCGCAGTTCTTTTGCAGGAAGTGGGCGTGGAAAGTTGAGCACTGCGGAAATTTTGTCCGGATCGGGCTGGATGACGTCTTTGCTAACGAGGTGACCCAGGATTTTTAATCGTTGTGCTAGCGAAACGGCACTTCCTCGTGTTTAGTTGAAGTCCGGCATTAGAAAGGCATGTGAGCACTTCATCCAAGCGTTGAAGATGGTCAATGAAAGTCGAGGAAAACACGACGATGTCGTCGAGGTAACATAGACAAGTTTTCCACTTGAGGCCGCGAGGAAAAGTGTCGATCATTCTTTCAAATGTGGCGGGAGCATTGCATAGACCGAAAGGCATTACTTTAACCTAGTAAAGACCATCCGGAGTAGAAAAAGCGGTCTTTTCCTTGTCCGCTTCGTGCATTGGAATTTGCCAATATCCGGAGCGAAGATCAAGGCTGGAAAAGTATTGCGCACCTTGCAAAGAATCGAGGGCGTCATCGATACTGGGCATCGGATATGCATCCTTACGGGTGATCTAATTAGAGCGGTAGTCAACACAAAATCGTACCGATCCATCCTTCTTCTGCACTAAGACGACGGGTGACGACCAAGAACTGGCGGAGGGACGCATGATGTTTCTTTTCAGCATATCGGCGACGTTCTCCTCGATGATTTTGCGTTCGGCCATAGAGGCTCGCTAGGGACGACGGCGTAGAATAGTCTGGCCCTCGGTGTCGATACGATGGAAGGCAACGGAAATCTGTCCGAGTGACGAAGTATCCATATCAAGGGAGGCCTGATGCTTCGTGAGCAATTTTAACAACGCTTCACTATGAGCAGCAGTATATAAGGTCAGGACGGAAGCAAGGGCAGATGAAGCAGATTTGCCTTGTTGAGGAAGAGCTTGCGAGGCGGCAAGAGGAAGCAGGGAGACTGCTTGGGTATCCACATAACAGGTCACTGCGGAGCCTTGAGGTAGGAGGATTGTCTCAGTGGTCGCGTTGAACGCGATGATTAATGCAGAACTTTCTTTGAACCGCACCAGGCAGGAAGCGAACACAATCCCACGGGCAAGACAGCAGCCGTAAGGAGTGATGAACACGTCACCATTGGTGATGTCCGTAGAAGAGAGACGTATGATTTGCTCGTGGCCGGGAAGCAGTACAGAATCGGCAGCAGTGAGAAAACGCAGTCGTGGCTCATCGGCACTCCCGCTGCAACGAACAGCCTCGGTCATATGGACTACATGTTGACGGAAAAAGATTAAAGCGGACGCTGACGAGAGAAAGTCCCAACCTAAAATTAGTTCCTGAGCGCACGGGAATAAAATCGCGAACTTAATGTGATGACAGATACCATCAATAAAGACGCGTGCTGTACATTGGGCTGATGGCCGAATGATTGCTCCATAAGCCCCAATCAGGGATGATCCAATATAAGGCGTCTTCACTTTCCGCCGACGAGAGCACAGGTCCGCCCGCATAAGAGATATAGTAGCGCCCGTGTCAATCAGAGCTAACAAACGCACACCCTCCACAGACACCAATAACATGTTCGAAAGACGTTCAGGAAGACTTGGAGCACTTCACGGCGATGCAGTTTTCCCTCCAAAAACTGCACGCGTTAGTTTTCCGGTCGCTGGACATGGCGTTGGGAGACAGGTCGAAGTGGCAAAACAGAACGTCGCAGCGGCGATGGGGAGCGGCGTCTCGAGGCACGTGTGTTGTGTGCGGTGTTGGAGAAGTCGGCCGGAGATGGAGATCGGCGAACGGGAGGATTATCGTCATAAGTGCGGTAGACGTGAGAAGGTGGCTCATCGCGTTCAATAGCAGCGTAACCACGACGTTCGTCTTGCTGGCGGCGTCGGCAAAACCGGGAGATATGTCCTCGAAAGCTGCAGTAATAGCAGACAGGCCTCGACGAACGCCAGGCAGAGTAGTAAGGCGGGTTCAGAGCTCGGGTGACTAAAGGTGCCAGGTGATCGTGAACAGGCGCAGGTGGAGTGATAGGAGACGGCGCGGCTGGCATTGCAGCAACCTGGCCGTAAGAAGCCGGTCGTGGGCATGCAAGGAAAGGCGTTGGTATGGTGGGCGTTCTGCAGGGAGGCCAATTCCTCCTTAATAATGCCGCGCAGGTCAGCAGAAGCAGGTTGGACGTGAGCGCTTCTGCAAGGCGGTGAACCATGCGCTTGCAATTCCTCGCGAATTATGGCTCGTATGATAGACCGGAGCTCAATACTGTTTTCCAGGGGGTTGTCGGAAAAGTCCGGTTGCAAGCGGATTGATTGCAGGGCGTCGAGGCGCTGGCATACGGAGACGACGTCCGACACCGTCGAAAGGTTTTGAGCGGCCAGTGAGTTGAAGGCAGTAGATCCTATACCCTTAAGAAGGTGGCGCACGCGGTCAGTTTCTGGCATGGCACTGTCGACACGGCGGCAAAGCGCGAGGACGTCCTCAATGTACGAGGTATACGACTCGCCATAGTGCTGGACGCGCTCAGACAGCCTCTTTTTCGCAACTTCCGAACGAACCATGGGTGTGCCAAAAATCCGCCGTAGCTGCTCCCTGAAAGGCGACCAATCACGGAAGTCCCTCTCGTGATTCAGGAACCATGTCTTGGCTACTTGAGAGACGTAAAATGGTACGTTATTTAACCTCGATGTCTCGTTCCAGTTGTATTCGCTGACACGATCGTAGTTGTCGAGCCAGTCTTCAACATCCTGACCAGGCAAGCCAGAGAAGATTTCAGGATCGCGATACCGGTTGTTGGCAGGGCTGGGAGTGGGGGTGGCTGGCACTTGAACCGAGATGGTGGACGCTGTGGTCTGGTCTTGCGACATGGCGGCCTCTTGGCGTAAGCGGCGTCCCGAACGTAGCTCCAGGAGAGATCTTGAAGTGGATTGAGGTAGAAGGGATCTTAAAGAACCTCCACCACTTGAACTACCACGGTCGAGACGACGCTTGAATCCAAGAAGGAAAAATGGCGTCGATGCAAAAACGAACACGAGCCGATGATTGATGATGACTTTGTACAGATGACGATGAAGTCCGCATAAATGCTTACAATATATATATATATATATATATATATATATATATATATATATATATATATATATATATATATATATATATATATATATATATACGCACGAAAGAAATGCTGCATACAGTAGGATGATTACACGGGCAAAAGTATTCAATTTGCATTTATGTCTGTTCTAACTCTAACATTGTAGGGGAAGAAAGGAGGGAAAAAAAGGAAATAAGCTGGCGCTGTGGTAAAAGTTCATCTTGACTTGGTTAGGTAGTTGAGGTGTTTAGTTAACTTTTACGCGAAACTGCTTTCTTTGTCAGAGCATGAAGCTATATGGCATCAGAAAGCGAGTTCCATAGCATTAGTGCGTCCGGAAAGAAATGTTTATCCACTGTCGATGTTCGTCCACTTATGCATGCGATAGGATGTGTGTATGTTAATCGAGGGCATGCTCTCAATGGCAGGTTTAGTAGTGCATGCTCTGTGTGTGACTGATAGAGCGAATAATGAATGAGGCAGAGGTGAGCGCTTATGCAGCTTGATTGAAATGCCGGAAAAGAAAGGGTTTGTATTAAAGTAGTTACACTGAAGAGTAGTGTCTTCCTGTAGCAGTACATGTGCTCGCAGCGGTAGTGATATTTGACGTGCTTACCCCACATCTGACACTGTGGTCCATTTAGCCTCGTACAGGCTTAATAAAAGCAGGTGATCTGGTGGAACAGTGGCTGGCAAGTTTTTAGAAGTCTAGAACTGCCTGTAGCTAACGCCACCCTCTTCTTCCTCCCAAACAACAACAACAACAACAACAACAACAACAACAACAACAACAACAACAACAACAACAACAACAACAACAACAACAACAACAACAACAACAACAACAACAACAACAACAACAACAACAATAATAATAATAATAATAATAATAATAATACAAATATTAATAATTAAAAACCTACTCCTCCACCACCAGCATGACCATCATAACCATCCTGATCGCCGACCCAATCATCCTCTAACCAAAGGGGACTGCCAGCATTGCAACGAATAACTTCGGTGGCCAACGTTTGTAAACGACTATGTCAACCTCAAGCTTACACGCGTGGAATACAGGTAAGGGGAGAACCATCTGTCCCATGGGGAACCAGCGCTGGAGTTTTCACGACGCCTGCAGCGCGGCCCTGGCGGTCAGATCGTGCACAATTCAGCCGCTCCTGCGGACGAAAATTACTACTGGTAGAGGCGTTGCGTGCCCTGAATTCCGAAGGAAAACGAAAGGATGCCGACGACATTGTTGTGTATACAAGTGCCACAACTACGTCGGGATGAGGGAGGATGTATCCTTCTGCGTCTTTCCGTCTAAACCCTACGCACAAGAACGGAAACGGCGTCGGATGCAAGCAGTCAGGCGAGCGGAGTAAGTTCCCGTCTTGTCGCCCTGTCAAGCGGTGTCGGGCTAGTTTATAAATGGAATTTCGCGTGTGTGCTTGGTTTATTCAATAGTGAAGACGGTCAGCCATGGCAGACAGTACCAAACAGCAGAATCTGCAGTCGACGTTTCGTCGGAAACAAAATGAGCAATAGCATGCACCATCCGGCATATGTACCAACCATTTTTCCTTCGCAATACCACCGCCAAGCCCCTTCCAACGCCACCGCACCAAGTGAATGATACGAAAGGTAAATATTATCCATTCATTGCCAAGAATTATGTGGGAGGGAAGCTGTCTTGTAATGCGAGTTGTGTGCGCATACTGCCGGCGCACGTGCCACTAAGCCGCCTATGTGTTTTTAAAAAACGCGCATGCGGATGAGGACTCGGCGCTGAGATGCATCCGGTAAATTTATGTAATTAGTGCTAAATGTAGCCAGCGTTGTTACGGATCCAGCAGTGGAGCACTCAAACCTTTGCTTGCGCGAGTCAGCTGATGCGATAAAGCTTTCTTCTCCATTGACTGCTGTGGCGAAGTAACATCAGAATTTTTTAAGTCTAGCCAGAGAAACATGGAATGTCTTCAGGCCAACTAATACTTCCGAAACCATAGCGCAGCGCGACCAGAGCCATAGCTGCTAGATTTGCGAGGCAGGCTGCCACGCAAGCATGGCAACGGCACAAGGCGCAACCGTTAAAGAAACACACGTGCTCGCCGCGACACACTGTGAAAAATATATAAAGCATAAAAAGCTCCTTTTGTCATTTCTTCACTTGATGGCGCTAGCTTCCTTACGAAAACTGTCCACTTGAAGCGGCGCGAAAACGGAAACATGCGAACTATAATACGGCCGCGCACGTGTGTGTCGTCTGGTCGAGCGGCTGGAATATGCCGCGTTTCGTCGCCAGGGCGGCGTGCAACGCACTTTTTTCGACGCGCCGCCTATCCAGCGCTGGTTCCCCATAGTACAAGAAAATTATCTCCAAAACATAGTGTGAAGTTACTGCGGATTAGGATGAAAGTAAGGTATTTACACGTAACATTGTATTAAAAATAAAAAAGCATACAGACCCTAGTTTATCCGATGTATACGGTACTCTTGATTTCTTTGTTAGACTTAAGTTCTTCTGCTAACTATCGCTCTTTCGCTGTGAATATCCACCAGTGAGCGAAAAAAAGTACTGGATATGTTGACCGACAACACTTGCGGCAGCCATCGTTATCTAGGAAACAATCATGGTTGCTCTTGGATGCTACACTAGGCGTCCGGGCGTATAGAGTTAAGTTGTTCCACTGCACGGCGCGGAAGCAAGAGAAATTTCTTTTAGTTCCTCCACCTTCTCCAGAAACGAACCCATTTTGCCGCCTGGAGAGCCCGGCAGATGCGGGGAATAAATTAGAGGAGAAGAGGTCGCGGAACACAAAATCCACGAATGTTCATAAAAAACATACCTTGTGGTGAGTGCCCACCCACTTCTTAGGTTTCTTTTTCGTTTCTTTTATCTTTGCTACAACCGTTCCGAGTTGTCTTCACCCGCGTTACCTCTAACGTTGTGCACTCATTGCTGGCGCGATGCTTGCTGCTCTTGGTTGTTACGACAGCTGAGAAATTCTCAGCATGTGCGCTTGCCGTTGCGCTTGGCACGCAGAAACTGCAATGAAAGAGAGTGGGGAGAGGTAAAGCGTTTACCGAACTCTTAGCCGCGAGACTGTTGCTGCTCCCTCCCCTCTCGACCACTTCTTTTTATTCTGCTGGACACATTATTATGTGGAGAGTAACGACTATTTAGTCGAGTCCTCGGTGCTCTGATTTGCGTGTGCCTTGCAACTCCTCACTGGCATGCTACCCGTCGCAACACGTGCTTTTCAGCTAATTTGTCTTGATTTCTTGTTTATCACAGAGTATCCCTTTAGTTCTTCTTTTTCCTCTACTCCCCCGTGCGACTCTATATGCCAGTTGCTCTCGGATTCTTCTTGGTAAAAATCGTCAGCGTACTCAGTTAGGCTTCTTTAGTTTTTGTTTTCTTTTGAGTGCCCAGTTTCTTTTGTCAGGAGTTCTGCGGAGAATACAGGGTTGGTGCATGAAAAAGTAAATATACAAGAAAGTGCAAGAAATAACGAGAGATATGCAAGGAAAAAAAAAACGCGTGAGTGCGCTGGAGCTTCGTTTTCTTGTACTCCACTTAATATGCGTTTCTCCATGCATCACGCGAGGTAGCACCGTCACGCGAGAACCAAAAATACGTATAAAGCACTGGCGCTGTGTTGGGGATGACCGCCGATGAAGTACTGGTGACGCCCGTCTGAGTGAGTGAAGACTGAGTATTTCGGGCGCTGGCGGGCGAGAAAGTGCGAGATCGCGATTGTGCTCGGGCGCTGGAGAATGCTCGCGGGTGTAAAAGGAAAGAAAGCGCGCGACGGTGCGCAAAAAGTGCCTAAAAGCTTATAGCGTGCCGCCTCCCGTCCCCCTCCCCATCACCTTTTTCTGTACCTTTCTTCACCATGAGGTGGCGGTGGCGGCTGCCGCGGCTGGAGCAGCCATGTTGCGTGAGCGCCTGTAACCGCTCGAATTTAGGCGGTCGCTTTGAATTGCAGATACACTCGCTGTGCGGATAGGACCAATGGAACGCGGATAAGAAGAAAAAAAGAGAGCGAGAAAGAAAAAGAAGGCACGAGTAAAATATAACGCAGAGTAGACTGATAGATGAGGCATGGAAAGAGCGTTCGAAAGCTGAACCAAAAGGGCGCGAATCGAGCCGCACTTCTTGCGGCGGAAAGAACAGAAAAGAACAAGATGGAAGAGTGCAAAGGTGAACATGGCGTGTGAGAATTCGTTCGCCCGGTTCTGGCACGTACCCTCGTCATATGCGCGATGCAGTGCCAAGGAGGGAGGAGATATGGAGGGGAGGAAACAAGGCGAGCTTGTAGAAAAACAAGGCAGGTGTCAGGTGAAGCGTACTCAGCGAGAGCGGTCCGTTGCAGGCAAGGAGCCTACAGAGGGCGACTAACGCATCGCGTTGTCGCCGTAAACTGCCCTTATGTGTGCACGGGAATGGTTGGCTAGAGCAGGTATCCCTCCGAACTCTGGTCACGCGGAAATTTCGGGTTCGATTTCGAAAAATGAAGCCGAGAACTCACGTGCGATGTGGCTGTAGCCAAATTATATTTTTTTTCAGTCTCGTTTTATTATTAACATGGTTGTATTGAAAACCGTATGCGTAAACAAATGATTTGAATACACAGTGACAACTCGCTTTGGTACAGGCAAAGCACGCACCTGCCCTGGAACGCAAACGTGTAGAATTGTTACCCCTGTCACGGTGACCAGTGGAGCCAGGGTTCTGACGCTGAACGCATGGTTGCGGGTTGCATTCCCGACTGCGACGGCAACATTACAAAGGGGGCGGAAGATTGCAAAGACGTCCTTGAACTTAACTTTTGCGACACGTTAGATAACCTATAATCAATTCACAGGTCTCTACAATACGGCCTCTTATGATGGCATGTTAAGCCATATTACTGACCATCTCAGAAAGTGTACAACTAGAAACAAAGAGCTCGAAGGAAAGCAAGGACAATAGACGCGGAGGCTGACTACTTGAGTCTCAAAATTGCAATAAAGATGTTGAACAGGCAGAAGGTTGTCAAATATGTACAAAATGTATTTAGTTGAAAATCAAGACAACAGGAGAAGCTAGTCCAGGCGTAATAACAATACTAAAATTGAAGGAGAGAGCAAAGCAAGGTTCTGCCTTCGTTATGCCAAAGAAATGCACTGGAGGTAATCTTTGTTTATGGATGTTGCAATAACGATTCTTTGCTCTACGGTGGTCTGTACCTGGTCTGTCACACATCTTGAAGGAGGCCTCATTTGTTCTGCAGGGAGCTTCACTGGAACTCTTTAGTGGCTACTGCAAAGCTTGCGTGCACAATGCTGCACAGTGTGTAGGCACACTGGAATGACACGTCCGTACAGCTGTCGATGGGCGAGCGTCTTCTCAGAAGTATTCTTAATGCGCGCAGCTTCAGTGGCCCGCTTCCGAACCTCTCCTCTGAATCACATTATAGCATAACGCCTGATGTGACTGCACGACCATGAAATGTGTTGCTCAGGAGCATGCTAGCCTCCTTCTCGGTCGCGCTGCGCGTTCTATTCCAGATGTTATTTACCGCAGATGTTATTATCGTGAGCAAAAATTTCTGATTATCAGATTCCGAATCTTTAACGGTCTCCTGCAGCAAGTTTTCCGCAGAAGTAGCAGCATGTTACCAGGCGACAGCCTTGACCAGGATCCCAGTGTCTGCAGTACTTGTGGCCGAAGTTGCATGTTGGCGCAACATTGAGTGAGTTTTAATGCACTGTTGAAGGGCTCTAACTATGCCTGGAAAAAATTATTGGACGTTCATAGCTAACACTTTTTTGTGCATGTATATATTGTCCCATTTGTATACACTCACACTCACCAGCTCTACCATACACTCAGATTCAGATCGTTTACTTAAGCCAAAACTTCCATTCATTCATACTCACCACCACTCACTCGCACTCATGCTGCTGTTTGATCCAATTCACTACTGATCAAATGTGAACTCCCGCTCCCGCTATGTTATCGGCTCTCAAACTAACATTCACACCTGAAAATTCAGCGTGAAGCTTCACTCGACAGTTAACAGTACATTACCGCGGGCCTAGCATTCTACTACGACAGACATAGGCTGCAAAGCTGATAGAAACAGTGAACTGCGAGCTCTGAACGGCAAACTTTGGAACTTCGGCGACGTGGGCACCAGGATTTACGACCATATAGAACACTGCGTGACCTGCACGGACATGACTGCTGTGTCATGGTGAGGCCGAGTCAACTTTCGCAGTCCAAAGTACCCTAAAATTCAAGCTGCTTGACGTTACAACATAAAAGTTGTGCGTGGCTCTGCTATCGCAAACACCAGAGACCAGCGGAACTGGGGGAATGCCAGTAAAGCAGTGCCAAACCACACAATTAGTCTAACTTTTGCTGGGCTTCCCCCAGCTCTGCTGGTCTCTGGTGTTTGCGATAGCAGGGCCACGCGTTTTTTTTTTTTTTTTGCTGTGAGAAAGAGGACTGCCGAAGAGAGCGCGCGGGTTTCTATCGGAGAGCAATGACGTCTCATCACCTGTGTCCCTGCCGCGCCGCTCATTTTCCCCCGCTAGGATCCACCCACCCTCAACGCGTTGCTATGCTGCGTTATACTATTTTTATACTATTCTTTCACTCCCTCTCAGCTCTCTCTCCCCCAGCTCGGCGAATCTGCGGACCTCGAGAGAAAGCCAGCAGCTTCTAACAGCTCCACTGTAAAAATCCAGATTATTCATTACTTAAGCTGCAGACCGTGCATGACGCTATGAAAGAAGCCAATACCGTGGCCAATGTTAGTGCGGTCTACGTACAGGATGACCTGATCAGTGGAGCGCAGCACATCAATGAAGCTTCCAGCGTATGTGCGAAGAGGTACAAGGGGGGACAAAATATTACGCTATCTGCGAGCACGTGCCAAACTGTATTCTTGTGCCCTTTGAAGAAGTAGGCGCCTGGTGTTGAAACGTGGCATTGCGCATGCGCCTAATTTTGTGCTCACGTGCCTGCCAAAACACCCACTTCTAGCCACATTTGTGTCGGAACCGCAATGATTGCTCAAGATTTCAACTGGAAAGCGGTGTTCGTTTCGGCTGTTGTAACATGAAACAATGCGCCATGCATCTGCGTGCCGCCCGACAGAGACGCCGCTCTCCTGGCGTAGGTTTGTGCGCTCATTGTGATCCTAAAAGGTCAGCCTGAAGTGGGCGTTATTGTAGGTACACGAGCACACAAGGATGCGCATCTTCAATATCAGAGCTCGGCAACAGGCGCTTAAGTGGATGGAAAACGGGGCAAGTTGATATTAATTCGTCGCATATAGACAACAGAGCACCGAAAACGAAGATGAAGGAAGATGTCGACACGACACAAGCACTTGTTTTTTGTCTACATCTTCCTTCGTCTTCATTTTCAGTGCGCTGTTGTTTATTTGCCTTGAACCAAGCGCTTGCTTCGACAGAGGGCGCACGAGTGCAGTTTGGGAAAACTGCGGGGCAGCGAAAGTGCACAAGTATCTGTACTTGAAAAGCCTGGACATAGACTGGAGCAAGAGGTCAAGAAAGTTGGCAACCATGTGCAGGGTAATTGAAATTGTATATAGGCAGCCATTAGTCTTGAAAAATAAAGTGAGGGAAACAGAGACAGTTAATTATATGCAAAGAATGAAAACAATAAGAACCAGGGAGATGAACAAGACTGAGAAGAAAGAAATTAGAAGGGAAAATTTGTACGATAGCACAAAGGGCAGTGCCTTGGTAATTGAGGCTCGATCCGGTTGCCCAAGGACAAAAACATGCCGGAGCGAATATTCGGAAGTAGCTGAGACATGTGTATGCTGCAGCAAAACATCGGAGACCACTCAGCGCATCCTAATGGTATGCGAAGGGACTCACCCAATGAGAACCGTAGGTAATGTGTACCTTTCAAAAGCGCTTGCGTTTAATGCGGACAGAAGCGTCAACCGGTCAGCTGTCAAGATAAGCAGGGTACGTTTAGAGTATTGGTGGAAAAAAAGCAGGAAAGAGATTGATACGGCCGGGTCTCTTACAATCATAGCTAACGGTAAAAGGTAGATTTTGAAGGGAGAAAAAGATTAAGAACACGTATACAAAAATGCAAGATAAGAAAACATGTACAGCATACATGAATAAATCATGCGGGCTAAGGGACTATTTGCCACCGCTCCGTTTCAAAGGGGATGCCATTAATTATCACCATCACAATCACCATCATCAGCACGCGCTCGTCGATCTCGTAATATTTTGTGCCCGCCTGTACACAAACTTCACAAGTCTTTCCTACTCAGGATCTATGTACACTAGGCGCAGGGGCATGGCCCGTTGTTTTGTTACGAAGTTGCAACTAGCCAGCGGGACATGGCCACTTGCGCAATCACAATAGCGCAGTTCTGTGTCTTCGTCCTACCTTGTTTTTATCATTATTGACGCCAGTATGCCCGACGGCATAAACTAAATAGAAAGATGTAGGTCTATCTCATGGACGAAGTCCAGGAGCGGCTGGTGCAAGGGTGTATGCGTCCAGAGCGTTAGGTGAGGTGGTCAACCTGGGTGGCAGCCAAGGCCGCGTAGGGCCAGTATAAACTTAGTATTCCAAGAGGGTGTGAAGGAGTAGATCTAAAGCAACAGCCCCCCCCCCCCCCCGCGCCCTCCCTACACACCCCATTTCCGCATCCCCTCCTCCTTATCTCGAGAGTCTATATACAAAATGATGACGCCATATCCCATTCCAAGATATTTAGTTGCCATGTTTTCTTTACCTTTTTCTCTCTTTGTAAATGGAACATACGTTCCTCAGTCTTTAAATGTGCCTGCTCTCTTTCGTGTAATCTTTCCCAGGTGGAGGAAGTCTCTTTCCGGAGACTTCTGGCTGAGGAGGCTCTTTGCCTGCTGTCACCTGAGCTCGTTAACCGTCCAAGGCGTTTTGCTAGTGCACCTAAAGGGAACGTTCACCAGCTGCTGTGGCTATGGCCAGGATAGAGAACAATGCACGAAGCAAGATTGGAAGAGCAGCTAAGCTATGGATTGAAAAAACTGTGAGTTTAATTTGTTGGCTCGGGGATGGTAAATTCTGTGTGCCACTGTACCAAGATGCACATGAGTAGAGCCTGCACGATTTTGTTTATTTACTATATATGCCATACAGCAACAATTGTTAGAATAGAAGAAAGAAAAGCAGTAGCAGTTAATAAAGTTTTTCATTCGCAAGTGTTCTTCGCCATTGGCTGGTCGCCCTCGCTAATATTATGTTCAGCATCAGGACTCAATAGCACTTTCTCTTTCGAACAACTCAGACATAAGAGGTTCTTGTAAATACATGCACAGGGTTATATAGCTTTATCTCTTCAAAAAGGGTAATTTTTGTTTTTCGTGCATGTACGTCAGAACGTTTCGATATAGCGTAAGAAACTGCGCAAAGGTTTCATAAAATAAAACATTGTTCAACCGAAGGAACGAGCAGGCGCCCGAGATCATGTACGAGGGAAACAAGGAAACAGCGGATAAGCAGTTGACCTCTGTCGTGCTCTTCTCCGCGGTACTGATGTTACGAAATCACGCACCCTTTTATAGCGGCCGCATCCAGTGGACAAATCGACGTGCTTCTTCTACGAAAACTTGCGGGAATGCTTCGCGTAGCCTTAACCCACGCGCATACATGCGCTCGGCCTTCGAGTTAAATATCGAGGGTCAAAGCAAGCCTGATTCGACGACGAGTCAAATATGCGATATTTTCATCGCTCCAATCACGGCGGAATTTGCGAGTGCATATACGCGCCGCACGATATGCGCCAAACATCCTGCTCTTTTCTCAACAGGCTTCCTTCCTTCCGTTCTTCATTCCTCTCTCCCCCCCCCCCCCCCCCTGCCATTTTTATTTTATGTTCTGCCGGGTTTTTGTTCTTTCCACACGTGGGCCGATTCGTTCCCTTTTGCGCGCACTTCGTTCTTCTCGGGAAATGACTGGTTCGCGTGAGCAAGCCCTATGCGGAACAGCTGTTGATTCTCGCGGTGTTTCCTGCAATCCCGCTCCTGCAGCCCGTCCCGCCATATACGCATGCTCGCGCGTCTGTGCCCTGCTAAATCGATGCAGTGACGCGGTTCGCAGCTGAAGCCACTGTACGTCTAATCATGAGGGAGAATGAACGCGTTCGCCCCACCGTGTGCACTGTGCTGTACCACATCAACGCGACCCCTTTTAATCCCCTCTGTTCTTATCAGCCGCAGTCGTGTGTGCTTAATTGAGTCACCGCCGGGATACTATTAGAGTCCGGTAATATTTTGCAAAGCGGACTTATAGAGGAGCTCCTTGACTATCAGTCGCTTTGCGTTAGCGGCAATAGCGCTGCACAAAATTAACGATTCGGGGTGCGCGATTCGGAGTGGCTTGAAGGGGCTTCCGCTCAAGGCTGTTGTTCTGACTTCACAAATGCCGAGCAGGCCTTCACGAGAGTAAAGACTGTAGAAACATTGCACAAAGAACATTTTTATATTGCTTTTCTTTGCTTATAGGCGGATTAACTTTGCTGTGGAATCTGTTTTTGACGACTGCAGAAGCCAATGTTGAGTTAACAGAGGCCTGAAACTCTGCATGACGACAGCGTAGTACACGTTCATAGCGTTTAAGCTGGAATCAGTGTCATATGGTTCTTAGTAGTGAGCGCGAAAGAAGGCGTCGGGCTAATCAAAGTGATGACAATGTAGCGGTGCATGTCTGTAATGTCCGTTTGCCATATTGTCTGCCGGTGAGGCGTTTCTGCCTTGTACGCAGTTTTTTTCTTTTTAAATCTAGTCCTACTATTATTCTGATGACGGTATTGCTGGACGTTATACAATATTAATATGCCTCGGGGATGGCCAATGTATTGGCTACTGAAGCTACATGCGTAACGAATAACTCAGGTCTAGCGATTTGTGTTCACTGTATGTCTTATAGTTATGTCTTCGACGTGCGGCTAATTTTGCGCCAGTGAAAACATGGAAGCTAGGAACCCACGTTTCATTATTCTTGCCCCACGTCTCAAGACTATGAGGACAGCAGCAGCGACGCAAGGCGCCGCAGTTCTAATTGCGTACTGAACTTGCGCAGATCCACAGAAGTGTAGGCGTCTTTGCAACACGTGTGTTAGAGCTCTGCGCTAATTTATAGCCTGGAGTACTCAACTTTTGCATTTTATCTACCATGGAAAGTATGACTGCACATTACGTTAATATGTTCTAGTATAACCCCCGCTCTACTTGCAAAAACAAGAAGAAAAAGAAGGAAAATTTGTGCCTGGTAGTTAAAAACAGCAACAACAATAATAATAAATAACAAGTCTTCCACTATCCATATTTCAATCCGAGGGTAATGCAGAGAATACCATTGCAATGTCACAAGTATGAGCGCTCTCATATATCGATGAGGAACAAAACAAGGTATCCGCGAATAGTTCCTTCAACAACAGTTTCGTAAGCAGATAAATCTTCCAGAGAGAAAGCAGGCATCGCGCATACGCTTTCGTGAGGGCTATGGGAACCAGGGCACATCGAAATCCACACTGTTGTGCCTGCGACCTTCCTTTTATGATTTTTCATTTTCTTTGTTCTTTCTGCCTTTTTGTTTCCTCAGACAATGGAGCAAGTTTTATTCATTCTTTCCTGGGGAATTGAGAGGCATCCCTGCCGGCTGCAGGCACAGCGCAAAAATAGCGCATCTCGATTGCTGCCCATGATTTCCCCGCCCGGTTATAAAACGGGTTTTGAAGGCTGAACCAACTCCTAGGAGATTGCGATGGAAGACGTTTCTTGAGTCTGCCTGCGTGTCTCATTATTTCTAAAGGCTAGACTTTGCTTTCGGCGCATAGCGTTGTTTTGCAGCGCTTGTGCTCTCGAATAATGGACCGGAGAAACGTGGACACACTGCAAACGGAAGCACTTGAAAGCGGTTACTTCCGGACACCAAAAATTGTGCACTCTCATTCGCCCCTTCCCGCTGAGCGCGGATACGCGTATGATGTGTCGTTTCTTAGTTGAGGGGAATGACAGATTAAAAACAAAAGCGATGTGTCCTGTGCTAAATTTTGTCATTCGCGACCTTTTCTTTTTTTTTGTTCTGAAACACAGGAAGTTTTTGAATTACTAGAATTCATACGTTGGTTGGCAAGGAGAGCCAACGTGCTAGAACGTTGTCATCGTGCTAGAACGTTTGAGATATTGCCTTCCGTTAACATGCTTTGGCGACACAACCTAGCGACGAAGGGGTGTTACCCACCGGCGAAAAACCCAAGGTTGAATTTGATATGGTAGCTTGATGTAACTGCACTTCTGCGCTTTTTGAAAACCAGCTACTTGTTTGATCGCTCGGTATTGGTCGGTGAATTCTCGAGCATGTGCCTGACAGCCCAAACTCCCTCTTCCTTCCTTTACGCCCTTTTCTGCGCCTTCCCCATTGTACCGTAGTCAATAGAAATTACAACCGGATAAACCCTCTGCATTTGCCTCGTTGTAGTTGTATTTGTCTCAAAGAGCTCTTCGGGAAAAGCTAGAAGCACGCTCGAAGAAAAAAAAAAGGAAAGGGAGAAATCATGAATTCCAAGTAGAACACGGAAGCGTAAGACAGGGCACTAGCCACTGGTCACTAGTGCACCAGTTCACGTGCGTCCACTCTATAATCGCAAACAGCGCTTACTTATTCCGCCTAATCCATAATTGACGATCGTCGTCTAGAAAAAAAAAACAACAACACTGAGAAACCAGTAAACAAAGCTGTTCGAATCAGCAATTCAAGAAAACCGAAATATTGATAACGTATGCACAGTCATTGGAGAAATAACGACAGTAATAATTTTGAAAACAACGTACGCGTCAACGCAATAACTGCGCCTACCAGAAACGAAGAAACCATATTTAAGTACAAGTCGAGAGTAGAATGGCACAGCGGCACCGTTTATCAAACGGGTGCCCATGCTTCTAATCTTCCCGCAGCAATGCGTGCCCGTGTGAATGAAAAAAAAAAAAACACACACACACACAGACACACACACATGCACACACAGCTAAAAAATAATAACAGAGTCTGACGATGGTACTCCTTAGTTAATAATGTTCGACGAAGCTGCGCCTCTAGACAAGTGCGCAGAACTGCACAACTAAAAGAATAAGACAGAAAAGAGAGAGAGAGAGATAAATAAGACCTTCGCGTGTTCCACAAAGCTGCAAATACGGCACTCTCGTCTGTGTGGTGAGCCTGGGACTAATAACGCAAGCGGGCGTTGCGAGCGTCGCTGGGTGACCAACAGAAAGGATTAGAGGAGATCGGCAATAGCAAGCGCCAGGCAAAAGGAAGAGGAGGCAAGAAAAAGTAAGAGAAGCAGCCCCAGAAGAGTGGAAGGAGGCTCGGTGCTTAAGGACGGGAAAACATCTCTGAGGCTTTTAATCCGCGCTTAGCCAACCCCGCAGTAGCGGAGGAGCTCAATATCGGTGTAATTGCAGCCGGGGCTAAAAAAGAAAGGGTTGCGCTTAGACGAGGCCTTTCTCATGTTGGCCGGTGTGATGTTTTTTTATGCAGCGAAAACCCGATCTCTTCTCAGCGTGTCGCAAAACACTTAGCGCGTCTATTTTATCTGCAGGCACTCGTTCGTGTCCCATTTGTTGCCCAACAGTTTCTTGCATTTTTTTTTCTAGTTTGCTGCTGCACTTCTGGCTGCCTTGATATTTCCGTGTCCACTCTTCTACGGTGTCCCTTTTTTTGTCTGTGCTGCCTGACCGGTTCGGCTCTATCGGCCACACTGCAGACTGGCTCGACATGGTCGCTGGACATTAACGACAAGAGGCGCGATGCGCGATTTTCGCCGTCATGGGAAAAAAAAAAGAAAGCAGGAAGAAAGGAAGGAGCACGCGCCACAGCTGCGATTCATTGTCTTCTCGTGTCGACGGAGCCTGGCCACTCTGATAGGGAGAGCCCGTTTCATACGAGCGCCGGACGAATTCTACTGGCGCGACGATCCTTTGCAAGACGCGAATAAGCGGTGCTTGCCTCTGTCCTAATCGTGTTATCGGCAGCCTGCACTAGTCGGGGCTGCACGTCTCGTCATGTTGATGAGTGCTTCACTGTATATACGGGATGGGAAAAGAAGAACTAAAATTGTGGGTAGTACTTCGTCGTCGATGCGACTCAGCAAATTCGGTATTGCGCTTATCTGGTTACACAAAGTAATGAGTCAGTGCCTTGAGTCATAATTATTGGCTAGATTTTCAGTTCTAAAAACAGACAAGGACGATAGCTTCAATGTGATCGAAAAAGAGAGAAAAAGCAAACAAACAAACAAAAGCAAAACAAGAAAACAAACGCACAACCAACGCAATGCTGTGGAAGTGGGTAAGCGGACGGGAGCTTACTGTGGTCTCACCATAGAAACTTCGCACCTGTAGCTCCATAATTTATTGCCAAGGCAAAACTTTCATTGTCGTACAGCTCCCAGCTCTTAAAACGACAAAAAATGTGTCACATTCTCGGAAAGTGATAGTACATTGGATACATTGTGATGTTCCTTATATGCAGGCTGTCCCAACTATCATGCACCAAGGTTGAAATATATACAAATGCCACGTAGCTGGACAGAACCAAGGTAATGTTTGCCGTCGCTTGGAGGTACTCAGATTTTTTTTCTTGCGTTTGGCGTAACTATATAATTAGTTTTCATTAATAAATGACCTTCTCAAGTATTATAATTAGATGAAAAGTGTCAATGAGAAAATTGTAGAGCAACCAGAAAAACTCCCGGTGCAGTTTTTTGTTGCTCAATACGTGCTACATAAAGCGTTTTTTTACAAGGGTGAAAGAAGCCCTCGATTGCACGCAAAGTGCCTCGAGCGGCCAGTCGCGCAGAATTTCGAGTGCATTCCCAAATTCGCATGCATTGAGTAACAGAAAGCTTATCGGTACTATTTCTTGTTGCTCTACAGTTTGCTTGTTGGTACTTTTGGTCAGAGTTTAATATTTTAGATGTTGAATAATTAAGAATAATTTTGTAATTAGGCGGGATGCAAAAATTATCTGAGTATCACCAAGCGACGGCAAACAACATTACCATGTTGCTGTCCAGCTGCGTGACATTTGCATATTTTAAAAATCTTGGTGCAGGGTGGTTGGAAGACCCTATCTAGAGTGATTGCTTTTCGCCGCCACAATGGGGGTATTATGGGTGTGTTGGCTGTCGGAAACGCCGCGCTAAGTACGCCGATTTTCATTAAATCAGAGATTGTAGTGCTTTTTCACTAAATGGAAGGAACAGTTGAAAACGCCAAGTACTGATGGCCCCCTTTATACCACGTAAACCTGCAGGTGCTCACCTCGAGTGATAAAGTTACAGTGTCCAAATAAGAAAATACCCCCTTTCCATGGCCATCCTGACCGTTATATATATATATATATATATATATATATATATATATATATATATATATATATATATATATATATATATATATATATATATATATATATATATATATATATATATATATATATATATATATAAGGAGTATCAGTGTGTCATTTAGTGTGGGATTTTGCACTATTAGGCTCGTTTATATACTCGACATTAGGGTTTATCTACTTATCACCGTTCATGTATAGTGCAGTGCGCCGGCTGATTGTGTATATGTGAATATTTTGCATTTTATGACCACGTTTAAGAAGTCATAACATAATTACGGCTCGTGCCCTTCTTTGTATTGTGTTAGTGCGTTTTTTTCTTTAAAATCATGTAGCAACCAGGTCATCTCAGCAACATCGCAACAGTGTTCCTGTTCGACGACTTGTAGCTTCTGTAAAGTGGTTTCTTTTGCAATGTGCATAATGTTGAGAAGGTGCACGCTTTACAGGAAGAATATACTTGAGCATCAGGCATAGGCGCACAGCTTTTCTCCTTCATCTTTAACATCGCAACAGTGTTCCTGGTCGACAACTTGTAGCTTCTGTAAAGTGGTTTCTTTTGCAATATGCATAATGTTGAGAAGGTGCACGCTTTACAGGAAGAATATACTTGAGCATCAGGCATAGGCGCACAGCTTTTCTCCTTTATCTTTTACAGTGGCAATAAGTGCAGTCCTGTGCCACCGTTATCTCGAGAGCTCCATGCATTTACGTCTACTAAGAGAGAAAGGTGCCTCTTCGCAGCGCCCTGCTAGCTTTCCCTATTTGCTTCATCTCTTGAAGAAAAGGTGGCAGAAGGTTGAGCAACCGTTTCTGTCCCCTTCGCTTGTTGTTGCGGTAGCGGAAGCCTTATTCACGAGAACCTTAGCCCAGCGACTGCAACCGCCACCACTTCTGTCTGGTGCGTCCGATTCATTCACCGCTTCCCTGAAGAAAGGGAGAGACAGAGAGATCTCGTGTGGGTAAGAGGTTTCCAACTAGAAGCAGCAGCAACAGCGGTCGCGCAGAGTCCATTGTCTGCCGTGGCGTCAGCTGTCGGCCCCTTGAAATGCACCGGAGTCCATTCAGCCTGTGTCCCGTGGCGATTTGGCTGGTTCGCTCCTGCGGCCCGGGGTTTCCTGGGCTCAAGATAAAGGCCTCGGCTTCGGCGTCAATTGAAGCTGCGGATTCCGCGCCATGAAGGACCCTCGAACAGCCGCCACCGGTGTTACCTCCCCTGCCTCCCCCAGGCAGCCCTTTTCTCTTCATCAGCTTTCGCCTTTTCAAGTGGATGGACTCGTGCTCGTGGAGTAGCGAAGAAAGGAAAATTTCCTGCAATATGAGGGCTCCTGCTTCGAGAGTTGCGTTTGTTGCAAACTTCCGCAAAGAAGAAACAATGATACCTTTCTTTATTTTATTAAATATCTGTATACGCTAGGCATGCCGAATCGCGCTCCCTTAATATTGTGCGTAATTTCACCATCGGCAAGTTTTCCCACTGGTCTTTCACAACGGACAATAGAACATATTAGCGAGGGCGTGAAATTCGTAAAGTACATCTCAATCTTCTTACTAGCACTCTTTTTTCTTGCATTTTTGTCACTGATGCAGGTTGCTCAACGCCCCCTTTCGGATTGATGCATGGTTCGTTTTATCGAGTCTTGGAATGGTCTTTTAACACGTTTCGCATCTTACTCAGTCAGCGATGGTCATAGATGAATATGGAATTTTGGGCGCTACGTTCGCTGCAAGGATTATGCGAAGGCTTCCGGAAACGCTGAACCACGAAATGGCGATTATTCCAATGGCAAGCTGTGTCTCTAAACACCGTACCTAAAAGACATACGTAATTGGTACCCAAATTTCTTGTTACTGTCTAAAACTACCCAATGTACGTTTGTGGAGGAGGTTGAGGCAATATTTTGTTTCTCCTTTTTTAGGCACTTTATGTTCAACTGATCTTTTAGGCTTGTTTACATAGCAGCTAGTCTGCTTCTGATGGACATTTCTAGCCTTGCATTTTTTTTCTGCGTAGAATTACTTGCGAACGCATTCAAGACCATGTTTCATAAATACTTATTATTTTCCATTATCATTGGCTATAGCCCCACTATTTCCGCGATTGGTCCCTCCGCGGGACGAATGATGGCAAGTGCATAAAATAAGAGAAAATTATTCCTGACGAGATAAGGGCCCTGATTGCCGGTGTACATAAAAACACCGCAAATGCGTAGTCACTTGATCGACATGTTTTCTGAAATCTTGTTCAAGTTTTCCAAAGTAGTCTAGTTTGGCATTCACTATATTCTTTTTGACGTGTTTAGAGCCGACTATAATTTAAGCTAACACCATAATATCAATAGAGTATAATACCAATCAATACTGCCCGTTTTATTAGCCGTTTCAAGCTTCGTGGCTTAAGTTTCTTCAATCACAGAGGCAAAAAAGGAAGGAGAGAAGTACAGAAAAAGAAGGTCAAGCAGAAGCACGTCCGGTTTGCTACCCTACACAAGGAAAGGGGATTAGGGGTTCAGGATAAGCGCATCCACGTCAAGGAGGTGCAATTATGAGTCTACGGAATAAGCAATTCTCAAACATTTCTAAACGGGAAGATATTTCGTCTTCTAGATAAGGTCTCTCCTCCATTCAGACATGCTGGACACATCTGCAACGTACACAGCTTAACCTAAACCATGCATAATTGGGATGAGAGTGAACGCTGTCGCCAGCCGTCCCGCAAGGAACGCAAGAAAGCGGTTTCGGCGGACAGGTGATGACTACATGGTGGGTGAATCCCATGCAGACAGGCAGCAACGTAGATCTACGCGCTCTCGCCTCATTCATCAAAAACTCACGCACAAAATATCACGGAGACCGGCAACACGCTAGATCGGAATCGGCGTAGGCGAGCGCACTGTTTTGCACCCCGGGATAGGCATCGAGAGGGAGGAGCTGGACGGGTAGGGGGATGAGGGGAGATGAGGGGAGTGTTGGAGGGCAGTAGAGGAGCATAATTCTTTATTTCAGAGTTTTTTTGAGATCGCGTTGATTGGCGCTCATTACGCATTCCCGCTTGGTCGCCGGAACTAGACTAATGCAGCGCATGTCACGGACGGTTTCGAAAAGAGCTCGCCTTGGCAGCCCTCTGCTGCAGTCGGATACATAACGACGTCGCTCTATACCCGCACTATAGCCGCGGTAATGGTGGGTGTTCCGAACGCCGGACGACCCCCCCCCCCCCCCCCCCCCCCATGCACAGTCCTCTCGACAAACTTACTCGGCTCATGCCAGCAGCATGCCGCGACGACCACGTGCCGAGACAGGGGACACTCTTAGGGAGATGGAGCCTCTTAGTCTTAATGGAAGCGTCACAGCTGTTTGTTTGTGCACTAAAGACGAAGGCGATGCATAAATTGCGCGGTTTAGGAAGTACGGAAAAGGGGCGTGCGCTAGGCACCGACGGTCTGTTATTAGTACGGTTGGCGGTAGCTTGAACAGACTGCATAGTGCGATTCATTTTCCTACGAAGTATACTTGTCCATATTTTTCATGCGCAAACGTAGATATAAAACAAATACAATACATATAATAACAGCGTGCGTTGAGGCTAAAAGAGCTTGGACGAAAGTTAGTTTCTTGCAGACACACTGTAGCTGGCTTCAAAGCTACACATTATTAAAGAGCTTAAAGTATGAACAGACAAAAATGACAACATCGTTTTTATAATTTCTATCAGCATATCTTTACAACAATCACGACGAATTTGTCACTCCATAATTAGGTTCTAAGTATACCTGCGCGATATAAGCATTGTTTATGTACTTTTAGCCGTTCAATCTATGGTTGCCAACTCTCGAGTGGAGGAAGTCAGGACGGGGGACTGGGGAAGGCGGGGGGGGGGGTGAAGAGGGAGGGAGGTGCCTTGCGGCCACCGACCCTGTTAGTGCCAGGAGCACCCAGCCCATAAGTGCAAACATTGAACAATTTTCTTTAGTACTACCGTGTCGCGAGTTACATACAACAATGAAAATGTCGTATAATTATCCTACCAGCACGGTTACCAATACGGTTTGAGGTAGCGTGAATGGTCAGGGCCTACAACCGAACTAGAACCGCCACAAAAACGAAACTGCCTCTGTGTTCATGACAATGTTACATTAAATAAATTCTGGAGTTCTTACGTGCCAAAACCACAATATGATTACGAGGCACGCCATAGTGGGAGGCTCCGGAATAATTTTCCCCACCTGGGCTTTTTTAAAGCGCGCCCATTGGACGGTACACAGATGTTCTTGCATTTCACTCCCATGGAAACGCGGCTGCCACGGCCGGGATCTGATCCCGCGCCCGGGGGCTTAGCAGTGCAACACCATAGCCACTACGCCACCACGACGGATTGTGACAATGCTACAGAAGAAAAGGAAGAAGAATGTGCCAGGTGTTATAGGAGGGACATCTGGTGCATTAATTAAGGAGCCTTAGGTAGTTCATGGTTCGAAAAATCCGTTGTCCGGCGTTACCGAAAGATTGACCGTTCGGCATTATGACACCGAAATTCAATGGCACCGTAACTGATGTTGCCACCCACGACTATTGGTGCGACTCGAACCCAGGACCTTTGGTGAGAGAAAGCAAGCAACAGGAAGTAACAGTGCATTCCAATTAGAATGCCACGTAATTTATTGAATGTCTCGTGGCCGCGCTAGCTTTCGCCTTTATTCTCTTTAGCGTGTGCTAAAGTGACTGTCACTTTTTGTTATCCAATCGAAAAAAAATCAAGTCAGGATGTTTGACCGTCCCCACTGGGTTGTGTCAGGACACGGGACATTTAATGACAATGATCACAACAACAACAACAACAACAACAACAACAACAACAACAACAACAACAACAACAACAACAACAACAACAACAACAACAACAACAACAACAACAACAACAACAACAACAACAACAACAACAACAACAACAACAACAACAACAACAACAACAACAACTCTATTTAGGTGAACATTCAAGACTGTTATGCGACAACATCTGGATCCCTAGCTACAGGACGGTTATGGATACATGCAGTTACATGAAGAAACATATAGGATTACGACACGGGCACAATAATTCTTGTTTCGCAATAAATATCACAAAATTTGTTGGAAGAAGAAAGAAAAAGAAAGAAAAGCTACCAAATAAAATCCAATAAATAATTAATTGTGCCGGCCGTCGTAGGAGCGAAAAGGCCACAGCTCCTGCCGCCTCGGACGTGAGCCAGTCCCCGCACGTGAGCCAGCCATCGGCAGGCAAAAGCGTTTGCTCAAATATCGGCACTGACCCGCTAAATTAGGGACAGTCGGAACTACTAGTTGAATCTGTTCTCGATACGGATATCTCTAATTTGACGGCGGTAAGCAAGAGGCTGAAACTTGGTGTTGCAGAGAGTCAGATAACGAAATACTCCTTGTACTTCATTATTAATTAACTTGTATACATTTCATAATCCTACCGAAACATTTCCCCTTTCTTTCCTCCTGTATTTAAAGCCTTACTTCTTATTAGCGAATACATAGATAGATAGATGAACTTGATTAAAAGAATAATCAGAAAAATCGCTAATGGTCGGGGCCCCTAGTCCAGGGCTCCGCTGGCTCTTGCCATCTTCTCAGCTCTTTGTATCAGCGTGAGCTGGTCGTCGAGGGCCGGGCTGGACAGCAGTGCCTCCCATTGCTCCCTCGTGGTGTTCATGTCGGGGTGTTCTATGTTGTGTAGTGTGCACTTCCACGTAATTTGGTATAGGGTTGGTGTGGCCCCATACCACGGGCATTCGTCCCTGTTCCCCGTGGGATGTGTGCGATGTAATATGTGTATGTTTGTGTAGATGCCTGTCTGGAGCATACGCCAGGCAGCGGCATCCTCTGTTTCGAGATTTAGATGGGGCGGGGGATATCGCAAGCGACGCAAGTTCACAATGGCTGAATACTCGAGGTCGACAGGGCCCGGGTCTTCTGCAGCCGGCGTGATGAGTGCTCGGTTATGTACAAATGCACGGATGTAGGAATTCTCGAGCTGCTCTGTCGGCCTGCAGGTTACCCGTGATGCCAGTGTGGCTCGGTATCCAGATGATGGTTTGGGTGGTGAAGTCCTCAGGGTCCTCCTTGAGTATTTGGGCTTATACTTGGGCAGCAGGTCTTCCAATTCTTCCCTATAGGAAGTTGCGGCCGGCCTGGTGGGAATACGTGAGGATCGTTAGTGGTTTGCTCGCGTGTTGGCCTTCGCGGATGGCTAACGCGATGGCCAGCTCTTCGGCTTCCGTAATCGTGCAGGGGCGGGTTGATGCAGCCGAGATAACGTGGCCTCGGTGGTCGCATACCACTGCCACTGCGCCCTTGTTGTTCGTCCCATACATGGCGGCGACCGTAAAACTGGCCGTAGTATTGAACCTGAATGCTTTCTCCATGTACTGGGCCCTTGCTCTCCTCCTACCGGAGTGTAGGTTAGGGTCCATGTTGCGTCGTATCGGGGCAACGTGATACCTGTCCTGGACGTGAAGACGTATCGAGCAGGTTTCTTGGGTTCGTGTTGTTATAGCTGGGAACCCCAAGGTTTGTAGGACCTGCCGGCCCGTGCGAGTCCGCGCAAGTCTCTGTTGTTGCGAGACGTAAAGGTATTCTTTCAGTTAGCTGAGGGTGTTGTGCAACTCTAGCACCATTAATTTTTCAGTCGATCTACTCATCGGCAGGCGGAGAGCGGTTTTGAAAGCCATCCTCAAGAGTGTGTCGGCCTGCTTCGTCTCAAACTGTGTGAGATGGTAGTAGGACAGGCTGTATGTGATTCTGCTCACCACCAGGCTTCTGATCAGTCGGAGGGTGTCCATTTCCTTCACGCCTCTGTTCTTGGATGTTACGCGGGAGATCATGAGTGATATCGCCTTAGCACTGGTTTTGAGGAGTGTAGTTGGAATGCAGCCACATGTCCAGCACCCTGAGGAATGGCTTCTCCGGTATGAAGCCCCCGTTGAGGCGTACCTCGAGTTTTCTTGTTGGATCTGCGGGGACTGTGTGGTTACCTCGGCCTCGCCAGACTCGTAGGAGCTCAGATTTCTCGGGGGAGCATTGTAGACCCCGTTGACTGACGTATTCTTGGATAAGATTTGCTGCAGTTCTCAGCCGTTCTTTTTTTCAACGAGGGACCCTGTTGTGGTCCAGAGTGTTATGCCGTCTGCGTAGATTGCGTGCCGAAGACCTGCTACGTCCTGCAGTTTGCTTGTGAGGCTGATCATGGGGACGTTGAACGACGTAGGTGAGATGACAGCACCTTGTGGTGTGCCCTTGTTGGGAGGGTGGTACACTGTAGTCTGGATCTCTCCCATCTTCAGCTCCGCCGTGCGGTGACTCAGGAAGCTCTGAACATACTTGTACGTTCACTCGTCACAGTTGGTGTTGACCAGCCCTTCTAGGATTCCTTGGTGCCTGACGTTGTCAAAAGCCCCTTTGATGTCGATTGCTCGGAGGACGTGTTCACTGTAGCAGGAAACGTTGCTGAGGACTTCTTCCTTGATTTGGGGTAGCACATCTTGCGTTGGCAGGCCTGCGCGGAAACCGAACATGGTGTCCGGCAGGTGTTTGTTATCTTCTAAGTGTCTCTGCAGTCTCGTGTTTATAATTTTCTGATGCACCTTGCCGAGGCAGGAAGAGAGCGAGATGGGTCTGAGGTTTTCAATTGCCAATTTCTTGCCCGGTTTGGGGATCATGATTATTCGTACGTATTTCCACATCGCCGGCACCGTACCTTGTTCCCAGGACGAGCCAGAGCTACCGTATCCCGTGACAAATAACAAAGATATCACCCAAATGTACAGAGGCGGCAGATGTAGGCTTCCCCGTCCGCATGCACAACTTAGCCGAAGGCAGCAAACGATCGTGCGACGCGCGCAAGCGGGGTCGCTAGCGCATCCTATGCTCTTGCACAAGATGTTCCCAGCAGAGAATGACACTTCATGCCCGTTTTGCAGATGATCGGAAGGCACTCTAGCACACATCCTTGCAGAGTGCACTAAGCTCAAGAATCCCCCACCATCCCTACCCTCCACCCTCCCCAGCCCCACCCTCCCCGGGCGATGGGAGAGCTTGTTGTCCAGCCCCGACCTACTGACCCAGCTCGCGCTGGCGGTTAGGGGCCAGCAATTGCTGGACGCATATGGGACCTGAGAAGAAGGTTCTACCCCATCTGGTGCCAGCGCGCACCAACCCTTAATATGGGCTCAGTAAAAGTTGACTCTCTCTCTCTTTCTCTCTCTCTCCCAGTGTTGGTTGAGAAAGGCCGTGAGCGCGGAGATAGACTTGTCGCTCAGGTTTCTGATCATGGAGTTCGTTATCTGGTCCGTGCCCGCCGCTGTGTTACGGGAGGTGGCTGCGATGACCGCTCTCATTTCGTTTTCTGTGATAGGTTCGTCCGTTAGTAGGTTGGATTGCCCTGTGTAGGGTGTTCTCCATGGTTGTGTGGGAGTGGGATCTCCATAGCACTTGGTCTTGATGGCATCGATGAGGTCTTGTCGGCTACCTGGGTCTACAGGTGGGTAGTAACCGCTCCAGAGCCTTGTGTCCTCGTTCGGTATTGGTGGGGTCCAGCAGACAGGTCGCGGGACACTGACGGGAAGACAGATGTATATGCCCCGCTGATTTTGTGCGCAGGCGTAAAATGCGCACCACACTAAAGAAGAAAGCACTAAACGCTTTGATCATTAACTATTCGGACTTGGTCAAACTACAAATACAACCTCAGCAAGAAACGCCGTTCGAGATTCGTCGAGCGTGCAGCTTTTCCCCCGCTTAATTGCTAGCCGAGAGTCATCGACGACGAAGTATAAAAGCTAATAAACAAGCACGATACGACGAACAGTTTCAAGCAATACCGGTGCTATGGTGGCCTTAAAAAGAAAAAAGAAAAGGACCGGCAGTCGATTTCAAAATAAGCCGGGCCAGATTAGGCCCCGTAACACTAAACAAGGATCGCTCACGGACTCAGCAGTAAAACAGCTCGCGCGCGCCCGCAGAGAGAGAGAGAGAGAGAGAGAGAGAGAGAGAGAGAGAGAGAGAGTCAGCGGGCAGTCGTCGCGGGACAAATATCAGCCAAGAGAGAGAAATAAAACTGCATGGTGGAGGAGGGTAAGAAAAAAAATAATGAAAGATAGATTAAAAAAGAAAGCGTCGAACTACGTAGTGCGGGAAGAAACATGCTCACGGCGACAACCCAACCGAGAACAAGCGGGTCGCGCGCTTCTGCGACCTCTCTTTTTACGATGACAGTCATAAAACGGAGTGGAGCCGACCGGTCGAGTGGGAAGCCGAGTAAGCTCGCCTCTCGAGCCGGGAATATGCACGACCGTTTGCTGCCTGGTCGGTCTCTGCGTTCGCGTTAGAACTTTTTGTAGTGCGCTGACCCCTTCCACGAGCGAGCTAGCTTCTTCCGCGGCAGAGAGGGTTCGACTAGTTTGAGATCCCGATTGCGCGATGAAGGGGTGTTTTGCGACAGGAGGCGTACGCTTCTATACCGAATCACTGCGCAGGAAGACGAAGAGGTAGAAATGAAGAACGAGCACTCAGTTCTGAGGTAGACAATGCATGCTGTACAGTGAGAAAAAGAGACCAATTACTGCGAGTCGACTGGCAACCGCTGATCAGAAAATATTCTCGCCTTACATTGAGATCATTAAGGGTATATTATGTGTGTACTGATATCTTGTATATTTAGCGCACTTCTAATGCTTAGTAACAAAAAAGAAAAGAACACGTAGTAATGTATAGATGGACAAAAAAGATACTGAGGAATTATTATTATTATTTGTTTTGAACACATATACACATATACACAGTTGACAGGAAAGGGAAAGCGGGGAGCAGGCTGGAAACTGCCACCGGAAGAGGCACAACGCCAGCCTACTCTTCTCAAGGGAGGTGACTGCAACACAGAAATGGAAGATAGGAAGGAGGGGAAGAAAGAGCAAAGGAAGAGCAACAGGACAAATCTAAAGACTAAAGTAGAACACAGTACACTACGCACGTTGTTCTGCCGAGTTTAACATAAACACACAAGAAATGTAATCATGGTGTAGAATGGAATAGAAACGACAGTAGGAGCAAAATAAATGAAGCCAAAATTTAGGCTGTAAGTCTCATCACGTTAAGTGTGTTATGTTTTATTGACGCTGCAAGAGAGCTTCGTCACATGGCACGCAAGCTCGCTTTAACCGAGTGGAACTGAACCCTTCGCTCCAACTACCACCTCCACGCGGGATTCACCGACGTGAGGCATCGCTTCTATACCGGCTGTGGTTAGGAGTGGCTTTCCCGAAGGCGTAGACTACTTTGATTGGAATCACCGACAGTGCCGCATGCGACGTCTACGGCGTGGAAGAGGACATCGAACATTTATTGTGCCATTGTCATCAACTTCAGTCACGAAGACAAACATTATCTATCGAATGGCGACGACTGGAAGATCGGCCGTTGTCTGTGCAGGTGCTACTTGAAGACCGTCTCCATCGGTCGTCGGTCCACACAGCTATGAAGGCGCTTTTGTCTTTCTTGAGGGAAACTGGCCTATGTGAACGCCCTTGACTCACTCAGCCCTCTGTGTTAGTGCGCGAACTGACCGCGGCTTTCCTCCCCCTTGCCTTCCCTTCTCTATCTTATCTTTCTATTCCATCTTTCCCGTCCCTCAGAGTAGGGTAGCCAACCAGACACATTTCTGGTTAACACCCCTGCCTTCTCTCTTTAATTCCTCCACCTTATCTTCTTCTTCTTCTACCTCCTCCTCCTCTTCCTCCTCCTCCTCCTCCTATTGAAGTTGACGCTCCGACGCAAGTTTCGTAGACTTTGCTTTTACGTCATTCTACGCTCTCACATCAGTGTTATACAAACCTAAGTTAAGCGTATATATTAGCTCCTGAAGGCACAGAATCTTATTAGCGTGCAAATATCAAATTTCGGCAGTAGGCCAGGGCTGTATGTTTTGGATGACGGCGTTTGTCTTAGGACTCAACCACTAAATGAGAAATGCGAATATCGGTACAAATGACGACCGATAACCACGTGTGTACCAATAATGCTACACATGTGTGTACCTACACGTGTGTACGTAATTGGTACATGTGTGTGTACCAATTACGCACCAACTAACCGAAGCCACAGTACAATTTCAAGGATATCTTCCGGGCCATCGCATCTTCGTTGACAGTAGAAATTCTCCCTGTCGAATAAAGGAGCGCACAATAAGTTCGTGTACACGCACAGAAAAAAAAGAAAGAAAAAAATTCGAGCTAATCTTGTCAGATGTTGAGCTGATCCAGAACGACCCGACTTCGTTTACATGGATCTTTCCAAGGTGGTTGGGCGAGTCAACCCACCCTTTGCAGACGCGTTGACCAAACTAGCCTCGAAGCTCGCTAGGCCTGGCCCTCCAGCGCTTACCGGAAATCGACGATCGGATTTTGGCCCGAGAAGTCGACTCGACCCTACTTTATCCGGTTCATGTAACGTAGCTATTCTAGGAGTAATTCATCGGCGAGCAAAGGTACGTTTCTGTAAGGGTAACTCTACCCCCTAACCACACCATCTTTCTCGGCACAACCTCTTCCAGTTCCGAAGTAATGGGGAAAGTCGTCCCTGCATGTTGCGTCTCTGAAAGCCGATGTCCTCTTCGAAAGCTTTTCTTCCCTAGGAAGGTGACTAATGGGACAAAATGTCTGCAAAACCAGAAAATTAATTTCGCGCCTTTGTACTTGTTCACCAGTATTGGCTTGCGTTGTGCGCCGGCCTTTGAACCCATCCTTAGCAGTGCGCTTCGTTACGCGTCCATCGTTATTGGCACAAGTCGGCCAAACTCCCGCGCACAACTCAGCATTCGGGCGGCTTGACACAAGGGAACGGGCTGTATACCGAGCCGTAAACTGAATATCCGCATTTCCTCTCCGGCTTTCTGCGTCACACGACCTGGCGTTCTGTGCTCTCGTATACACACTGCAGATACGCGCGCCTGTTTGCTTTCGTGACTACTCAAGCAGGGCGTGTATCGTGGCACCTTCCTCGCGGCGTCTCCGCAGCGTTTACCTCGCCAGGGTAACCATACACGGCTTCGGCGCCGCGCCCTCACGTTGACTTCGCGCGCACGGCTTCGACGAGCATTGGGTCGCTCGCCAGTGCGCTTGCCCCCGACCGGCGTGCGTCGTCGGCGGAGCGTGTGGCGCCAAGCGGCCCATAGCCGGCGCCGTAAGTGACGTAGGTACCGGCGCGTGGGTGGCGGGCCTATTGGGTGGGGGGGCACCAAGCGGCGAGGTTTGCTTGTGCCGGAAAAGTCTGATTGGGTGCGCTGCGCCTCTGGCCTTTGTTTGCCCTCAATCACGCGGGGGTCAACATGGACCCCCTCGCGCTAACCTTGCCGGCTGGCTGGCTCAGAGCGGCCCGCATACGACCTGGACTCTCCGATGTGGGTTTGTGCGTGTCTGTGCGTTCGCTCGGCGTTTGTGCCCGAGAGCGCGGGTCAGTGCCTCGCTGCACCCCCCCCCCCCCCCGCCTCTGTTTCGAATCCATGCCTCGCTGTCTCATCAAAGCGATACCCGGCGTCGTGGTGCCTGCGAGCAGTATCGTTCCTTTGCTCGGTATCGCCCGGCGAGGCACAGCCCGTTTAAGCAAACCGGGATGTCGCGAGCTGTGCGTGGTGAGCATGCATTTGCGGGAAGCTGCTGTTCTTTGTCTTTGTTCATGTAGCAGTTATCAGTAGCGGGCAGAATGTTGTACGATTTCCCGATCCTCCCGGAAAGACTCCCTCTTGGCCCTCGTTACGTTCGCAGCGTTCTTTCTAGCAAATATTTACGTCGGCAAAAACTAGGCTACGAGGTCCACGGCGTTTGTGGTAACCTGTGCTTAGGAGCAGAGTATAGCTATTCTTTATAGCCTCGAAAAAGACTCACACGCACGCACGTGCGCTCTGTTCCTGTAGCCGTCGTTTTTCGATTCTGTTGACTGCAACTGCTGGGTGCCAACAGCCGGCTTATTACACGCGGTATTTTGACGTTGTATTTTCGTGGTTGCACGGCAGAAGCACAATTGTAACCGTGATCGAAATATATATGCTACAAATAGCGAAACCCGAAGCACTTTATAGCTTTTATTTTCCAGGTATTATTAGCTGTGTTGCACTTTATCCGACGAGTTGACGCTCAAAGGTGGTATCGAATTTCTCTCAGCGAGGGAGAAAGGGCTTTAATTTGTGAACTCAGCAAGCAGGATAGTCTGTGGGGAAAGGGTGAACTCCAGTGACGTAAACGGCAAGAACCAATGAAAAGCGACGTGAGCCGAAATTGCTGTAGTTGTTAGTGGGTCAGTGTGAGCTCGTGTTTTCTAGCAGAGTGACTTTAGATACTCGTGTGACGCGTGTGACTGCTTCTGCTTTCGGCTTGTCGCAGCTAAAATAGCGTCTGTGATCAATTGCGGAGTGAACGGTAAATGCGGTAATGGGAAAAGTCGTCGAAGTGTCGTAGTGCGCCACCGAGACCTGTAATGCAAGAGAAGAAGAGTATAGTAGCACTGCCATTATGATGTTGGGAAAGATAAGTCTGTATTCATCAGCGCCGACGTAAACACCCACCTTTTTCACATGATAACGTAGGTGAAAGCCTATAGTTGCTCGTCGCGCACTGCTTCGAATGTTGTACGATAGCCTTGTGAGGCTGTGACTGAATTATTTGCGCGTAGTGTTTGTGGCGTTTCTTAATGCAAGGGGAAGACAAGGCCTGCTACCCTTTCTCACTTTCGATTAACTACTTGCACACCGTCTTAATTCCCTTCCCACTTCGCAGAACTCTAAGCGACGTGCTGTTACTTATTTACGTCCCAACAGTGTGCACTTTTGTTCTACCTCTCTTCTGAAAAACGGAGTAGGTTCGAAATTGCGGCATATATACACGTAGCGCCAAATAGCTGCAAAAAAGAAAGAAAAGAAAATATTTGTGTTGATAGCAACCGCGGCAACGTTTACAGTTTGGGCGGTTTCTAAAAAATGAAAAGGAAAAAAAGGGGACACTTCGGCGGACATAGAACTCACACCAAAGTAAGAGTAAGGGAGTCACTCTATCAGCAGAACTAAGCTAAGAGCTCGGAGATGGCTGGGCGACATATTGAGAAAAAACGCACGCACAGTGAAAGTTATGTCACACAAACGCGCGTTTTAAGGCACTTGGGCGTTTGTGCGCTTATCATAAAACACCGAACGTCGCAATACATTGTGTATATTGATATGGAGGCACTAAAACAAACACACAAATGCAGGACAAATTAATTAATGAATTAATTGCTTAGTCAAGTAAACAGGCTGAACTGCAAAAAAAAAGAAAAAAAAATCGTACTTGCACTCTTTTAAACGAGAGCAAGGTGCCGCGGGCTTTTAAATAAACGTAAATAAAAAGTCTGTCTGCTCGTATCTCACATATATGTTCCTAAACCATAGTGCACAGCGAAATTAGGAATATAGTAAGCAAACTGAACATGCTTGGAATACGTTACAAACAGTAAAATGCGCCAAATATCAGTGAGAACTGCTGCAGCTTAACAACTTCCCTAGCCGTGCTTCCTATACAGAAAAGGCAGTATTTCTAGAGAGAAAAAAAGAAAAGAAAGAAACCAAGAACTAACGCAAATATGTTAACCCTTCTTAAGCACCAATTTTGCTTTGTGCAGATAAAACAAGTTAGCATGTTATTAAAATTCCCTATAGACTAAAACATTTAGGACGGGGGTGTTGTTTATTTCTTTTTTTTAAATATTTGTTTAAATAACGCCTTTCGAAACCTTTTTCTGGGGGAGAAGCGATGGTTTTGAAGATATTTAACATCTCACCGTGAACGTTCGGACCAAGTTGGAAGGAGCAGAATAGTCCGAGTGAGCGCTGTAGTAAACGTGATTTAGAAAATTATTCAATGTTAACTCTTTCAGGGGCTTTTTCAATTATAAGAAAATAAAAAAAAGGAATGAAGCTTTCTTGAAATCGAAGCACCTCAGTAATAAAGAGAAGTGACGCTCCAGAGTACTGTGCGGACGTAAGCAGTGCCATCTTCGATCATGAAAGCCCGCGCTTCTGAACACTCTGTAATCTTCGGTCGAAACGACATGGCCAGAACGTGAACAAAAGAAAGAAAGACAAGCGAAGAACATAACATGAACGGAATTTTACGCTCGCCTCAAAGTTTTTGTTCTTTATACTTTATGCTTCTTATCTACTTCGTTGCGAAGAAGGTATAAAATAAGACCGTTACGGGTACCCAGACAGTAAGCCCTGGTGCTAGCTTTCGCGAGCACCTTTTAGTTCCCAGTCTAGCTGTATTCTGCGTTCATCGATTACGTGACTTTAAAGCGAAAATAAAGAGAGGCAGCAAAAGAAAGGCAAACGGTGCGTACTAGAGGCAGTTCAGACACGTTGTTATAAACGCAAACGATCGCCGAGAGCAGAGGGAAACGGAAGCCAGTATATGAAATAAATGAAACTATACTTCGCACAAGGATGACAACGAGAAGAACAGAAGGGGAACAAATTCTGCCGGGAAGGAAGCACGGATAGTGAGTATTGACGGCTTGAGATGACGATAACAACCTCCCCGCTCCTTCGGGGTAGTGCGTAGCTGGGCTCGGCTTTTCGCCTCGCACGATGGGCTAAACTTGAGGAAACAACTGACGGACCCACCCACGGACCGACCGAATGGTCACCGCGAGGGGGAGCTGAACATGGGGGAGGAAGCCCTCCGAAAGAAGCTTCGACCAAACGAACCGCGTACACACACAGACGACGAGGTGTCCGCGAAAGGCAGCGCGCACACGTGGAGGCGCCCAACGTGCAGAAGAAATAAAAACAACCCTCAATTGGAGCGAAACACGAGTCATCGAAAAAAAGAAAAAAAAAGAAGAGGTCTAAGAAAGAGAACAAAAGAGAAATGCCGGCATGGTGTTGCTCCAGGTTGGCTTCGATTTTCACCTTTTTTTTTTCCTGACGTATACATGGACCAGCAAGCCAAGGGCATCGTCGTAACGCCAGCGGCTTCTGTGGAAGTCTCTTTTATTTTTTTTTTCCGTGGCACAGGCGAGAGAGAAACTGTGCTTTGGTTAGCGGTCACACAGTCGGCGTTGGGCTTGTAGGGCGGAGGGTCCCGCATGAGGAGGGCGAACGGTGGGTGACTTTTTGGTTTCCCCTCTTTGCGCTAACCCAACAGGGATGAAAGAACAGAGAAAGAAAAGAGAACTAGAGGTCCGCCAAACGGACGGACGCACGGAAGGACAGCCCGACGGGTGCCGCAGTTTCACTGGCCAAATAACGGGTTGTTCTCGGGGCCGAGATGGGTCCGTCAGAAAGCGTGATTGCAGGGTTGCCAGACCGTTAGGATGAATCTCGGGTGCGCCCGGGACAAATTGCGCCAGACAAGAGATTGCAGTGACTGCGGCGCGGCGCGCCGCGCCGCGCCACGCGCCCAGGAGACGTCGCTCGCCCCCAGCGCACTCCCGTTTCGGGATGGCTCCGAGAGGATCTGGCCTCGAGAGGAGGGGACACCTCTTCTCTCCGTCTCCCTTCTCGCAGCCGCAGCCACCGCCGCCGCTCAAACTCCGCCGTCTTGCGCCAACTGCCCGAAAAGGCCACCGTCTCTCCACACTCTTCGTCTTCTTCTTCTCTATTCTTGCCGTCTCCGACTGTTCCTTATTTCTGGGAGTCTTCGCTTTTGTCTCTTCTTCCTCTCATTGTGCTACGTCTGGGACCACTCGGCCAGCGGGCAGCCATCCATCAACTTGTGGGTTGGGGAACGGCGGCTTGACAGCAGCGGGAAGAAAGAAAACTGTATAGAAACACGAAGTCGCGTAAAGAGACGGAGTAAAAGGGGGGCCAGCACAGAAGCGGGACCTAATGACCGGCTTTGCCGGACCAGTTCCGCGCCGTAATTATTCTCCGGGAACAGCCAAGGTCGGGCGTTTTGTTTCGCAGGCTCCGCCCCTTAGTCGCTTTCAACGGCTCCAGCTTCGCGCGGCTTCCAGAGGGAGTGATGCCCGCGGAGAGAGAGAGAGAGAGAAAAAAGGAGCAATTAAATTGCCCACTTCCCTAAAACAGCACGGCCGAACTATCCGGATCGTCTGATGCCGTGACTCAGAGGAGAAAACGGAATCAACACAATAGGTTGCCTCAAGGAAGAAAAGGGAGACAAGGAAAGCATACGTGTCTGATTCCAACCCACTGCCATGTCGACAATGTATTCGAATGGGAAGAGACAAGAGAAGTCAAACAATCCCCTTTGTCTTTGTCTTTTCTTTTCATCTGCAAAACGCCTCTGAAAGTGTAGTTGTTGGTGGAGACTAGGTGAGTTGTTTACTTGGAAGAACCGAATAATTGCGTGAAATGGGACGTAGTTCCGGTGCGTGTTAGTTGTTTCGTGCTCTTAGCGTTGTTAATATCTAATATATTTACATTGTTAATCTGACACTTCTGTTTGGAATAGCTGCGACGTGCACTGAAAATGACAGCGCGCAGAAAAAAAAGTGCTAGAAGGCAAGCATACTTAAAGTTAGAATAATGGGGAAAGAATTGGACTATATATATAAGACAGATGAGCATTTTAATGGGACTGGCATATGAGGAGAGATAAAATTACAAAATCCTGGATTCGTTTTTCACGGCCTCTTATGCAAGAATTGTTTGTATAACAAAAACAATTAGCCCCTTTTCAGGCTGGACATAGTATTAGCGAATGCGGCGGGCCATTGGCAAAAGGCACTTAGGAATACGAACAAAGAGATTTTTTTTAATTCGACCTCGGCTTTCTTAGCACCAAGTCCAGAGTTTCTTTAGTTCAGTACGGATATTACGTGTTCGCTCAAAGCTTCTCGGCAGTTTTGACCTGGGCAATATATGAATTATGGTGACAGTAATTATGGTGACTCCGAGGAGTACTAATGTCTGGGCAAGTCGGTGCGACGTACTGCAAGTTCAAACAGCGGGATTAGACGACGACAAAGAACACTTATCCACACCCAAAGAACCATCGCTGTCCTGCCAACATAAAAGGGGTCATCATGGGATAAAGATCCAAGGTGGCGTTGAAGGAGACGACTGACAATATTCCACCACGCGCGCCTTTCGATACAATAGCGCAGAAAGGACAGGCTGGCTTGTGGGCTTTCGCTGCGAAAAAAAAAATTTCAAAGGACCTGTGTCAATTCTTTCCACTGCTTTTCTTAGGCCATCCAAAGGTAGGTCTGCTAATTTGCTAGTGGCCAATTTCTTGCACTCTTCTGGATCGAATGAAATGCACCTGAATTTCTTTTGAAGAGCTTTGAGTGCCTAGACATGGAACATACGCAACAAATCCACTGTTTTTACCTGCATGTGGAACGCTGAGATTGCTCGATTCGAGATAATTGGCGATGTCCTTGAATTGAATGTTTCCGTACATACGATAGTATTGAATGAATAAACACCTTTTGCAACAAGCTGGCCTCTTTCATCTTCTGCAGACCAATCCACCACGGTGCATACCAGGGCTATTGCCTTTTCGTGCAGTTTAAACTTGCAGTATGTCGCACCAACTTGCCCAAACAGAAGTACTCCTAAGTTAAAGCTCTAGTTGTCTGGGTTATTTTACAGCCTCGCGGGTCAAGGAAGACCGTGATTTTACTGGTGTCAACATGATCGCCATCCTGACATGCCACCTACGCTCGATTTCGTACTGCCTCAAAAGAAGACTTGTTCCATTGGAAGTGCAGACCCCATTTGACGTTTTTAACAGGGATAAGCGGGCTAGTTGGTGGTCGTTATTGGAATGCATCATGTAACCGCACAAAAACAAGGTTCCTTGTTTTTGTGCGGTTACATGATGCATTCCCATTTGACGGTATGCTGCATTATTGTGGACATGCGAAGAGCATCGGCAAGTTACTGAAATAAGATAGTCATAAGAAGCCAACAAACATTGACACCAAGGACAACTCAGGGGAAATTACTTGTACTTACTGAATGGATTAAAGAAATGATAAATTAATATAAATGGGCCCCTCAGTTAACCCCCTTTCTTCTCGTGAAATCAGTAGAGATAATTTTGACCGATTCAAGATTGTCTTCGTGTTCTCAGCCTGGAAAGCAAGAAACCGCTGAAAGAAGGCCGACAACTTCATGCCTGCAAGAAGATGGCCGCGTAGGCAACTGAGTCTTAATGGCAACAGTTCAAGCTGTCACTCCCTACTCGGAAGGATGTTAGAGCAAGCGGGCATGCACAAGTGCCACTGTCCTCGGGAACCTTTCTGAAGAAATGCAGCGAACGCTGAACGAAGGCCCAATGTTTAGCTACGAACCTCGCAAAGAATGACATCAACTCTTGGCCTTGGTGCGAACCATGGCGGATTATTCTGCGGAGGGTAAGAGGCCGGCTGGTTGAAAAATATGTTCCGTCAAGCAAGCGCAAAGTAAACAAGAAGCCTCCAGAAAACCTTCTTTCAAGGACGTCCCGAGTTACCTCGAAGCAAACAATCTCAAAAATTCCACAAGCAGATGCATACAGTGGATTTGAGATGTTGCCGAAAGGAATGTTCCATGACAAGGTGCTTAAAACTATTCAAAAGAACTGCAGGTGCATTTCATTCGATCCAAAGGACACATGTGTTTCGGAAATATTTTTCACGGCGAGAACCCACGAGCCAGCCTGCCCTTTCCTTGCTATTGATTCAGAAAGGCGCGCGCTGCAGAATATCGTTCGTCGTTTTCTTCAGCGCCACCATGGATCTTTGCCCCGCAAGTGTCCTTTGTCTTCGTCTTCTCGTGCTGTTGAAATTTGTAGCTAGATCTCACTGGAATGAGTTGGCGCACAATGGACTAAGCGCATCCATGCCTCTTTTGCCTAAGAAGAATCGTACAGAAATGAAGCTTAAATGGTTGCTCCAGTACGCAGAGCAACACGACAACGAGAAGTACTCTCTCAAGTCAAAGAACTAAGCACAGAAAGAACGCGTCGAAGAACTCGAGAGCGCGCGCGCGGAAAATAAAGAGCCGAACAGGTTAGACTGGTGCCCAGCCATATTTCGTCAACATCTTTCTAACACTGCCCCGAAGGCATACTTCTCTACGTGACCGAATAAAAAGGTTGCTAGTCGTTGCCGAATTCTTTGAGTGCCAATTGTGACGGCATCGCGCTGGCGTGCATGCATGCATGTCGTGGCGAAGGGCCATTCAGACTGCTAAATGAAGCGCATTCGCATGATGCAGGAGTGCGCTTTGACTTCTGTTAGCAGCGCTGTAGTTCGTACCAGAGCTCAAAATTCATCAGCTGGTAAAATGGGGCTGCAAAAACTATGGGGTTTTACGGGCCAAAACTACGATCTGATTATTAGGCATGCCACAATGGGGAACTCCCGAAATTTGAACCACCTGGTGTTCTTTAATGTGCACCTAAATCTAAGTACACGGGTGTTTTCGCATTTTGCCCCCATCGAAATGCGGCCGCCGTGGCCGGGATTAGGTCCCGCGACCTCCTGCTTAGCGGCCGAACACCATAGCCACTTAGCTACCATGATGGGTGCTAAATGCGAACTTCACCAGTAGGTGTATTCACTCTCGGCTGAGCAAAGACTGATATATGATAAGAAACGCGTGGATACTGGCAAAACGACTAAAGTACTGTTGACGATGAATATTTTTGTTTTTTACGCTAGTAATTCGCTCACTGACTCATGAAATGAATGAATGAATGAATGAATGAATGAATGAATTTAAAGTTGTGTAACACGCACGTTCGGTGGAAACAGTTGCATCAGCTTTGCGTCATTCCATGTGCTACCTGCCGAAGCTTAGTCTATAACATAGCAATAACCGCAGGGAAATTTCTTGAAGACAGCGCTACAGTTTCTACGTTAATATTTATTTTACGTGCATGTCCGGCAATGTTTATGCGTAAGAAATACTACTGTCATCGCCCTGAATTAGCCTGCTGGGTGGATTCGAGCCAGAAGGAGGCCGGGAATCCTCAAGCGCTACCTTCCAGCAGTAAATTGGAGGTACTGAACCTTTTCCTCACAGATGTGAAACCAAGAACCAGTGCTTATACTAAGCTCACCTCCAATAGCAAAGGCAGATGCGATAATCAACGTCAGAGTTAGAGCAAATAACCATACTTCTTGTTAAATTAGCTACACAGCTACACTGTCTTGAATTTAGCACAGGCAGTAATCGTTCTTCACGTCTTTCTGTCGTTCTGCATGCCTTGCTCATCAGAAGGTGGCAAGTCTTTAAAGTTCTAGTTGCTGCTCACAATTTATATGGGACGTACTTTATGAAATTATTTATGAAATGCATGCCGCTACTACACGCGCTTGCACTTCGAACTTGAAAAGCCCATTCATTCTACACAGAATTCGAACAGCACTTCATTCTACGCAGGCTTGGTGAAGCATTCGCATGCACGCGGGAACACGTCGACACACATTACGAAATGATGTCTACAAGGCAGCTGTGTCAACACAGCTCCCTCCCAGAGACATACAAGATGCAGTGAGACTACGACATTCGCAACTGTTTGAACAACTTTTTCACGCCAAAAAAACTACCGTAATTCTACGCCTGGAGTCATTTCACTGAAGTATGCGTTGATATTGGAGCTACTATATTTACAAATATCCATCGGCTGCACTCTTCGCAAGTGGCCTAACACGAACACCAGCTATACAGCTATTTCACAACAGTTGCCCCTGTTATTCCTGATCGACAAGCTGTAACATCGACGATATCGTCACCCCGCAACTTCTGTCATTTATGGGTATCATTCCATAGCTGCACTGGTGCTATATCGAAACCTCTTGTATTATTCAAAGCCGGCGTTTCAGAGCTGTAAAATCACGCAAGTGCAGATAGCGCATGAACTTAAATGGAGTCGCGTGCGTCGTAATCATGCTTTTTACGAATCATACGGAACGAGCATCAGCCTACCTAGATGGCGCCACAGACAGAGCGTACACGCCGTCTGCCATCCCGTAGGTATCGGTTTCATCTGATTGATGCGGGGAGTTCAACATTGCAACCTGACTCCTCGTCTTCAAGAGCGAAGTACTCCAAAGTGAATATGACCTTCTTCAATGTTCCAACTCTTTGGACTGCGATCAGGCTTGCCCGTTACAGAAAAAGGGCAACCGATTACACTAAGAATTACTTCATTAAAGAGCGCAATTGACCACAGTTACCAATTACTGCCTGGCAGAAATAATTGAGGAATTAGTCAATAGTAATCGATTACTTCTACCTTCCTTTCCTGCGAACTTTTATTAACATTGCACAGATGCAGTAAATAGAACGAGCTGGCCTGGCTTTTCAGTGCGTCCTCTGCAGCCCTTCATACACTGCTTATCTTCGCTGACAATTGCTTGTCGTACAACGGTCCTTATTTTTGTTGTGGAGACATCAGCAGTGACCCTGAAAACTTTCATTTCATTTTTTTTATTCCTTAAAGACCCCGTAACGGGGTATTACATAAGGGGTCGAGGAGTGAAAAAAGTGGGAAAGAGAGGGACGCTAGCCAGTTCGCTCGATGGATGCTTTGGTGGGTAGATCGGTGTTGTGAGTTTGACGGATTTTGCCCACGCTATTGTGGTTTCCCATCATCTTGGTCCTCTATGAAGCGCAGCGATTAATTGATGCTGGGAATTGGAAAAGACGCTCCCAATGGGGCCCAATGAAATACTGAAAAAAATCTTCTTTATGTCATTTGTTATCATTAACATCCTAAGCGGCTTTCTTAAACATAGCAACACCAACACTTTGTCATTTAGTCGACCAGCATTTGACAGAACGTCAAGATGAGGAAACAAATACCGAGGCAACGGCTTTGCCTGTCTAAACATGCGGCTGCGTGGCATAATCTTGGGGGCCGTTCCGCCGTAGTTTTCGCCAAATTCAGATTCCCGAAGGTGCGCCGCTTGTTGCAGTTTGTCTCGTCAATGAAATAACTGACTGCACGTAATTGGTTACTGAAAAAAAGTTATTGAATTTCACTGAGCGTTATTGACTAGACAAAGTAATCATTGAATTACAAAATTCCTATGAAATATAATTGATTACACGTAATTAATTACGTGTACACATAAGTCTGACTCTGACTGATGTGACGTACCAGAAACAATGCGTTGTGTTCTTTGCATTTGGCCTCTCGCGTGAACGCAAGATGGTTGTTTCTCTATACAAAATCCGCAATCGTACTTTTGCTAAGCAGGCACTACTAGGCCCTTGGCCAGAGAGCACATGCAGTTGCAGAGCAATTGGCGCCTTACTTGCATTCCCGCACAACAAAGGACTTTCCTCACGGCTGTGAAACTTCATCTGAAAGAAAATTTGTTCGCGCCTTCTGTCCAGATCGTCACCGCCTGATAACCCTCTTTCTCTACCCTTACCTTTCATCACCATCTTCATCCTATTTTTATGCCCACTGCACACTGCAGGACGAAGGCCTCTAGCAACTATCTCCAATTACCCCTGTCTTGTGCTGGGTGATTCCAAATTGGGCCTGCGAATTTCCTCATTTCATCACCACCTATTTTCCCACCTTCCCTGACTGCGCTTACCTTCTTCCCTTTACAGCATTCCGCCGCAGTCAACCTCCTGGCGAGTTCTCTGTCATTCTCTAAATAAACTTCTACTTTTCTCTCTCGTTACCGCGGAGAATTCTTAAATTATGTACATCGAAAACTCAGTCAACGGTCGTTTTGGGAATTCAGAAGCTTGGCCACCGTAGTTAAAGTCTGTCGGTAAGATGCGGTGCAATATCTTCGCTCTTCAGTATACGTTCTAAGTGCTATCATAGAATGAGTTCCTTCAGTGTATGCGTGCGTCGACAGCGTGACTTGATGAACGCAATATGACCCTGATCAATTTCTGGGGCTCCAGTGTCTGTACAGAAAACGTGCACGCATGTACGACATGCCACTGTAGGCGTACGGCCTGTTTGGCGAAATGTTTCAGAATGTGTGGCGCATAACCTGCCGCACCTTGGATGTTTCTGGTGGTTCGGTTGTTTGAGATGATTTTGGGCCCTTTAGTATAATAGCCAAATTTTGGCTGGTGACTACGCTGTTTTCATCACTGTTTACAATGTCCTAACTGGTACAAATGATGAACTGCAGACCACAGAGCATTCGTAGACGAGTTTTAGTAGTCTTGAGATAGAGATCCGATTGGCACGGAGCAACTTCTAAAAGCGCAATTTCCTTTGTTTTTGTAAATTATTCCGCACCTGAATAGAAGGAAGGCTTCGACGCACCGACACGCTCTACTGGTGCACTCGTAATATAATATATACCGTAGCGCAAGCATCACCTTTCTGTTACCTTAGAGGCTACTATGCGGATTGCAGCTTGACCAGTTCCGTGTTACTATTAAGCAAGGAACACGCGGAATCAGCATATCCCATAGAAAACCAGAATAGTAAAAATAAATGAATCAAGCGACAGACATCCCACTTATGCAGGCGTTCTGAGAGCAGCAAGTTGCATTACCAATATGGACTTAGAGAAACCATATGACATCTAGCTTTCTCTCCGAGTAATTAGGTGAACTTACGTTTGTTTTTTGTGACACTAATAACATTACCGTACATATTATCCATCTATAAAAATCGTCGCTCGCGCCTCTCTGATCGACGAAAGAAGCAAGAAGCTACAATTTAGGGTCGTTGCCTACATAGCTGCTATTATACTATGGTATAGAATTGGCTGTCAGCTGGCGCACGCCGGAATTATTAGACATCAAAATCTGCCGAGTCCGAAAAATTGACGAAAGCTTAAAAAAAAGGAGAATAATAAAAAGAAGCGGAGGGGGTGGGGGTGAAGAGCCGATATATACGACGCTTGTTTCAAGTTTTCCTCCCGAGCATCAGCGTGTTGTGAAGCTTTTTTTTTAAATCTTAGGTCAGCAATCTGCGGCGCGCAACACGCACGATTTTTCGGTGACCACGAAAGAGCCATTTGTGCCGCCGTGCAAGGTTCTTTTTTTTTTTCTGCTCCCTTGCGTCGCCAGCACTGTCGCTCTCGGGACGCCGCATTCTTGCGTGTGCGGTTAGATTTGTTGCTCCACTTTGCAATAACGCGAATCGCAGTTGTCTCTGGAAGGCGCAACTTTTCTCGCCCCGCCGTCGTTCCTGCGCTGCCATCAGCAGCAGCAGCAGCAGCAGGGGTCACAGCGGTGACGGCGAAGGTTCGGAATCACGAGGAACGCTGAGGCAGCTTCGCGCACAATCCTCGTCATCCCAGGCTCCGTTCCGCCCTGGCCCCGTTTATTGCTCGGCCAGCGGTTTGCCACGGCGTAGTCCGTCTCATATTGGATCCACCGCTTTCTTTCGCCAGTGCGCTGCCGCGGCAGCAGCGGTGGGGTTCCCGGCGTGTGTACGACGATATCTATTGCGTCCCGCCGCACCCTTCAGCGCCCAGCCGTTGTCCCGCAGCAACCTTGCGCGGCATTCTCGAAAGTTTCGAAGAAAAGTTGGGGCGTAAATTTGTTGCGAGTGATTTCGATCGAGAACGTTCGGCTTCTTAATTTCTTGCTTTTATAATATTTCCGCTTCGCGAAAAGAATTTTGGGACAAGAAGTTTGTTCGCGAGATACGTTTGTAAATTGATACTTTTGTTACTGAGCAGATTGATGCGATCTCTTCTAGTTCGCCCCCCCCCCCCCCCCCGACTCAGTGATAAAAAGAAGTTACGTTGGTCTGGAGCAGCTGCAACGTAGTTATGCAGTAGTGTGCGGAGAGGATGAAGACGGCGTGCGCTGTCAAGCACAACAAATATTCAACAAATAAGATAATTTGCACGCTTAGATGTGCTTGGTTTGTACGATAGTTACTGCATTTGGCCTTATTTGGATGGAAATAATGAGCTTTTCTATTCGGTGAATTCTGTAGCAAGTAAACATGATAATAGCTGCGACAGGTGGCACAAACGCTGCATGAAATATATTTTATCAGTTACTGTTGTCCAAATTATGTGGCAAATACTTGGTGTAGCAGATAGTCAGAATCAGTACAGTTTTCACCTGCGGCTTCTCTCATCGCAGCTGTAATTCGAGCTCGCTGTCGTGCACAATAAAATGTTTACAGCCTTAAGGTTAATGGTGTCCTTAACCACGGGACAAATCAGCCCCCTTAATGGTGCAATATCGATTGCTGTGTAAGTTGTTCCACTATATGTTTCTTAACAGGCGTGATGAACGCTCGTTTCGCACTGAAGATCCTGCAGAAATCAGACGAATAACTAAGTTTGATCTAATGGGTAAAAAACGTCAATTCACATTTCCTTGCTCAGGTCGGTTAATTTTTAGGGTCCCGCTTGGGGATATACACACTCGGGTACATGTGGATTCAGCCACATATGTAGTCTCCTCGATTTATAAACAACTGGAATGACGTGTGGTCCGACTTGCTCGAAGTGACTCAGCTGACACAATTGTGTCAGCCTAGGATTCGCTGCGACTCACTCATACTCAGGCTCACACTCCTATCGTACTCGCTCGAGTTGTTCACTAAGGTTCAAATTCACTGCCACACTGACTCACTAGGGCTCACTCAGACCCAAACGCAGGGGTGGCTCTAAGTCATACTCAGTAGGAGGGAGTTCGCCGACCGGGGCTCACATCTGTCTATGCAGCGTGTGTCTTGTTGGCAGTACAAGTGGTGGCACATCAGTGCTAGGGTGGTGCCTCGCTGTTGTTCCAGTTAGATTCACCACACAAGTAAATTTTAGAGCATTTGTCTTGGCGACAAAGATTTAATGCATTTTGTTTCTCATTTTCATGTAGCATCTATTTATAATGGCTTTACCGGTCATTTTCATTGTCAACTTAACGTTAAAGTGCTTGACAAGAAAGCAAGAACCTGTCAGTGAGACAACGTCTTAAGAAATAACGGGTGACATTTCTTCGTTTCAATAAAACGAACCTTCACGAACAAAACTAGAAGAAAGAACAACTCAAGCATCCCGAGCAAGTGAAATGTCTCGTTGATTGCCTGTTGGGCCGAGCGCAACCACCTTCTCTGCATAGCGTTTCAACCTCGTTGCGGACGACGCATGCTCGAGTGAGCGAGTCGCCCACGAGAAGAGAAAATCAAAGACATTAGTCCGCCCGACCCAGAAAAGAGGAATCTCGTGCAAGAAAACGCACGAAAGCGCGCGCGCGGCCCATGCTGCCACACTTCAGAAGAAAGTGTGGCTCGAGCCCACGCACACCAGCTAGCGCGTACGTATGAAGAAGAAGGAAACAGCGGCGCGGAGGAATGAGGAAGCCCTTCGATTTTCTCCTAGCGAAGCAGGCGGCACACGTCCGAAGCGACGAAGACGGCAGGCCTGCATCAACCGCGTGTTTGCCGCGACTACGCCTCGGAACGAGCTGGCGGTGGTGGCAATGTGTTCTGTGGTGCGAGCTCGGCAACGGGAGGGACAAGGCGACGGTGAATGGTGTGAGCGATTGAGGAAAACAAATTGGAAAACGTAAAAGACGATGAGAAGTGTAAGGGTGGGAGGAGGCAGCACCCCTTGGAGCGGTAGAGCAAGCAAAACCTTCCAGAGCAGCAAACGCGATTGAAGACGGAAGACAAGGAGGAGAGAGCGGGGCAGGGCAATGGCAAAAGTGTGTAGAGGGGAGGGGATCGACGACAGATCGGCAAGAGGGAGTCCTTCCGACTTAGCTCCATTTTGAGGGAAAAAGGGAGACGACAAGGCGGGAAATGAGGAAGAATGGCGAGTGCAAGTTGGTGGTGAGTGCATGGGCCACGGGAAGAAAAGGAGAGGGGCAGCGAACCGACGAGAGAAAGTAGCAGGCGGCGCGAGGCTACTGAGGTAGATTGACTTTGACTCGGCGATGCCGTTCCGATAAGACGGCGTGCTCGTGCGTGTGTGCGTGTGTGCGTAGGCACTACTGTTCGCGCGACGTGGGGAAGTGGATGACTCGAGAGGAAGTGGGAGAAGTTGAAGCGAGGGTGAGAAAAGGAGGGCGGTGTTGCAGCGGCGGCCGGGGGATGCAAGAGAAGCAAGCAAACGCTAAAGTGGAAGAGTCGAGACAAAAATAATATAGATATATGGATACACAAAGCCACGAAAAACCGAAAGCGAGAAGAGAGACAAGACGACGACGACGCGGAAGCGAGAGCCACCGCCGCTGCGCGGTGGAAATGACGTCGCCGCTGGAATGCCGACTATCTGCGGCCGGCACGCGAGCTATGCGCACACACATACGAGACACACGCGAAAAGGTTTTGTGTCGGGGAATGAATGTGTGTGGCCCGATACGCCATGTCATTGTCGACTCGAATCAGCGCGCCTGGAAAGACCGCATCTAGAGCGAAGGAAAAGGCAGCAGTGGATCGGCTTCGCTGCCGATACACGCTGAGTGGGAGAGGCGGGGTGGCGGGACGGAGGAGGTGGTGGGCTGCACAAGGAGTCTCGTGGCAAGGAAGGAGATGTGGATTTCGCGTGGCTTTATCTGAGCAGCTGTCGATGGCTCGGTCGTGTTATTTGTTGATACATAAAGGGCCGGCGAAGGCGGCCTGGCGGCGTGCGGCGCAAAAGATGCGTGCGGGTGTCGGTGCCAACGAATCTTCCCTGGCCTCCCCCTATTCTCCTGCAGCCGTTCAAGTGTTGACTCGCTGTGAGTACACTTGACAAAGAGGCACGGGTGCTGTGGGAAGATGCGCGTCGCGGCCCCTAATCTGTATGAAAGCGGGTGCCGCGGAACGTTAAAATGGGTCGTATAACGAGTGGAAACTACAATAGAAAGTATTATTGTGGTGGGGTCTACTTCGCAGTAATTACCGCTATTGGCATGGCTTGTGAGTGCAAACCTCATTGACGGCGTCTTTGAGTTGTGTTGGATTTTTATTTATGGGCTGGCGCTGGTGTAAAGTGATTTTCTTTCTCAAGTGTACAGAGTTGGAAATTGATTTTTAATGTTCCCACATTCCGCGCTCAAGTTCGGTACGTGACGAGAACGTGTCCATCCGCTAGCTGCCATTTGTGCTTCAGAGGTGCATTGCTTCCTTTCTCTACAATAACAATGAAGTTACATCTCACTTATTTGAGCTTTACAGTTCTGTCCATGGTACATTTCCACCACTATACCTGGAATAGAAATAGAACTGATCATGCGTGGACCAATTCTAGCATATTGTTACGTGTGGAAAGGCACAGACGAAAGATGCCGTTTACACGCTATTTACACTGGAGCCAGGCATCCAGGCTGACACTCGCTCGTGCCAAGGGCACCGACCAACTTCTTCGTCGTTCTCGCGGCGGCTCGTCTCTTGAGCATCGCTCGATGATATCATAATATTACCCCCCGGCGGCAAAAGCACCGTCACGGTGCTGTTAAATATCCAAGGTGCATGGAGAGTTGTAGGGCTTGAGTCGGGCAACGTGGACAATGTCACTGGTTGTCGCAGCGGAGGACATAGTGGGCGTGGCTAGAATGATTTCATAGGTGACATCGGTCACGTTGCGTATCACGCGATATGGGCCTGTGTAACAGGAAAGCAGTTTTTCACAAAGGCCGACTTTACGCGATGGTAACCGGGCACAAAATGGACATCACGGTGACGGAGGTCGTAGCGTTGTTTCTGCTTGTCTTGAGACACTTGTAGACGAGCACGCGCAAGTTGGCGAGCATGGTGAGCATGGGCGATTGCATCACGGGCATAATCGCTAGTTGAAGCTGCGGTGGACTGAAGCAGTGTCCAGTGGTAGCGTCGGTTCGCGGCCATACAAGAGGTAAAACGGGGAAAAGCCAGCAGTTTCGAGACGGGAGGAGTTGCATGCAAAGGTAATGTAAGGTAGAGCCAGGTCCCAGTCACGGTGGTCGTCTGAAACGTGTCTGGATAGCATGTCTGTAAGGGTGCGGTTCAAACGCTCAGTGAGGCCGTTCATTTGGGCGTGGTAGGAGGTGGCAAATTTATTCTGTATTGAGCAGGCACGCATGATGTCGTCAATGACTTCGGCCAAAAAGGTGCGGCCGCGGTCTGTAAGCAATTGACGCTGAGCACCATGCATCAAAATGATATCATGTAGGAGGAAGTCCGCAACATCAGTAGCGCAACTGGTGGGAAGTGCACGGGTTACGGCGTAGCGGGTCACGTAGTCCTCCGCGACTGCAACCCACTTGTTTCCTGATGTGGATTCCGGAAATGGGCCGAGAAGGTCCAAGCCGACACGATGGAAGGGCTCGGCAGGGATGTCGAGCGGCTGCAGGTAACCAGCGGGGAGCTGGGAGGGCTTCTTGCGTCGTTGGGAAAGTTCACAAGCCGCGACGTAACGTCGTACGGAACAGGCAAGGCCCAGCCAGAAAAGAAATGGTGACGTAAACGGTCATAGGTTCGAGATACGCCGAGGTGTCCTGCCGTTGGTGCGTCGTGAAGCTCTTCTAGAACGGTGGAGCGGAGGTGTGTAGGTATTACAAGCAGGAACTCAGAGCCGTCCGGATGAAGGTTACGACGTTACAGAGTACCGTCGCCGAGGACGAAGAGGCGTAGAGCAGCATCGGCCGGAGAGTGTTCAAAACGGTCGATGAGTGCTCTGATGTAGGCGTCACGACGTTGCTCGTCGGCAAAATGAAGCAGCTGGGATACAGAGAATACGCAAGAGGCACTGGCAGTATTGGAGGAGCCATAGTCGTCAACAGGGTAACGCGACAAACTGTCAGCGTCTTGGTGCAGGCGGCCAGACTTGTACACCACAGAATATGAAAATTCCTGTAGCCTCAAAGCCCATCGACCAAGCCGGCCTGTAGGATCTTTTAGCGATGAGAGCCAGCAGAGAGCATGATGGTCAGTGACTACGGAAAAAGGGCGACCGTAAAAGTAAGGACGGAACTTCGCAACCGCCCAGACAGCAAGGCATTCGCGTTTCGTAATGGAATAGTTGCGCTCTGATGGTTCTACGTGGCGGCTCGCATAAGCAATAACGCGATCCTTGCCCCGCTGACGCTGAGCTAAGACGCCACCTACGCCATGACCGCTGGCATCTGTACGTAATTCTGTAGGGGCATCAGGGTCGATGTGGGCGAGAATGGGTGGTGAGGTTAGAAGAGTGACGAGACGAGAGAAGGCGGCGGCTTCTGCAGTATCCCACGAGAACTGTACGCCTTTCTTGAAAAGATTAGTTAGGGGCCTAGCAATTGTCGCAAAATCTCTAAAACAACGACGAAAGTACGAGCACAGCACTACAAAACTTCGAACGTCTGCGGCTGTGTTCGGAACCGGAAACTTTCGGACAGCGGGAGTTTTGTCGGCATCAGGCTGTACTCCGGAAGCGTAAACGAGATGGCCCAGAAGAGCAATTTGTCGGTGGCCAAAATGACATTTGGACGAGTTAAGTTGCAGCTTCGCCTTTCGAAATACATCAAGTATAGTTGTAAGACGCTCAAGGTGAGTGTCGAACGTTGGCGAGAAGACGATGACGTCGTCGAGGTAGCAGGGGCATGTGGACTATTTGAAACCTTGGAGCAAGGAGTCCATCATATGCTCAAAGGTGGCAGGGGCGTTGCATAATCCAAACGGCATTACTTTAAGTTGGTATAGGCCATCAGGTGGGATGAACGCGGTTTTTTCTCTGTCCGTATCGTCAACAGCAATCTGCGAATATCCCGAACGAAGGTCAATGGACGAGAAATAGCTGGAACCGTGCAGGAAGTCAAGGGCGTCGTCTATACGGGGGAGCGGGTAGACGTCCTTCTTTGTAATGCTGCTCACATGACGGTTGTCTACACTGAAGCGCCACGTGCCGTCCTTCTTCTTAACCAACACTACAGGTGACGCCTAGGGACTCGATGAAGGCTCAATGATGTTTTTATCGAGCATTGCGTTCACTTCATCTTGAATTTCTTGGCGTTCCGACGCAAAAACTCGTTACGGTCGTCGGTGAATAGGCGCAGCATCGCCAGTAAGAATACGATGCTTGACCGCGAGCGTCTGGCATAAAGGGCGATCGTCGAAGTCCAAAATATCGCGGTAGGACGATAAGACTTCGCAAAGGTCTTCAGCCTGCATAGAGGACAGGTCCGCCGCGACCATTTTCTTTATGTTGGGATCAACGCCCGAGGCTGGCGCGAGGGGCATGCTAAGCTCGCGAGAACCATCGGTCGATAACGCTGCCACGTATTCGTCGCCGAGACATTCAATGGTGGCAAGGCAAATACCTTGCGGTAGAATTTGCTTTGCCAAGCCAAAGTTACAGACAGGCATTCGAGTGTGGTTCGCAGTAATAGTAAGTATACTGTGAGGCACGGTGACGTCATACTGTACTGGGATGTCGGGCAGAGGAGTGACAAGGTACTCGCCATAAGGAACTGGTGGGAAAGACAACAGTTCAATGTAGGCTATGGACTTTGGCGGCAGGCGAAGAAAGCCGGTGGAGCGTAAGCGGCAGTGGTGCGCGTCAGGAGGTTCTGCGAGCATCGGCAACTCAAGGCGAAGGGTACTGGAAGAGCAGTCAATAAGAGCAGAATGGGCGGAGAGAAAATCTAGGCCGAGAATGAGGTCGGGGGGCAATGAGCAATTACGGAGAAGAGGACAGGAGTGTGGCGGCTGGCGATGCTGACACGTGCCGTACACATGCCGATGATAAGCACAGTAGCGCCATCCGCAACGCGGACGACACGTGCCGACGCTGGGGTGAGGAGGTTGTTCAGTCGTTGTCGGAAGGCAGCACTCATAATAGAAAGATGTGCTCCTGTATCGATGAGTGCCGTGACAGGAATGCCGTCAACGTCAACGTCAAGAAGGTTTCCGTTAGTAGGTAACGTGAGCAGAGGATTTGAGGGCAGGGTCGACAACGCAGCTTCACCTCCAGAAGCGGCAGTGCGTAGTTTTCCGGCTGGGTCCGGCAGGCGATAGGCGGCGAAGAGAAGCGGCGGGGTTGGGGCGAACGAGACTGGTGGCGTCGAGGTGAGGGCGAGCGGCTGTAGCGATGGTTCGTAGCAGGGGCATCAGCGGTAGTGGGTTCATGGCGGGTGGCATAGGGTACAGAAGGTCCAAAGGTGCGGGAATAAGTGGCGGCGTAAGTCCGAGGAGGTGGTGGCTATCGGTTTCGGCAGTGACGGGCGACGTGGCCGATGTGACAGCAGTGGAAGCAGATCGGCCTGTCATCAGGGGTACGCCATTCGGACGGGTTGCGGCGAGATGTGGCAGAAAAGGACTGCCGGGGACGAGGAGGGCCGCTAGACAACTGGGGAACGCTGGGTCGAGACGTGGAACACACGGTTTTCAGACCCATGTTTTCACATTCCTGTCTGACGATGGCCTGAATCATCGCAATGGTGGTTGCTGGCGGATCGGGAGGCGTCGTGGAGAAGGCTGGCGAACAGGTGGCCTCGAGTTCGCGGCGAACAATACGGGTGACATCGTCACAGGTGGTGGTCTGACGCGGTCGACCCTCACATGTCGACGTAGCAGCAGTGTTGGGTAGCCGCGCAATGTGGTGTGAGATACGGCGGCTCTTAGCCTGTTCAAGGCGACGGCATTCTTTTATAATGGCATCGATAGTCGAGACGTTGCCGAAAACAAGCAAATTCAAAGCGTCGTCGGCGATGCCTTTTAGCACATGTGCCACTTTATCTGCTTCGGACAAATTATCGCCAGCTTTACGGCATAGAGCCAGGACGTCGAGGATGTGGGAAACGTATGGCTCTGTAGATGACTGAACACGAGACGCAAGAGCCTTTCTCGCGGCAGCCTTGCGCCCAATGGGGTCGCCGAACAGTTCCCGTAGCTTTTCTTTGAAACTGTCCCAACTGGTTATTTCGTCATCATGCGTTTGGTGCCACACGCGTGGGGTGCCGCCGAGATAAAAGATGACATTGGTGAGCATAATCGTTGGGTCCCACCTGTTATTAGCACTCGCGTGTTCATACAGCTTGATCCAGTCGTCGACATCCTGTCCCTCCAGGCCAGAGAACACACCTGGGTCACGGTGTGAGGCAACCGTGACGATTGGAGCAGTCGGCCAAGCCGAAGCCGATGCAGAGGCGGGCTCGTCACCGGGAGGCATCGTGACAAGCTCGGTGTGCCGACCACCTCGGAGTTCGGTGGTGAGGACGGGGATCGCTGAACTCCACCAGAAGTGTTACGTGTGGAAAGACACAGACGAAAGATGCTATCTGCACGCTATTTACACTGGAGCCAGGCATCCAGGCTGACACTCGCTCGTGCCAAGGGCACCGACCAACTTCTTCGTCGTTCTCGCGGCGGCTCGTCTCTTGAGCATCGCTCGATGATATCGTAATAACATTTTGCGCTAGAGCACATCTACAATACACTCCTCGCTGTCCCAATTACACCGACGCATCGGTCATGCCTGCACCACCAGCCGTACGAGTGCGCATAGACCTCTGCGATGAAGACCACAATTACAGAAAAGCTCAGTCATAGGCCTTCTAACACAGGTCTAACACACTGCACTGCGAGCAACCTTCATTGAAATTTTACAGCAGCCAGATCGCGCCTGGGCAATTTTTTAATGATCTTAGGGTCGCTCTGCAATGCTTGTGATCACCATGCCTGCAAGACCAGCTACTTATAGACATGAACGACTCATACACCATGGCCTGAAGGTCAAGCCGTGTTGTTGTGCTTCAGTGGGTCCCTGCCTGCTATTGCATGGCATGCAATGTCAGAGGTGACCGTGCGGCCAGAACTGCACCTAGAGACTGATATATAAGCTGACCCTGGTACCAATCTGAAGAGGTGGCTCAATGGCATTCGTGTCAGCCATTGCATGGCGCTCTCAGGCGAAGCCTGTGAAGTGATGCAGTGTGTCAACACGGTCCGCTTAATCGTTTCGTTTCTAAGTGTAACTTTCGTAAGCCACGTGGTCTTAATAGGCGTGATCGAACATGTCTTCATCTCATTAGCCTGAATGTCTCTTACACAATGCGCTATTTATTCAAAAATAGTTTGTCCAGAACGCTATCCTGTTTCCCCTATGATGCTGAGGAGCGTTTAGATAATTTTATTTGTACTTGTAGTCCCTTTAGAGCCTCAAGGGCTGTTTTGAAAAGCGCTTTCAGAATGCGACATGACACGTGACTCCAGCTGCGGGATGTTATTGGACCGTGGCAAATCCCGGAATCTGAAGTTCGCCCAGCTAAACTGCTTATAGCATTCATGTGGGGCCTCCAATGAGACTCTGTAAATAACATTCGTGTTTGTGCATTTTTGTTAGTGTATGTGTTAGTGCGTGTGCACTTTGTTTCTCGCTTTTCTTTATGCTACTTCCTTTCTTTCCTTCGTCACCACCTCACCTAGACTAACATGCCAGGTCTGTCACTAGGACCTACGCTCTCCAGATATTATTAAACTTGTCGCTCTCTTTTCTGCATTCTATACTCCCTATAGATGTTCGTCTTCAGTTTGGACTGAGCTAGCTGTGACGCGAGAGGAACGCTTCATTTATGTACTTTTGGTTCACTAGAGGCAAAGACGTGTTTGGTGGTGAGATAATTCCGACAGTGCGCAAGAACGGCGTGCAACAACGATACCTTGCTCAGATGCATGTTAAGAGCTCACCTTTCCAGCGAAAGCATTTGCGTGGTATGGGATGGGGCTCATGTGCCCTGTCCCGCATAGTTGCAAGAGCTGTGCCGCCAAAGCACCATGACAACCGTAACTAGGCGTTCAGAAGAGAACCCCGGAGCTTCGCGTACTGATGCGCCGTAACCAAAGGAACAGAAAAAGGCATTGGCTTGGTAGGATGTGGCTCAGACGAAGCATTATCATCATCGTGAGCATTTATTATCAATTAAAATAGCAATTTTGGTGCCGCGCAATGCACTCACAGAATGGAGAAAAAGATATATAAGTAAAGTTCGGAGAAACGGTTGAGAAAACGCACTTGGTAACGTTAGGTATTGGGAGTTCCGTAGAACTGTGAGCCTACTACTCTGTCACCACCTGGCTCTATGGCAGCTGGTCCACAGAAGTAAGCCTGTCAACTCGATCGATGGTTGAAGCGACGAAGCATGCGCTGTGCGACCACTCCCATGGCAGCGCCTAATGCGCTAAGCGCACAACAAACCTGCCTGCGTGAGCAGGCAGCGTTTCTTGAGTAATACGCAGGCGCAATTACAGTGCCGAACGTATGCCAGCGGCCCACCTTAGTTATCAAAGCACGGCTTGTGGTTTACCAGTAAAGTGGTTGGTTTGTGACATGCAAATAGAAGCCCCGCAGATTCAGCTAAAAAGTGCGCTCCATGCAAGTTTCGATCACATTTCAGTTGTCTGCCCTAGAAACTTGCCTGTTTTCACTTTCTAATCACCGGCGAACAACGTCTACGAATATCAAAATGTGGTGCCGTTTGTGAAAAGTGTTTGTCCACTCCATTTACTCAGCACTTATGGGTCTCAGAACAACGGTGCATTTACTGTACTAGCAGAAATGTTCACAGTGGCTTAACCATGGTGATCGTCGGCTCGGGGGAACAGCTTTGGGGGACATCGGTAAACAGTAGTTCACCGTGCGCCTACACAACTAGAGCGATGCAAGCGTACTAACACACACGCACATACTATGGGACGAATGGAATTAGCGACGGACGAATGAAAAGAACAAAACAAGATCGCTCGCGCTCGTAAGCTCTTATTCTAGGCTATTAATCGTTATTGAGATTTGAAAAGGCTATCTCTCCCCAACGCTTTTGAAGACTGAGTTGAAATCCGTGGCCTCGTACTGCGAAAAATTTCATTGTTGTTTCGCAAGAGGGATGCATTTTAGACGAGGTGTCAAGCGCCCAACTGCGAAAAATTGAAGTTTGTTTGCCGTCGGGCAGCCACTAATAGCATCTCATAGCAATGATCCATGAAAAACTTGCCACCTTTCCGATGTCGTGACACTGGACAGGCGTGAACTGGCACTCATTGCATAACACAATCTTTGACCGGGACTGTAGCTAGCGTTGGGGTGAAATTTTAGGACGCTAAACGCAAGCAAGAGTTGTCGAAAAAAAATTATCTCAACAAGACAACAGCGCAAGAACACCAAGAAAAAGGCAGCAGGAGATAATTATTCAGCACTCGTGACCTCCCATCCACGAGCGTTTTCCTCTGCTCGACCGCACTCCAGAAGTTTCTAGGGCCTAGCGTCTTAGCCGAGCCGCGCATGATTGGTACTCGAGAGGATACAATCCCAACCCACAGTGCTTTAGTTTCTTCCACCGCGCTATGTCCGGCATGGTAGTGGCCAGTCTCGAAACGACTATTTGACTCAACCCAAAGCTAAACCGGGAGAGGGAGAGAGATAAAACAGGAAGGTTAGAAAAGGCGGGCGTGGGGGGGGAGGTTGTTAGGGGGTCATGATCCGAGAGTTCGCCTAGAAGACAGCAGCATGCGCGCTAGTCTATAGGGACTGCGTGCGCACTCTGTACGCACGCGCCGCGGTTTTCGCATCTACGATAAGCGAGAGGAGGTCCAGTACCCGGTGAGGAGGAAAGCGAAGGCTGTGCGTGCGGGACTCAGGGGTCCTGACGCCCCGTCCGGCTTAGTTCCTTCGCGACGTAAAGAGCAGTCGCTGAGGTCCAGCGGACAGGGAGGGCGAGAGGACGAGGCTCAAATTTTCCGCGACATTAAGTCCGCGCATTGGGCAGAAGCCGTTCGTCGGCGACGGCGAGGAACATTCGAAGATAAACTGCGCCCGCTCTCAGTGCGGGAAGGGCTTCGGAGGGCTCGCGTGGTGGATCTCGCCGCTGGCTGTTCGTGTATGTGCGTGTGTGAGTGTAATGGTGCCGGGCATTTCGTAATGACTGCAGACGTTCTTTGCTTCGTTCCCTCTTCTCGGGCGCGTGGTCCCGGAATTTCCCTCGCTGCGAAAGACCTCCAGCGGCTCCCGGCGGGACTGGCCCGATAAGTTTGGTTGCACCCCCTTCCACAGCGCTTCCACAAAACCGGACGGTTCTCGCTTCGCCACCAACACCGCCGCTCTGGTGGAGTCCAAAGGTGTGATGAAGATGAAAGAGCGCGCCCGTATACGAGGCCACTTAGCCGCCCACTGCGCGTGGTTGCGTGTGTGCGTGCGTGAGCACACGAACGCCTTGTCCGTGGATGTGTGCGCGCGTATGTAGCTGTTATGCGCACGTGCGCTTGTTGCGCGCCGTTGAGCGACTATGAATAAAGAAGCGCACCACAGCAAGTGCGCGACTTGAGCTGTGGCGTTACCGACAATATCAGTTAACGTTCAGAGCGCAAATGATTTCACGATTGCTCTTCCATAGCTGTTGATACCACAAAACATAGTTCTGGTCAATCTGTGGCGAATTGGCAAAGTGAATTAATACACTGCTTTCCCAGCGACACATTCCTACAGTCGAACAAGTGACTCCCCCGGAGCAAGAAACAGCATGCATCAGCCGTTCATCAGCCATAATTTGTGCAGAGGCTATCAACCAGCTTGGCTCCCTCACTGAACGGCTGACCTCGGACTCTAATTACAATAAATAAAAAGTTCCTTCTGGGAACCAAAGCCCGACTTCCAATGAATTACTTGTGAGCTAAATTCAACCACTGGCGAAATTTAACTTATAGCTAATGCCGACAGCTAACGCACAAGCTCAATGCTTGCTCTAAGGCTTGCTCAAATGGAGGTTTTTGATTTTAAGAGATTGCCGGGTTTTCCCACTTTATTGAATCGACGTTTTCTGGTTGCCACGCAAAGCATAAATATTTCATCAGGACGGACATTTATGTTTAACGATACAAGCGTTTTTACAGCATGCGGTATCAGTATAACTAGATTATGGCGCGTTCCGTTTGAATAACGACGTTCTCTTAAAAATTGCAACGATGAATCGCAAAGAACATGCCTGCTTTTAGGGATCTCTGTGCAAAAACAAAGGAATGAAAGAAAAGAAAAGAAAAGAAAGGAGAATCAGTCAGTCATTCAAGAACTTTATTGAAGTTCTGATGAGTTTAAAGCCGTTGGAGATCCCACGTGGGGAACTCCTCCGGCCGAAACAGTAGGCGGCGCCCAAGTCGGGACGGGAACGTGGTGACGCTCCGCCAGTTCTTGGGCCCTTTGGACGGCCTTGAGTTGGAGCTTGAGGTCCGGGCTTTGGAGGGCTTCTTCCCATCCGGGCTCACTCGAGAGAGGGCCCTTTGGTAACGCGGCACATTGCCATAGCATGTGCGAGAGTGAGCAGTAAAGTTCTGGGCAGTCTGGGCAACTTGCCGGGATTTCTGAGTTGTAGTGGCTTAGTAGGCCTCGTGATGGATACGAGTGCGTTTGTAGCATTCGAAACGCGGCCGCCTGCGCGCGTTCGAGTTTGGCGTGCGCGAGCGGGAATTTGGTTCTGCCTTTTCGATAGTGTGAGGTGATTTCTTGTTATGTTAGCAGCGGGTCATTAAATTGAATGTCCAGTCCCTCGGAGGCTGTGGGACCTTCGCGGCGGGCAAGTTCTCGCGCACGGTCGTGGGCCGTTTCATTGAGGTTAGCTTTTGGCGGGTGAATGTCTTTCCCCATGTGAGCGGGGAACCAGGAGAGGCACCGTTTGCTCTCTTTTGAGCTCGCTAGTAGTATAGGCGCTACTTCTTTAGATATGTTGCCGCATTCGTAGGCCCGAATTGCGGCACACGAGTCCGTGAAGATATGAGTATTCATGAGACATGAAGACATGAGCATTCCGGATCCTCTTAAGTGAAGCAGCTCGCCAGGCGATGTCCGCGGGGTGGTCAAACACCGCTTGGCGACGACGGCTCGAAGCCTCCCGCTCCCGCGCAGAGAAGGCGGCCCGGCCTCGCTCTCATCTATGACCAAACTCGTACTGAGTAGGCGAGCACGGCGCTGCTCGTAGGCAGGCGCGCGGCGAGTCACGTGATCAGCCGGCAACCCAGCTGCGGAAAGCGCATGCGTCAAGCCGGCGGCGGTGGCGGAGCTCAACGCGGCGAGTCACGTAATGCGTTGCCAAGGCTAGGGCCCAGCTGCGGTCAAATGAAGGTCAAATTGCACCGACAGTCGGCAGACCAAAATCGGTGTCGGGTGGGCCTAGTGTGAGTGAGCCTTAAGTGGCACATACCCTGCAGCCCCATAGACAGAAAGATTGTGGTATATACACAGTGGTCCATAACCAGTGGTACATACCCAGTGGCACTACCACAGGGATCGTCCCGCGAAAAAGGTTATAAAAACGTACACAATACGAAAAAGTGAGGGTTACTCACCTAGCACATTAATGTTTTACCCTGCCATGCCATACTCACCCAGAAGGACTTCGTATTTAATATAATACCGCAAGGACTATACCAAGGCAGCTGTCTCATAAAGCCCGCGGTCAGCAAAATTGTGTTACTTGATTTGTCTGCATTGCACCGTGCTTCCTTTTTATTGCATTAGCATTCTCAAGGTACTTCACGCACTTTCCAGGGTTTATCTTTCTATGTATGTTTGTTTGTATCTATGTATATTTGAATCGAATTGCTCTTCCGCCTATCTGAGTAACTGGGCATAGACCGTGGTAGAATCATTCGCGTATCGGCTGTATGCTGAGGTAACAGGGTTCGAAGAAAACCATCAGATTAACCTGGGCCACTGAGTATGTATCAACGTGTCTCTCTTCAACGAAACTCTTTCACGCCGACATGGCTCACTGTAGATGCTGTAGTGCGAAGGCACCGCTGTACGAAGAAACTCATTTACGCCGACTCGGAGCACTGAGTTTGTGTCACTCGGTATGTGCTGGTGTTCAGTGAACCTCTTTGATACCAACTTGGGTAACTGGGTACGGGCCAGTAGGTGTGTGCCACTCCTCAATGAGTGTCTTTCACGCCAACTTGAGTAACTAGTTACGAGACACTAGGAACCACTCTACGATGACAAAAAACATCCCTTAAGTTTGTCCCATGTTGAGCGGAATCGAACCAACGTCACAGGAGGGAGGGAAGAAAAAAGTAGAAGACAGGGAGGTTAACCAGAATAACGTCCGGTTGACTACCCTACACCGGGGGAATGGGAAAGGGGAGAACAAAGATCACTAAGAGAGAGAGGAGGGAAGGAAAGAAGGAAATTGCGGCGAGTTCACTGACGCGTGAGGTCTTACAGAAATTGCATTAAAAGTCACAGATGGTCGCACAAACCCGTCGTCCTTAAGAAACAAAAAAGCGCCTTCACCGCTTTATGGGTCGACAGGCGACGGGGGCGGTGTTCCAGCAGCACTTGCACAGAAAGTGGCCGATGGTCCAGTTTTTGAAAAGCTTTGACAAGTTCTTGTCTCTCTGGGGCATATCTTGGACAGTGGCACAGCAGGTGGTCAATGTTTTCTTCGGTGCCACAGACCTCGCATGCTGCGCTGTCAGTCATTCCAATTAATGTAGAGTATGCCTTTGTGAAGGCCACTCCTAACCAAAGGCGGCAGAGAAGCACAGCAATGCGATGCATTAGCAGACTGTACGACAAATTCACTGGTTAGATACCGCTTTTCAATGAACGCCTTTCACTCCCACGCTTAAGCGAGGTGCACCAGGAATGCACTGGGTATATGCCGGTTTTCAACGAACGTACAGCCAACCTGAATGTGCGGCAAGCGAGGAAACGATTCTCAGCGTTCGCAGGCACTGGCGCGTCACGCTTCTCGTCTAGGAGGCCACGCTCGGGCTTTTCGGCAACGCCACTAGATGGCGCAGCATATCCAGAAACAAAGGCGCGAGAGCAAAGCGCGGTTGTCGCATGGCGCGTTATCTGCGTTAGCACGTACCGGTGCGCTATGCGTTTCGGATGCCACCCCAGGCTTTTCTACTCGTTTCTACAATGGCATTACATAGTGTGACTTTATTAAGGCGAAAACGTCATATACTCCATCAAGCGGAAAATCCGGCGAGCATCCGGCGTTAACATCGGATGGCAAGAAAACTCGCGTGACCAAGTGATGACGTCGCGTACCCGGCGCTGGACCTGCTGCGGCTCGCACTGCGAAATAGCAGGGTGAACAGCCAAAACGTCTGAAGGACGCCGAGGCACACTTCCACGATTGGATTAAAGTAGATTAAGGTGGATTAAGATTGGTACAAATTAGAGCAAAGTAGTTTATATTAAGGTGGATTGAGGCTGGTACAGTACAAATTAGAGCAAGGTGGAATAAGGTGGAATCAGGTGGATTAAGGCGGAGTTTTAATTTAAAATGTTAACTTAGATAATTCCTAGTACTTTTCCCAATTTGTGATTCAATGCTAATGCATTACCGTGAAATGGGTTCTGCCGAATTGTTCCTTTTAGCGTATTTATCCCGCGACTTCGTTTTCCCTATTGATTTACTGATATCACTGCCGTGTTGCTATTTACGTGGTCAGGCTTCAGCGCAAACTTTAACCTTTCTGTCTTTCCTTTGCTTTTATCTCTCTCTCTGCACATGAAATCACTTGGGTGTGCGTGCAACAACAATAGTACTGACGTCAAATGGTTACGTCAAAGAGAGAGTGGTCGAGGTAAAAGTGGGTTCAAGGAAAACGTCGCAGTTTCACCCGAAAGGCGAAGCATCGATTGCCATAGTAAATTATTAGCTATACGAAGTAAGGATAGTAGCTTTATCAGCCGCATAAACTTGTAAACATTATCTTACCAACTTAATTAACAAGCATGGTGTCACGCGCGTCGAAGCAAACATGAACATAACTCACTCGATGACCGTGGATCCTCACTGTCTAAACGCAGGCGTGAGGAAGCGCGGCAACAGCAGCGAGCGAATTGACCTTCGTGCTGCCTCTGGCTTTAACGCGAACTAAGTAGCAAGAAGACAGTGCACACGAAGCTATCAGCATGCCGCGCACTCTGTCCCCATCGCAGATCAATTTCAATATAGGGCCCGCGCGGCCGTGCTCGGCCTCTCCATACACAGCCGCCGCCGGAATAGAACGCCCGCTCTCCCCCTCCCCTACCCTTCGGTTTCTTGCGCGCTATAGAGGATGGCGCGCTTCTCACCCGCTTTCCTTTTTCTTTTGCTCGCGCGTGAGATCGATCCACCATCGTCGGCTCACGCACGCTTTGATTCGCACATGCAGCATACGGCGCGCGGCCACGATATTATCGAACTTGGTCTTCATACAGAACCTTACGGTGACGGCGGCAATGTGCCTGGATTGTCCATGTGATTGCTATAACAATAAAAAAAAATGAGTCTTCAATGAATTACGTGTGAAAATCCAGTTCCTTCAACCACCCCGCAATATTTTGGGGCGCACAATGTTTTTGGATTCCGTACCTCGCCGGTAACCAGCATCAACATCAAAGCTTGTTAGCTTTTCGTTCTTCTATTCAAGATTACATGTCATTGGCCTGGGGATATCAATGAAAGCAATACATGGAGTTTGCTGGAACATATGTCATCGCTTACATTATTTTGTTTCTAGGTGATTGAACGTCCTAATTTAATTTACGGAGATTGCTGCAGCTGCCGTGCATTTGTACGTAGTATCCTTCTGCCCTCCTTCATGCCACTCCCCTCTCCCATTGCACACTTTTTTTGCCTGGTTAGTTCAAAAGACAAACGGCACGATGATAACCTCACGCACCGTCCCTGAGTAACCATTGACAAAAACACATTTTCCTGCTGTCGCGCGCTATTTCGTTTAGCGCAAGGACAATCTAAAACGCACGAAAAGTCAACACATTAACAAATTCCTTGCTTTTGATGTCACCCAATTCCCCCCTCTTCTTTGTCTCTTCATTCATTGCTTTTTTTCTTTGCACTGAAGGTATAAGTCTCACATTGTACATAGGCGTTCACTTTTTATGGCCAAACAAAACGACCTGCAAGAAATTAAAAGTACGTTTTTGACTCTCCATTTCCTGACAGTTCTCGACATTTCTGTCGACGTGTCAGCAGCTGCGTTTCGTGTTTCCTGACACAAATACAGCGCAGTCTACGTTTATGCGCTCTTCAGAAAAGTGTAAGATGCATGAGGGGTGCGCGCGCGGCTAATAACTTCTCACCGTCACACTGAACGAAGCAAACAAGAAGTGCGCAACTACATCTTCTCGCAAAAGATCGTTGATGCCAAGGAATTTTCGCATTCTCAAATCTCATTTCCGGCTGTCTCAGCGGGAGACGAAACACCAAAGAAAATGCCCGGAATGGTGAAGGCAACATCTGAGACATGTCGTGCGTTGAAAAAGCCCCCTGCGCGCACCTCATTAAATTGCACCTTTCACCGACACCATCTTTTGCTTTTTGTTGGGCATGTCGCACATCGCCACATAAGCATGTAAAATCGTGTTTCTTTTTTACTGCAACAACAGTTAAATAAATAATTGGGCTCCAATCCACCGTGTGAAGGTGGCTGGGCAGCGAAGCTTTGGTATCACCTGATTCCATGGACCAATGTAACGTGGCCTTGAACTGGGTCGTGCCAAGCCTGAGCATGGCGCCGTTGTGCATATTGTGCTCTTCCCGTCGTCGCTCATCGTGTTTACGCTGTTCTTCGGAAGTCCTAACTGTGCATCGCCTTTTCATAGAGCTATCAGAACACAACTGAAATCATTGGCTAGGCGGCTTCTTCTATTAAATATGAAAGTGTAGTTAGGTCACTCCCTACTAGTTACGTTACTCCCACATGGCCGGGGCCAAAACAGCTGCTATGATGATGATGATTTATTGGCCTTTCCTTTGATACGGGGCGGAGACAAATAGTCATCTAACCTGATTGAGTTACTCAAGTATGCTACACGCTTTTCATTCTAGCATTCCTGTATGCATCTCCTTAATCTTATTCCCCTTCCTCAAAACTTATCTACCTTGTACCGCTACCTATTCCTGCAACAGATCCTGCCGTATCAATCTGTTCTCTGCTTTTTCCCCACCAAAACGCTAAACTCTAATCGGATGCGCGGAGGCGAGCGCCATCTGGTGGTGCTGCAAGGGACCCAGCGGCGCAAGCGACGCGCTCCTCCCGCTCTGATTGGTTGGGCTGTAGGCTGCGGAGGCAAAGAAATCCCGGAATCCTAGTCATATACGGCGCCGCTCTAAACAAAAAAAAAATGGAAAAGGGGTTCGCTGTGTGCGCCAATCGAAATCCTCGTAGAGCAAGTTAAAGCCTGTTCACTTCCCGCGTCACGTCACAGATCTTGCCAGACGTTCCGACGAAGAGAGACTCGCTGGCGACTTCGGAAAGCGGATACATCGCCTGCAGCGTGTGAGAGACAATTCTTTCTTTTTGTATTCCGCACTTGGGCTTTATCTTTAAATTTCGAAAAAAGGGGTTGCTCGCGAGAAATATATGCGCCACGTGGCTTTGGCCTGTGAGTATGCCGCACTGGCACTTTTATTAGGAGTGAAGCACCGCTTGCCAACCTTTACTGGGGTATGATACAGCACTTGCACCAAGAGTATTCGTATATAATAAGACAAAAATAAAATACCAGGATTTCAATATCACCGAAGTGCCAGAATCATTTTTTAAAGCCAATATTAAGACAAGAGATTATGAATTAACCAGAATGACGTTTCTTTATTGAACAAAGAATGTTTGTTTATCAGACGTTTTGCTCAGTTCATTCAATACAACGCACTGAAAGTTTCCTTGACAACAAATACGTAGTTTTCAGAGAGGAAAAGAATGAAACAAAAAATAAAAAAGAAACATACAATATGCAACTGGGAGAAACTATAAAAATGAATTTCTCAGACATGTATTCCATCATTAACCACTTTATCAAGTACACTCATAATAGCAACTTGTACAAGGAATGCTGTCCACACAGTGAAATGCACAGATTCAAATATATATTTTAAGATGCAAAACATACAGAAGAAGACATTTGACATTGGAACAAAACAGCTCCTACTATTATGTTCAAGTTTGGAGGGACAGAACATGAGTGGCAATATTTTTTTTAATTGTGACTGGAAATGTTAACATCATAATCATAATTGCTCGATATTTTAAAGGCAGTTTTGCGCAGAGGCGTTGTCGTACCCTATGAAGTGCTAACTGAGGGGCGACTATTGCTAGTTGAAAACTTGGAATTCGCTAGGTCATTTTAGTATATGTACGGGTGGTTATTTGATATCCGAGATTAAAGTGCAGAGTGCACACCCGCACAGTATAAAAGGTATTGGAGCAATTTTGAACCGATGGCAAGCCGCTAGATGGAATTATGTGAAAAGTTTGGTACTATATACGATGTGACCACAGAGTATATCAAAATCGATGCGAAGTTAAACGTACGAAGCTGGGAAGGTCCGCGTGTTTTTTTATGTTATGACAAAAGTGTAAGAGAGAGAGAGGGAGAAGTTTAATGATACGAAATGCAGAGAGGTCGGCCTGAGGTACATTCCTCTAGCCAGCTCATATCCTGTCATCTCAGCAAAAGTACATGCTTGAATCAGTGATCTAAGAACTCGGAGTTATATTTTATAGACCCATGTATAAACCTGTCAATGCCGGTAAATCTAAGATACAACAGAAAATTTAAAACATTGGTACACCACCTGCGACTTCGTACTGCATTTACGAGACGCTTCTTATACAGGATAAAACGTGTCTCTATCCGCAGTGTTCTTGTGGCCATCCAGACGAAGATGTACATCATCTCCTCCTCGAGTGCACGAAATATGATTCACAACGAAGGGTATTGCAAGCAAACTTGTTACATTTAGATAGAAGACCATTCACTGTACAAAATATACTTGGTACATGGCCAACAGCGGGCCTTCAGAACAGAGCACTTCTTGCTTTGAAGAAGTTTTTCGAGGACCCAAACATGTTGAGGAAATATTAAATTTCAGTCTGTCCGAATAAGCTAAATGGGTGATATAGATGTTGTTGTGTGTTCAAGATTGTTTTATGTGTTTACTTGTATTCTGTACTTTTCAGTGCAATTACTTGTGTTCCGTGTTTTGGCTATTCAAAATAATTGATTTTATATATGTGTACGTGTACTGAACTCGTGCACAAGACTTTGCGATTCATGTACTGTTGGACTGTATTCTCTTTATACATCTGGTGTTCTAGTGAATGCCATACTTTATGACGTTATTCTCTCTTTTTGTGCATGTTTGTTTCCTGTGCTAAGCGACAAGGAGTAGCCGGTGGCGCCAGAAACGCGCCAGCCTCTCCTATTATTGAATTCAATAAAAAGAAAAAAAAATTATTTACTTAGCACCAAACATCGTGGGTTCTACACCCACCATTGGTCCTGCGTTCGACCATCTATAGTGGCACTATTAATTTTGGTGCCGTTGAATTTTGGTGCCATAATGTCGGACGGTCAATTTTTCGATAATGCCAGACAACGATATTTTTTTTTTATCCATGAGCCACTTAATGATTTCGCCTAATTAATTTGGGGATGCAATAGGATCACGATATCGACGTCATCAACGCCACGGCCCAGCTACCGGGCTATAGCAAGGTGCGCATTGTTGTGAGAAAAATGATCGCGAATAGCAAGAAGACTCCGATGACAAACCTTTGCGATTTTGTAGCGTACGGATGTCTGTGTCGTCTCGGCTGTTTGGTCATACCCACTTGGCTTTACGGTCATCGACATTTGGGAACAAAAAAATCACCGACGATTACTGTATTCCTTAATGCGATATTTGAGCGCACCTCTATACGTGTTTCCACCTTGCGTATCAATACCTTTCATTATAATTTATAGGCACGCGGTTTATATTATGAAGAGAACGCTGTGATTATTGTCTCCTGGAGCGGACAATCTGTGTCGTGTAGCACATTGCAAACGGAGCGAAGTATGGCGCGACTGCCTCGCTAATCGAGAGATCGCGAGAGGCAGCGCGTGGGTGACGCGTGGGCGCAATTCACAGCAGCCGCCGCAGACAGACCTCCGCTCATGCAGCGCTTTGTTTCCTTACTGACGACGCGCTCTACTTAGGCGCCATATTGTAGCCATCGTCCCCGCACAGTCCGTCTTGCGCAGCACTACGCTTTTCTTCTCACGCTTTGGTTCCACAAACGACGAGAGTGGCCCTTCGTCGCGGGGAAGTCGTGCCACCAGTGTCATTGAGGACAGCACCCAAGGGCGCGTCACATGGAGCCTTACTTGTAGCTGCTTGCCACGGCCCCTTGCCGGAGCAGTGATAACCGTCACAAATGCTGGTACCGTGGACTGACCTCCGCAGCTGACACCATGGATGAGCGTAGCACTCCCCACTTCGCGCCACCCTAGTTAACCAGGTTAACCAGAGGGGAAGACCCGGTTTGCTACCCTACGATGGGGAGAGAAGGGAGGTGAAGGTTGCTAGAACAATACTCGAGGATAACGCTGTGCATTTCTGGGATAATGCTGCATTAACGTCGTTCTTGATGTGCCCCGATTTACTTGAACGAGCAAACGGAGTAGCTGATTCGTCGCTGGCCCCATGGAAACTCATGCACGAGGCCTGCATAGCGCGACACAATGAACTTTTATCACCCCTATCTCCCCCGTTTCCTGCGCGGGAGAAATTAGTGTCTATAAAATGATTTCTATCATTCATTTTTTGTAAGGAACTTCCGCGTTTGTGCATTAGTTGAAGTTTTCTGTTACAGCCCTGAGAGGATACGGCTGGTTATATATTTCTGGGTAGCTTAAAGATGCAAAACGTTTCCCTGTTACAAAAAATGTTACTGTGACAGCAGGTGGACGCCCGAACTTTGCATTGCTGTGATCGTTGTTTTCGTTATGCCATGGCGGTCAAGCCACCTCCTGATCTTCAACTGGACTTTCATCCAAACGCGAAGAAAACCTATAACACCCACCACCGACACAGTGGCAACGTGCAGTTAGGAGCCGGACGCGCTAGCTACTGAACTCAGCTACCATGCAACATCCGTGCTTAGTAATTTGTACACTTTGGTGTGGCAAGCACGCTTTTAGACCGTTGTCGTCCATACATGGTATTGCGGACGCGACAGCAGGAAATACTGTATTGGACGTAAGCGTCATTGTGCACATTGAAAAGAAGTTGTTATATAGAAGGAGTCAGTGTGTGGGGTTAGAAGCTGAAGCTGCCGACGCAGTAAATGTGTTAAAGAGGGAGATGTAAAAATAAATGTAAAAAAAAGAGAGAGAAACTTTATTTCTTAGTGGCTCCTAGTCCGATTTGTCCCTGTGATCCCTGTGATTCGTCCCTGAGTGCTGAGCTGCAAAAATCGCTGAAGTCTACAGATTTTACAGCATGATCTAAAATTTCGTTTCCGAGCTATGTGGAGGATGCTTTAACAAAGAAAGAAGAAAAATTGAAGCCACTAAAATTGAGTAAAAAATGCCTATACATCTTTTTCGTTCGCTCGAACCTTATACTGCATGCGTGTTCTCTCTAGGGCCCAGCACTACTAAGTTTCAAGCAAACAAAAAAAAGCGAACAAGTCGAAACAAACGAGCAGCGAGCGCTAACTAGTCTGTGTAGACGACGCAGGAGGAAAGCGATACAGGAACTACTGGCTCCATGACCGAATAGAAGACGCCAAGCGTCGCCTCGTCATTTGGCTGAGATAAAGCGGCACTCCGGTGGGCCATAGCCCGAAACGAAGGAAGCTGGAGAGGGCGAAAGTCACGAAGGAAAAGAAGAATCAAAGAAGTAAGTAAGAAGGTACTAGTGTCTAAGAACACACTGGGGGAAAAATAAGGAAGGAAGGAAGAAAGGAGGGAAAGCGAGTCACCAAAGGACAAGAAAGATGGGAGAGGCAGCATTAATGAGGGGGAGGTGGTAAGGGCCCTGGCTACGAGGGTGGCGACTCTGTCGATTGTCGCGTTTCCGACTCACTTCGTTTAGCGCACTGTGGGCAGCTGTTTACAAACTAAGCAGGTCGCTCTCAGAACAAACGCAGGAAGAGATGAAGATGAGAAAAAGAAAAGGGCCCGGAGAGTGGACAAAAGAAAAAAAGAAATAGGGCGAGGTACGAGCAGTAGTTGCGAGCCAGATAACGTCAATGAAATCAAACACATAGAGAAACTAAGCGCGGCAGTATGTAGACCAGAAAAAGGACGACGTGTTACATGAGCGGGGGCGAAGCAAAGGGTGAAAAAAATATGAAAATGGAAAATCAGAAACGGCTGCTCGCTTTTTTACCTCTCATCCATTTTCCGCGAGGACGAAACATGAGAGAGAGAGAGAGAGAGAGGGGAGAGAGGACGAGGTTAATAAAAGAAAATAAAGGAGGTTTAACAAAGGCGGAAACTCGAGGCGTTAGCCGAGAAATCGAAGGGGTCCATACGAACGACCGACGACGGCGAGGCGTCTTCGCCGCTTCGGCTGACGGAGAAGGGGATAAAAAGAAGGGGTTGCGAACACGCCAAGTCCTGTTGATAAGATGCGAGGCAATGAGTAATGAAGGATGCTCGTAAGCGAGCAAGTGCGTGTGCACGCGAGAGAGCAAGGGAGTAGACTTGGGCCAGGCTGCAGCATGGCGTTGCGTGGATCGGCTGCCGACGCAGCCGCCGCCGCCGCCGCGGCATGGGACGCATCATCAAATCGCCGCCTTTCGGTGCGTGGAAACATGCCGTCGGAATCGATGTTCGATGAAAAACCGCTGCATGGCTCGCGCCTCGTCTTCGCCTGGGCCCCCTTCTCTCTCTTCTTCCTTTCTTTCCCACTCCCACCCGTTTTATTTTTCTCACGCTTACAACGGCACGCCAGTGCATTTCCCGCTCTATCCCCCTTTTCTCTCTTGTGTCGCTTTCACTCCTTGCCTGTGTCTTGAAGACCATCGCGTGTTGCCGTCCTTGTTTCTTCTTTTTTTTTTCTCCTTTTCTCTCGTCTTCCGCATTACCACTTCGGCGACCCGGTCGCCACCGTCACCGTCTTCGTGTTTATTTATCGCAGTCGACACTCATTCTCGCCAACGTTCTCTTGCACAGGCCCTCGCGTTGCTCGCGATGAAGGGAAAGGGAGATAGAGAGAGAGAGTGCGTTCCATACTCTTCTTCCTGTTCTGTCTCTTGTTTCACGTTCGAAAGCGCGTGGGCTTTCGGATTCCCGCTGGCACAGTCAAAGTGAGCAAACGCTATTTAGCCCCCCCGGAGAAAGAGATTGGAATGAAAAAGAAAGTATAGCATTGGGTGGTGTTTTATGGAACGTGGCGGAAGCGTAGTGCTTGCTTGCTTGCTCTCGAACTCTGTTGAATAGCGTGGCGGTGAAGAGCCCCGCGTAGGGGAAAAATATATTAAGGGAGGATGGCGAAGCATTGATCCGACGTGTGGCGCGGGGCGCGTGGAAAGACAGACGATCCCCGCGAATGGAAGCCCGGCCACACGGGTAGGCGATGTGCGAAACATACAACAGAGTCGAACTTGAACAGTAATCAGGAGGAGGCCGGAATAAAAGTCGCAGGGCATGCAGGCAAAGCACAAAAGCGAGGCATTGGATAAAATCTTAAAGACGAGGCTACTCATTTCAGGTTGTTGCTCGAGGATTCCTTGCGTTCGTTCTCTTGCTCTTTCGTCTTTACCTTTCTTTGAGTGTATGAATGAAGAAAAGAAAAAAGTTACGAATATTGGCATGTTGAAACGAACGTCGCATATTAGTTCTTTTTAGATTCGTCGCACGATTTTTATATTCCTGTTTTCGGAGTTCTGCGAGTCGAAACCAAAAGAAATCTGTGTCAGTGGAACAGGTGTGATATTCAGCATAATGGCACGATAACGGGTAATAGGAACTGTACTTTGAAGGCGGATAACGGAAACCAGCCTCACAGGAGGACGTTATGTAAAATTTAAGGTCGGTGTGGTTCAATAAAGAACATTTAGCACGAGTATTCTAATAAATCTTGCGCTAGTTTCATTTATATTTAATTATGATGAAATCAAGGCGTATGTATATTTATGCCGCGTGTTCCTTGACACGTTGAACAGCATGAGTAACCAACCACGCAGGTTGGTGTCAAAGTGTAGCAAAATCGCCATCGGCGCCCGGATACCCAGATGGAGAGCGCAGTCAGAATGTGCTTTCCAACTTTTTCAATTCTTGAAAAACCTACATCTCAGTTGAAACAAGGAACGCATTGATGGTGGCAGAAAAAATACAGCAGGTGTTGCAAGTTTTTAGTGTTCAGAGAGCGACATGGAAAGAGAAAGAGAGAGAGTATAATTTTATCGTACAAACGACTCTGTCTGAGCCGTCGTCGCTGGTAACATATCATGTGTTGCTTAGAGATTGGGAAAGAAACGAAAGGAACGATAATATTAGAGTCGTACAAAGTCGTCTAGGGCAATGGGCAGGAGCTTAGAGTAGAGAAACTGGACTATAGAGTGCCACCAAAGAGGCGAGTGTGGCCTATGCCGAAAAATATATAGTGCACGTTACTATGCGATGAAACTTTGAAAAGACGAAGTGTGAAGCAGAAAGCGCTACAGTTAGCAAAACGTTACTGTTTTATTTTCACACTGCGTTGGCAGTGGTAAATAATCGCAAACTTCCAAGCATCGAGGCAGATCTATAAGGAGAAATCAGTTCACTGTCGTGTTAAGTAGCGCATCCGATATTTACATACACACAGAATAATAAAGGAAATGATAAGAACTATTCATATCCAACGTACATCTTGGAGTATACGTAAAGCGAAGCTTTAGTGAGGCGGTTAATAAATTGTTATAATTTTTTTCATTTAATTCCTGCGTAAAAGGAAACTGGCGCGCACGCACGTGTTCTCGCGCATCCGTGCTACGGAATGTGACACACGCGGTGATCATCTGAAGGACCTAGCTGGCATTGGCAACAATGGAGATATGCGTGCGATTGTGGCGTAATGATTAGAGAATCGGACTGCTATGCTGCGAAACTGAGGTTCATTCGCACCATCGGGCACGTGACTCAATTTATTGTAAGTGTGAGGTATTCACCGAGACCACTGCACCACCCAGCAGCCGCGCTATGGAAATTCCGAGAGGGTTCACAATAAAGAAAGAAAAAAATGGAAAGAAAGAGAAAAAAGGAAGAAGAACTGTATTTTAGAATGAACGATGATATTGTGAAAGGAGGTTGTATTTCAATGAATGACGTCACGGAGTTGTCAGGATGCTATTAGATCTATGCTGAAAGTAATGCCGGAAAGGCTTATAGAACATATTTCACGTGATAGGAGATTGTCAGGTCTACTATTGCCGTAAGCAATTGCTGTAGAAGACATTATGGTCTTACGCCTTGTCGCTGCTGAGAGTCCGTTTAACTTGCTATTCACGGGCTCATTGCCTACCGGTTCAAGAGCAATTAGTGAATATAGCAGCTGCAGGTGATCGCGGACAGGCAGCCCGCGAACATGCCTTTGGACCTGACAACGAAGCGAATGGGATGCAACAAAGTGATAAAAAATGCACAGCTTGCACTAGTGGTGCAAGGCTGGAGTGAACAGCGGGGCTTGTGATCACCTAGCTTTTACGTGGCTTGCCTAAGTTGTTTGTAGGTTTTGCGAGAGTATGCTAGGTTTTGCTAAGTTGTTGGTAGGATTGGCAGTCGCAAATTTTCGAGCAGTCGCAGGCCAGGGATTAATTGTCGCAGGAGACCAAATGCAATGCATGCTCACTGACCTGGAGAGGCAAAGCCGAAGGGTGGGTCTAAAAATTATTCTGCAGAAAACTAAAGTAATGTTTAACAGCCTCGGATGAGAACAGCAGTTTACGATACGTACTGAGGCACTGGAAGTGGTAAGGGAATACATCTACTTAGGACAGGTACTGACTGCGGATCCGGATCATGAGACTTAAATAATCAGAAGAATAAGAATTGGCTGGGGTGCGTTTGGCAGGCATTCTGAGATCATGAACAGCAGGTTGCCATTATCCCTCAAGAGAAAGGTGTATAATAGCTGTGTCTTACCAGTACTCACCTACGGGGCAGAAACCTGGAGGCTTACGAAAAGGGTTCTTCTCAAATTGAGGACGACGCAACGAGCTACGGAAAGAAGAATGATAGGTGTAACGTTAAGGGATAAGAAAAGAGCAGATTGGGTGAGGGAACAAACGCGAGTTAATGACATCTTAGTTGAAATCAAGAAAACGAAATGGGGCATGGGCAGGACATGTAATGAGGAGGGAAGATAACCGATGGTCATTAGGAGTTACGGATGAATTCCAAGGGAAGGGAAGCGTAGCAGAGGGCGGCAGAAAGTTAGGTGTGTAGATGAGATTAAGAAGTTTGCAGGGACAACATGGCCACAGTTAGTACATGACCGGGGTAGTTGGAGAAGTATGGGAGAGGCCTTTTCCTTGCAGTGGGCGTAACCAGGCTGATGATGATAATGATGATGATTATGATGACGATGCAGGCCGGGATCGCTTTCTGGGCAACGCCGAGCGTTCAGGCGCCGACTCTCGCGTTCCCTGGACTGAAACCCGGGATCCTCGATTCGGCGTACCCTTTCTCAGTCGCAGCTTCGGCGCGGTGTTCCGAATCAGCTCGGCGGCGACGCATCGCTTCTCGCTTGACAGTACGGCGCCCTTCCTGGTAAGCCGCTTCTTCGGGAGTCCGGATTTTCTTCGGTCTTCCCATGGCAGCAGCACGTACGCACATAGTAGAGGGCGCGAGAGGCGTGTCGCCGTGCCGGCTGTTCCGAGCTTTTACTCGCCTGTGATGTCAGGACTCCGCCCTACGCGCGTGGGGTGCGAGGAAGTTACGTGGCTCGGTCTTCTTGCAGGTGGTTACTAGGCCACGCGAGGCGGTGCAGAGCTGGGCTGAGTTTTCTGGTAACGCTCCACGGTGGAACTAAAAGCTTAAACAGTTCCGCTGTTAATAGAGTATTGTTTTCAACCACTCAGTGAAGGGTTCGAATCCCGTACTTATAAGACAAATTTGTGTTCTACTCAAATATTAGGAAATTGAATTTGATTCAAGTTTACTAATGTGCACACATTCAAGCGTACTTGAAGTGCTCCTCTCACCATAGATAAATAACTACTATATCTCATGCCAAAGGTTAGTATTTGCGAGCATTTACTTGGCGGCTCTCCTGCTTACGTACGACAGAAGCCATACGCTAGCTTTTTTGCTTGTACACGTCGCCATTTGACCACAGTAGGCGTTATATTTCATTTTGTATCATAGTCCTAACCGAAAATGTATAATTAAGCAGAATAACCTTTGTAGACTTCTCTCCTGACGCCTGACTGAGACGTTAATTATAGAAAGTGATTGTCGGCGTGTGTCTGAATATAATAACTGCCTCAGCTTCATTATCATCCGTCATTGCATATTTCTTGGGCCTCTGCAATGCAGTGTAGCTCGCCGCCACAGATTCTTTCTGTAATATGGATATCTCTGTAAGTATATTCACGTTCAGTATTCCCTCAATGTTTGTTCTCCTCTATATGCCAGGCGCAATGGTTCTGTACCATTTAATATAAACTAAGATATAGGCGCATTGCGATTGTTGCTATTATGTCAAATTTGGTTCTTTGTTTTATTAGTACTGGTGTTGCGCCTTGCAGATTTCCTTCTAGTATAGGCACAAATCAGGATATTTACTCGCTATAGCCAGGACGTTGTTCTTTCCAAATGAGTCAAGTGCAGTCCATATGTACAAGCAGGAGCCCGAAATCTCCCAAAAGTGATCGTTATATCTGGCTTCTCCACAGTAGCGAGTGTCATGGGGAGCAGCCCCCTTGACAAATACTCCTAACCCAACAGACAGACAGACAGACAGACAGACAGACAGACAGACAGACAGACAGACAGACAGACAGACAGACAGACAGACAGACAGACAGACAGACAGACAGACAGACAGACGTACGGACGGACGGACGGACGGACGGACGGACAGACAGACAGACAGACAGACAGACAGACAGACAGACAGACGGACGGACGGACGGACGGACGGACGGACGGACGGACGGACGGACGGACGGACAGACAGACAGACAGACAGACAGACAGACAGACAGACAGACAGACAGACAGACAGACGGACGGACGGACGGACGGACGGACGGACGGACGCACAGACAGACAGACAGACAGACAGACAGACAGACAGACAGACAGACGGACGGACGGACGGACGGACGGACGCACAGACAGACAGACAGACAGACAGACAGACAGACAGACAGACAGACAGACAGACGGACGGACGGACGGACGGACGGACGGACGGACGGACGGACGGACGGACGGACGGACGGACGGACCGGACCGGGTCCCGACCGACCGACTGACTGAGCATTTAAGTTAAACCTACACATTAAAGCACCGCAGCCTACTTTTCCATTGAGACCTGATACCTGTCATATGGCGTTCGTGCTGTACGTGGAACATAGCATCGAGCAGCGTGGTAGTCTATACGACAAATTGGACAAGCCAGCGGTGTTACAAGTGAGCACACGTGAAAACATTCACGGCTGCTGTCTTTAACGTATTAGTTTGCAGAAGAGAGCTCAATTTTCCTGTCAAGGAAGGTACGTCGTAGTTTCTCACATGCACAATCTGCCTTGTCAGTGCTTGAGGTGCTTTGGAGGCGTCAAAAACAATACCGACATATTCATAATTTTGTTTTCTTTACTTAGGCCTAAAGGCTAGATGTGCGCGGGGTTGAACGATATCACCCAACACCGTATAAGTTCTGGCATATCTCAAGGCATTTCAGGTGCTTTCTCTAGCTTTCCTAATCAGAAGTCGTTTCTGCTAAGTCTGACTCGTCTCTTATAGGAATGGCTGCACCCTGACCTTCCGCTCGCACAAATGTCCGTTCAAATTCAAACAATACCTGTGTTTTTGTTCTTGTTATGATGTCGAGCGCGACTTTGTTCGTACTATGTTATACCCGCTCGTCACAAGACTATCTCCAGATACGACGTTTTTTGAGTAGCGTCCTCCTGCGTCACAGGCGGATCCTATTTGTGCCTCTTTAACGTAGCTAGCAGGAAGCTTGTGGGGCTGATGTCACTGTCTTGTCTTTCTGGATACGAAAGCGTCAAATGGCTCATTAAGCGGTAAAGCCGGCGTCCAGCGTCTGTAGCAGCTTAATTCCCATTGGCTTCGACGCCAGATCACGAGTGCACCTCGACGGATCAGAGCGGGCGAAACTTATATATTCGACTGGTCACCTCCATCCTCCGAACTGGAGTCGGGAAGATCCGGTGTTCCCCGAAGTCAGGCGTAGAAGATAAGCGCGCAAGCCAAACGCGTGACCAAAGCATGACTCTCTCTTGAAGGAGGAAATGCAGATGCGAAACCACGTGACTACTGCCAACGTCCAATATTTCGCCTATCCGAAGCTCCCCGAGCTGCGGGTAAAAGCGGCGGACGTGCCGGGGGGACGAGCGTTCGTTTAGACATCAGCACACAGTGGCCTAGGTTGCCTAGGTTACGGTAGAGCGTCGCCAACAGCGGCGGCGCTGTGTTTTGATTACGTTGCTGGAAACGCTCTCAATCTAGACGACTGTCCCGATGAAAGAGGTCGGAGCGCCTCGGAGCACTCGAAGATAGAGGAGAATGATCGAAAAGAACATGCCGAACGCTGACCGCGCACCCTCTTTCAACCAGCCAAAGACAACGCCGCTCGCGAGAGCGGTCTAGAGCGCTCCGAAACGGCCAACCGAAGATGCCACCAGGCGAAATGGAACACCAGCACGCCAGGCATTCCTTACCTGCGCAAGATCTCGCCTACGTTCTAACTGCGCCTCGGTAAGGCAAAATCAAAACGTGCCAAGCGTCTCAACGCGCTCGCTTGCCCACGAGGAGCTCTTAACTGGAATGACCGCTCAGCGGTGTTCAATTGGACATTAATGTTTTCGCATTCACAACTCATAATTGTTTAGGTGTCCGTGTATTCTTAGAATTCTTTTTTTTTCTTAGTGTTGCAAACATTATATTGAAACGTTAGTCTCGCTTTCACAAATGTTAAGATGGTGCCTTCCTGTTTTGTTATTGGTATTAGCGCAAGGTAGAAATAGAAGAACACGAGTTTCTAAAAATGTCTAACATCATTGCAACTTCATTCTCGCGCACTCCAGCGAGGAGGCCGGCGGATAATAGGGGGAGGGTAGGGGGCCTGGAATGGGGTTGGCAGAAAGTGGCAACAATTTCGCACGTCACCTCAGACTTCATATAGGTTTATTGACATGTAGGAAAACAAGAATACGCAAATATATTCACAAATACATGTAAAATATGACATGCAAAACACGAAAATGCTCTATGACGAAGAAAAGGAGGCGCGCTGAGTGCAAACACAGCATTGGCGTTTCATTTCCGCTGCCACGCGCGTTAAGTTTTGTGTACGGCCAGATCTCATTTTATTCTGTGAACGAGAAGTACGTAAGAGAAGACGAAGAAGACCAAGAACAAAATAAGGACAGCTAAACAATTCTAAACAAGCAGCGAAAGCCTAAAAGGAAGAGAAGTAGACATGTTGAAGAAAGACTTGAAAACAAGGACACGGTATACATAGAGGCAACACAGCGTTCCGACAACCACACCCCCTCCTTTGATTTCTTCTTCACTCCCAGCTATGCGCCTTAAATCTCATGAGGAGTTTTAAAGAGAGCGTGACAAGGGAAGCATACAGCGCTAGTTGTCTGGCCAGGAGAGATGGCAAGAAAAAAAAAAAAGAGCAACGAAGAAATCAGTCGGAAGGATGAATCCTTAGGCCTGTATACGTGTGCGGGTTGTCCCAGTAGGAAGCTTTCAGAGGCGTTTCGTAAGCAGCCAGCGATCCGCACTTCGAGAGCGCGCCGCGAATGACGAGGCAAGTCCTTCTCGGACGAGAGCGGACGTCGTCAAGGGGAAAGGAAAGGCATAGACGCAAAGGCAGATATGAACAAGAGAAAGAAAGAGAGAGAGAGAGATCTGAGGCCTCCAGGTTCTCGAGACCCCCGTTGTGTTAAACCGGCTCCTCCGATATTCGTGGCACACTCATGGTTCGTTGGCTTCGATTCTTGTTCCGGGATTCCCGTGAAGATTTGCCCGCGTTTTCCGCCTCTCATTTTTTGGAATCCAAGTTTAGTGAACAGGAGACGGAAAACGTGAAGCGTGACGGAGTCGCCACAGATAGGCTGTTTACTTTTTAGGGACGTTTCCTTGTGGAGAATGTGTATGTGTGTTAGATACGGTGACGTTTCGCGATAGTAGTGCTTACTTCTTTTCTCTCTCTTTTTCTACAAGCGCTTTATTTCGACGCGTGGTTACACAGAAACACTGCACGAGGGCCTTTCTGTAAGCCGGGCCATAAAACAAGCTTGGTTAGGAGACAAACAAGATGGTGGCGTCATTGTTTTTGGACTCCGCAACGCTGAGACAAAGTACGGAGTCTTTAGCATACACGCATCGTGAGATCACTGTCTCACGATGCAGCTGCGCTCTATGAGGGACATTACATTTCATGCAAACATCTGAAGAAAATTTGTCTCTGACAAGCGCAATCAGACAAAAGAATGTTTCATTCTTGAGGCGAGTGAGCAAAACCTTTTCGTTCTCGAACCTGTGAACAACCAGTTTTTCGGTAATGTCACCATTAAACAGGCTTGTGAAACTGATGCCTTATCTATAGGTATCAAGGACATTGTCTTTTTTACTATTTTCACAGCACTTATAATTGACCTACAATTAAATTCATGGAAATATGTTGCAGTTCCAAGTGTTTTCTATTCATTAATTCATTGTAACACTTTCAGCCCGTTACCCGCCCCGTTTGGTGTTGTCACTTCCTCCTAAGAACGTAAATATATGTATACAATGCTGGATCACTGCTTAAATTTTTTGTGTGATTTTGTGTGCTATCGATTTATACAAAGACCGGGCTCCAAGCATTCTGTAGCGATCAGTTTTGTTGAGAGGAAGTTACGAAACAAAGGAAGACATTTTTATGGTATTCGTGGCACCATTTGGCCGGTATATGTATTCCAGGTTTTGCTTATTTCGACGTCCAGGAGTTCAGCAATAGCAATCCAGATAAGGGAAGATTCTGTTAACAAACGAGGGCTCCACAGGAATGATAATAGTTACAGTGAAGGTAATATAGTAGTTAAGTGCAAAAGGAGTTGCAGAACTGAAATCGCTCAAAACAAACCTTACACTATAAGAAGATACTCAGCTGAGCGCAGAAAAACAAAAGAAAGCAAAGCAAAAAAAAAAAAAAGCCTGCATGGTCTTTGTTGCCGTGATTTGAATCGCGATCCTTGATAGAACAACCAGAAAATAGACAGCCAAAGAACAGAGTCTGAAGATGAGGGGGCAAAAAAAAAAAGCTAAAAAGAAAGATAGAGAGAGAGAGAAAATAAAATAAAAAGGCCCACTGTACACTTAGAGCAGCGCTTTTGTCTTTCGAGTGTCTTTCGTGCACAGTCACTGCCACTGGTGTTTATTTATTTATTTTCTTTTGCTGCCGCTTGTAATGTAATGTAACTTGTAGGCTCGTAGTTTCCCTTCTCTTTCGGTTTTGTCTTCTTACTCTTTTTTTTTTTTTACCCAGTTTCAAGTGCCTGTGCAGCGCCGTGGGCCGTCGCCGCCATGACGGCGATGCCACGAGGGGGGCTGGCTCTCGCTTTCACGTGCACTAGCGCTCTCAAGCGAGGACGCAGACAAACACACACTCGCGACGCCCGAAAAAGACAGCGCACGTTCTCGGCGCAGGCACACGAGGCATGTAGATAGACGGGCCGGAGAAGAGGCTGCCGGCGGTGCGCCGAGGTTTGTCCTCGTTCCAGGCAAGCAGAAACGAGGGCGAAGCGTTTGTTCGAACTCTTCACCAGCTCCTCTTTCCTCTCTCTCTTCACGCACGTCACCGCCGTCTCCGAGAAATCTCCTTAGCGAACAAGGCGGCTCCAATCAGGGCTGCTCCGCACGGATGTAAGGGCGCGTTGTTCGAACACGAGTTGCAAACCTCCGTGGGAGCGCGCAGTCTTGCCTGGGCTATGGGTAGCTGGCTGGATGGCGAGGTGGTACGCTTCGCTCCTTCGTTTCGCTCGGCTCCTTATCTCGGCCGGCGTATTCTTGTTGTTTTCCTTGGTTAGGAAGCGGTGACGGGGAAGACTCTTCAAACTTGAACCACTGACTGAGAAAAACGGCGGGGCAGGCGAACGGAGAAAAGAAACTGCCGTCGAGAGGGCCCGAGTCGACCGCCGCTGGCATGCGGGGACAAAAGCACTGCTACGCACGAAGGGCAGCCGAAGCGTAAGGAACGACGAGCGGAGGAATAAAAGCGGGCAGGGATGGAAGGTGAGGCGGTGTTCATTTTGTTTCTTCCTGCCAAATTTGATTGGCGTTCCCGAATTTGCCGCCGCGTCCTTATTCAGTTTCGCCACGAGAACTTACGCCGAGTCCGCGCAGTAAGAAAAGAAGGGGGCGGAGACTTCGTTTCACTTTTGTTTTCTTTCTCAGGCTCTTCTTTCTTTCTTTTAATTTTTCAAAGGCACTCGTCTTTTTTTTTTTAACTTCTTGTGTTACTCTGAAGCGGGGAGTCAAGGGACGAATTCATAATACGGTACAATGGCGCAAACAAGAAGGCCGCGCTGCGTCCGAGACGAACGCCCGCCCAACAATAGAACTGCAATGAATGCACCCTGTAGGAATGACGAGCTGCTTTCCCGCCTCTTGGGTACGACGTGAACGAAAGAAGCGGTGATGCGGGTTAGTCTTGTTTACGGCCTGCATAAAGGCGCCTGTTTCACGCGTCGCCAGCCTAAAAGAACGACCCCGTGAAAGCAACACTGCTGAATTAGGTTCGTTGTTTCCGCGAGGCGAAACTCTTAGCGAGGCGTGAATGAACGAAATTAGAATTCTATAGAACGTGTTCACTCTTTTTATTTTCATCTGGGTTCAAGGAGATCGATGTTGGTACCTGTAGATGGCGCCGGATACACACCTCTTAATTGGGAGATCTGCTTAAAACCATGCAAACGCTATAGACAAAGATAAAGTAAAAATACAGATACAGCAGTTCTAAAGTGCACATGCGCGGTCAACACAAATACACAAAGATAAATGCTTTTTAAGCAGTTCAGAAAACTCAAATGTTCTTGTGGAAATAAAAGTGACACCCTTCGTTAGTGCTCCGTTCCAAATACAGCGCTCGTGAACACGCATACAAAAGCGACGGAAACAATGGCAGACAAAATAAATAAGGTAAACAGTAAGATGAATATGCGTGATTTCAAAAAGAACAGTTTAAATCTACAAATTACACGTTGCAACGTGAGGAAAGCTATATGAATGAGGTTTAGTAGCAGTTAGATAGTCTGTGTTCTCGGTTTTAAATTGCTCAGTGTATTCTCAAAATGTATGACTGCTAACTCAGCTGTAACTAGTCTGTACGTTCGATATTATTTTGGTGAATAGCTAAAGTGATTATTTGGTATTGCGAGCATAGTCCCAGATGCGCACTCTTTAAGCATTCATTTCCTTTTATTTAGACTTGTCTACCTTAGGTACCAGCTGCATTAAAGAAGCTTTGCAGCGGACAATTTAATGCCGAGCTAAATACTGACGACATCAGGGAATTTCTAGGGATGGTTCTCTTTCAGAATTCTTAGTCGTCAACGTTGATTAAAAACATACCATAATATTTATTCACCGATAAACAAGTGAAACACACAATCAAACGCACATGGAATAAGGGACATCAGTTGACCTTTCAAATGCACAGTTGCGACTTCGCAAACTAAAAATAATAAATAAACAGAGGGGGGGGGGATACACATGTTTCATGCATTGATGGCAGCCTTACTAAAATATTACCGAGTAAAACGCCGCTCTGCAATGTGAGGCACCTGTTGACTGATAAGCTTTTATTGCTTTACTTGTGCGCCAATGGGGCGGCTCTTGATGGTGGCTTACATTATTCTATATACTATTTTTTAAAGCCATAACACTTGCGTATCTCTGCGGTGTGTCTTTGTACGTATTTTATTGGGGAAAGGGGAGCGTTCGTTCCTTTAACTTTGTCTTGCTTAATGCTGCTCTATTTTATCCCATTTATGTATATTTATTCTCTACAAGAAGGTTCATTTCCGGACTTGTAATGCCCCCACCAGGGCTAGTTATGTCAAGTATGACTAATGAAGCGCAAAAATTCAACCAAAACAATGTTTAAAATAAGCGGAGCTTCAATATGCCCTATGCTGTTCTACGGATTCTGTGCTTTACTCCTATCGTAAGAAGTACGGCGCTTCAATTGAATAAAACTCTTAGATACAGAATGCGTAGTTTAGCCCTAAGTGCTAAGCATTAATAGTTATAGCTCGCTATTGCGCAGACGCCACTCGTCGTTCTCCCCTTTGTTACTTTTCTTTTTTACCACAGTGCCGTCGCTTCTAAAGAATGTGTTGTCGTCTTCGTTCGAGTGGCAGTGGGATCCTTCAGCACGCCCTCCCTATAACTAAGAAAGGTGGCTCATACGATCCTTGTGGTCAGTGAAGAGCGCAGTACATATTTAGTATGCAGAACCGCCCACCGTGAAGGTAGATCGGCACTAGGTAAGGAGGCACAAAAAATCCTGTGGCGTGTAGCGCACCACCAACAGAGGTTAGGAAAACCAAAGCTAGGTCTATATAATCGAGACCATTTAAAACTGTTTCGGCAACACACATTTTTGACAAGCTGATGTCGTTCATTCTTGTGCACTCCTAGTGTTCTGTCTCAAGCACGCTAAACTTATAACGTACGGGCGTGCATAAAAAAAAAATGTATATTTAGACAAGATCTTACAAGAGCTGTAACGGAAAAAATAACGATAAAGAAAAGGAAACTGGCGTTTTGAGTAGTTCTTCATTCTTCACCAAGGAGTGTGCGGTCATTACGATGTTGCAGAGATATCCGCCTTCCCCTGGCCTGGCCGCGTGGACAGACGGGTCATCGTATGATTTGGGGGTTGCGGACAAAGTATTCGCGGGGCAATCGCACTTGAGGGGCGCCGCGTGGGACTGGCGGCAGCTGTGCCTCAGGGGGCGTCGCAGCCGTGCGCCTTCCTCCGCCCCCCTTTGGTCATTTGAGAGTCGTTCGTTAGCGCCTCGGCGAGCAGCAGCGTCCCCCGCACTGTTTCCCCGCGCGGGCTTCCGAATAGGCGTCTGCGCACGTGCCGTACTGCCCTGGTGCCGCGAAACTATCTCACGCACAACACAAGCCGGCGTCTACGCAGTTGCTGCACGTATGAACGAAGTAATGGCGCCTCGCTGATGCGAAGCGTGATGCCCTAGTAAACGGGAATTCACTGAAGTAGCTCTTGTTGAGCTTGCTTCAAGAGGGGTTATTTTTCTTCGTGCACTAGAAGCCCCGGTACATCATCCCATGTTACGTATAATACGTTTTTGGAAAGATTGGTTGCGCTTTGTAGAAGATCACAAGGAAGAAGACAGGATCGTCTACAAAGCGCAACCAATCTTTCCAAATATAATGAACCAACTTGCCCAACAACGCATTCTGCTAAGTTACAAGTAGTCGATTACTTGAAATGCATCACATCTTTAAAGAATTTGCAGCTGCAAAGAATTTAACTAGACCTGCTAAAGCTTTCTGAGCGGCAAATTTGCTGGTAGCTTTATAAGTGAGAACCACATGAACACTCCTCTGTCGTAATACGTTAATATAGTGGCTTCAGTGCCCGTTTGTACTGTGCTGCGCAGGCCCGAGTACAACAGCAGCGTTATTTCTTTCCGCTTATTCGATCTTCTCATTCCATCCTCTGCAGGTGCTGGGTAGCCTACCGGACGCTTGTCTGGTTGGCCTCCCTACCTTACCTTCCACTCTCGTCTCATATTTCTTAATTTTATTGCAACAGCAACTATATGGACGCTCTAGGCACATTTCAGCCCTCGCCTCACCGTCGCTGTGATGTTCCGTACAAAGTCCAAGCGCGATAACATCGTCACCGCACGCCTTATGCTACATGCGCGAGTGAAAGCATGCATGCAACGGTGAGCCGACGATGGTAGTTCAATCTCGGGCGCGCAAGGGAGGAAAGTGGGGATCAAGCGCACCGTCTTCCGTCGCGTGCAAGGCACCAGAGGGAGAAACAGGGGGAAGGGGCGTCCTGTTGTGGTGGCAGGTGCGTATGGAGCGGCCACACGGACCGTATCTTGAAAGCCACCTGCAATGGCGACAGAGTTCGCCGTGTGCTGATAGCTTCGTGTACTCTGTGTTCTCGCTGCTTAGTTTGCGTTGAAGCGAGATGCAGCACGAAGGTCAATGCGCTCACTGCTGCTGTCGCGATTTTTCCCTCCAGCGTATTAGAGCGACGCTGTTTATGGATAGGGTTCCGTGCATTCTTGTTCTGCGTTAACAAAAATGTGGGCCGATCCTGGTGACAGAACAGAAAGGGTCCAGGTACAATGGCAGATACGCCTGTGGACTCCAGGTGGTGGGCTCTGGGACCTGTAACGAGCCCTTGAAGTACCCTTGCCACACCTGGCACCCAAAGAGGTCCCAGCCAGAAGGGTAAGAACATTGATTTTTATTAGAATGTTAAAAATGATACTAAGGGTAAGAAAAAAATTAAAACATTAAAAATAACGTGTAAACATAAACAGAAAATTACACAAGTATCAGTTCACAGCTCAAGCTACGTTGTTCATTAGGCTAATGATGCTCCACGTTATGATGGTATATCCACGGGATGCGGAGATAACTTCGCTCACGACAAGCTTTTTCAAAAGCTCTAGATACGGTCGTGAGCAAAGTTTGCGCACATGCAGACCAACAGACCCTGCACCGTTGGTCGCGACCAGTCAGCCACGGGCAGATTCCGTTGAGAGGATCTTAGCCGAAAGGCCGACCCGCGCGGCCATGTCTACGTTCGCACCGCCCTCTCTTTGTCGGCGTTCCAAGCGCTTGCATATCGAGTTTCCTTTCCTTCCTCTCTCCCGGGGTGGCGGTCCCGTCGTCTACGCGAATATATAAACAAAATTGAGGAGCCGTTCCACACTGTGAAGGTGGTTGATCAGCGAAGCTGCTATGGTGGTACAAATTATGTCGGTATGCAACTATACATGTAATTATGCATATGTCATTTATGCGGAATACAAAGAAATGCACAATAATTTGTTGTCTTGTCTCTTTTTTCGTTATTTTGTATTTATCTTGTCACGCAAATGACGATGGCCTTGTGCTTGCTGTGATACATCGCCAATGCGTCTGTGACAACGACGCCGGTTAGGTTCTTGGTTAGCGTCTAATCTAAACACGACCGTTAACGCGTCGTCGTGGGCACTTTCGAATCGCTGTAACACTGTAGATCGAACAGTTCGAGCACAAAGGAGAGCAGCCCAAAGACGACCTGAAGACGCTCTAAAAACGCAGGTGTCTTCGACGCAGCTGCGACGGAGCGTCGTTTACACGCAGGTGGCCGTTAAACCGACTCTCGACGCGAGCGACGATATGCGTTGACCATGGCGCAGTCCAAAGGAGTGCACGAAAGAAAACACGTTTGTATGTAATTTGCGATTGAGCATACTTCCTAGTTAATTAGCTGAATGAAACTTGGAAGCGCTTGAGTTTTGTTCTAGTGGACAAAATTGGGCTGTCCGTTACCCTCTCGTAGAAGCCCACGTATTGACAGCAGACGGGAATTCCACAATATTTACAACTTCACTGTGAACGACGTAATTACGAAAAGTAAATGAAACTGGGCGTAATCTTATAGTATGTATAGCGGCTAATCATCATGTAATTTCTTTCGGGATAGTTTCGGTAAAACAAGGGTCACAGCTGTTTTCTGTGACCATACTCTCTCCGCAGACGCCCGTGTATTGACAGCAGACGGGAATTCTGTAAAGTTTACAACTTCACTGTGAACCAGCTAATCATGACATGTAAATGAAACTCGGCGTAATGGTAGATTCGTCTTAGCGGCCAATTTCAGTGTATTTTCTTTTCGTGATACCTACATTAGATTGTGAGCTACAGAGCACTCGCGAGAAAGTTGGGTTCGCCGTAAGGCGTTTTCTGTTCGCCACCATGACTTTTCCTTCGGTGTAAAAACCAGAAATACAAGTTGCCATTTTTCCTTTTGAATTTCGCTTCTCTTCGGTCGTCGCAATGGGGAGGCCGCGTACAGTCCGGACTGGCGAGGCGCCTAGAAAGAGGGACGTCCCACATGCGCTTGGCGTTTGGCGCGCGACCTTCATCGGTGGTGTTGCACTCGACCGCCGATGACGAGTGCATTCTAGTGCCTGTTTCTTCCGTCGCTCTTCGTAGGCGCGTTGTTCCTCGGGAGTCTGGACTGTACACGAATATGATGGATGTAACATAATAATAGCAGAGTTGATACGAGAAATACCTGTCGTCAAGGCTGACCACCGATCAAGAAAATAAATGGATTCGTACCTTTGTTCAATATTATGTGTCACCTCTGTGTCGTGTGCTAGACAGCTTCGCTAGTCATCCACCTTCACATTGCAAATTGACTCATAATTTCTTTATTTTTTGACAGCGAGTGTGCGCGGCCATCGAGTGAGATGTGTTCATGTTTGCTTGGGCGCGCGTGACGCCATGCTTGTTAATTTCGCTATTCAGCGAATGTTTATAAGTTTATACGGCCAATAAAACTACTATTCTTATTTCGTATAGCTGTCTACTAATCTGTGATCCAATCGATGCTGCACTGCGACTTTTTTAGTGATCCAATATTTGTTATCAGTCGTGATCCTGGCAACACACGATTATCATGATCGCCGACGTGCCACCCCTGTCGGACCGAAAGGGCAAATACGCATATGTGCACCCAAAACTCGATGTTAAGTCTAGCATTGTATCTGATAGCCTTCATCTATATTACGTTGAGATTCTTTTGAAACTGCTAATTGCGTACAGAGTGTTTGCACATTGCTTTATTCACTTGTCAATATGAACAGTGCAGAACGATAACATTCAATTTGGTATCTGGTCGTGAGATTTTCAGCTGCCCTCTAAGCTCATCGCACGAGCAAGATGTCTGAACTACACTCGATATTTGTGCAAGTGCTCTTTCGTCACCAAACACCGACAGCGCGTATGCTTTTGAAATTAAGACCAAAGCACCAAAATGAAGTAGAACATGATTTCTCACATTTTCAAAATTGCTGAATAACTGAATTGGTTTACTAGAGCTCCAACTGGTAACTATAGTCAATTACATTTTCTAACTGGGGATTTAAAGACTTCATGAAACTGCAGCGTTTATTAGTGCAGCGAATCGATAATAAATTTTGTATCAGTGCACGGTCACGCGAGTGTAGCACAACTGTAGGGGACGATAAGACATGATTACTAGCGTAACAAGACGGGGACTAATAAAATAACGCGGGACTACACTAGTCCTGTGTTCTTTCTTTAGTCCCTGTATTGTTACGCTAGTAATCACATCTTGCTATGCTCGCTACCAATTACACTAACTTTCTGCGTTAACTGTGTAGGGGATGAGCGCACTAGTTCTTGTCGTAGATGGAGCGGCGCGGAGAGAGGCCGCCTTATTTTTCCGCACATACCTGTTTCCGCCGTTGCGATCAGTGAATGCGAAACGAGATCTACTTTTCCTTGTAAACGGCACGCGTGCTAGAAAAAAAAAAAGAAAGAGGAAGAAGATGTTCCTCCGGGGAGAGTTTCGCTAAAAAAAGTTCATTGTTTTTCACTGCCGCACTTATGGTACGCTCCGCAATAACAAATTCCATTCCAATTACGGGCTGTATCTCACTCAATGTTTTCGCATTTCCCTTACAATTATGTTTTTTCTCCTTCCAGAAAATGTTTCTTTTTTGTCCTCGCGGTGAGGATTGCGTTCTTATTCCGACTCCCTGCAAGTTTTGCTCGCAGTTTTGTAAAGGTTGCTTCTCCTTACAAGGCCTTGCTATGAGGGTAAAACATCTTACCCAACACTGTACATTGCCTGATGGAAATGGTCTAGAAATAACGACGAGCGTTGCTTGTAAGCGTTTCAGAGTGATATTGTGAGTCTTGGGAGATGTGATGGGCGTGCTTGAAAGAAAATTTTCCAACACTAGCGTGATTGGCGCAATGCGTTCGTTAAGCTGGGCGGGTTGATTCCGAAAGGAAGGCTCGTGCGTCCCGATTTGGCGTTAAGGTTGGAGACCTGCGACAAGGTGGTTGTTGCTGCTTCTGGCAAGGCGAAGAGTAAACACTAGCTGGAAAAGGGCATTGGGCGGGAAAAAAAAGAAACAAGAACACGTGAGAAGCGAGACGTTTCTCAATGCGTTTTTACGCACAAGCAAGAAAGTACGCGCACATATCTACACACACGCATAGAAAAGGGAGAAAGGAAGTATTAAATGCGAAGAAAAGTAAACGGGCGAATTCATTATAAAATAAATACCGCGGAGAAGGCAGTACGAAAAATTATCGCGCACTTGCGGGTTCTGGCAGAATGACATGTTTCAATAACTGCCGCGGGCTAATTGCGTTGTTCTCGCAGACTCAAACGTGTGTGCGAAATTCCAGCTTCCCCGACTTCCACCCCGCCAGCTCAAAAGAAAATTCAATAGAAAAGAAAAATGAGGAGCTCCCGCCATATTAGGGAACGCTGCCAAAGCTTCTCTTACTTTATATCTTACGAGAGCAATTTTTTTCCCATGCATTAGGAACCACGAGGTAGCGGTACTCATTGTTCGCATTCCCGCAAGCGTAGGCTCATTGTTTGAACAAGGAAAGGGCTTTCGTGCTATCTTTTCTAAGAGCAAATACGTTTAATATGCGGAGGGAGGGAGGGGGTACTTGTTAGAGAAAAAAGAAGAGATGAAAAATGAAGGACGCAGGACCTAGTACATGAAACCTAGTGCAAGATCGGAGCGTTTATTGTTAGCGGGATTGAAATAAAATTCAAGCCTTGTCAAGATTTGCCGCAAATATAATGACGCGTGCTGAGTACAGCCCTTTTGTTCCAAATTTAGGAGTATTATACGCTGGGGTAAAAAAAAAGGATAATTCTTGTGGGCAGGAAGGACATCAAAAACAGCACGCCTCCTGCATGCTGTTAATCTGAGAAAGAGAGCCATGGTTTTGTTCAACGTTACCAATGTATATATATATATATATATATATATATATATATATATATATATATATATATATATATATATATATATAGTTAAAGAAACGGAGCACACGTACGAAAATTGCATTTTTAATGGTATAACGTTTCGGCCGTGGCACGGCCTTCGTCAGAATAAACCAATATATATATATATATATATATATATATATATATATATATATATATATATATATATGTATATATATATATATATATATATATATATATATATATATTATAGGAAGCCAACAAATACATTAAGTATAACATAGGGGACAATAATTGCACGTACTAATTGAATTAAACGAATGATAAATTAATGGAAATGAAAGCGGATGAAAACAACTGGCCGCAGGTAGGATACGAACCCACGCCATTGCATTACGTGTGCGAGCATCTTACCAATTAAGCCACCACAGCGCCGTTTGCCATCTACTTTCTGGGGTATTTATGTTTTACCACTGGAAATAACCCTGGGTGGATGGAATGGACGGATGGATGGATGGATGGATGGATGGATGGATGGATGGATGGATGGATGGATGGATGGATGGATGGATGGATGGATGGATGTATGGATGGATGGATGGATGGACGGACGGACGGACGGACGGACAGACGGACGGATGTTATGAGCATCGGAGCAGTGGGTTGCGCCACCATAATTCCCATAACCAAATTTTATGACCCCCTACTGTGAGCTTTGTTTCTGTGCGTCACCGATTTTTGTCGTTTCCCTTACTTTTCTTCCACCAATCTTCCAATCGCCTCTTTCTAGTCTCTATTGAGGTCATGTTTACTTTGCCGGGAACTGCATGTTTACTCATGTTTACTTTGCCGGGAACTGCGGGAACCTAAGGGCCATAAGGAGGCCAGTGGTGCCTAAATCGACCGCTGGGCACATATCTTCAGATCCTAATAAAACATGTTCCACCGTTTTCCTAGCTTTACCGCAGCAAGAACATGCTTCCTCTCCCTTCTTATATCTGGCTTTATAGGTGTCTGTTCTAAAGCATCCTGATCTCGCTTCGAAAAGTGATCAGCTTCCCTTTGAGTTATCGTAAAGTGTTTCTTTCCTGATTTCGGTTTTCTTCTTAAGTAGTTACTCATTACATCCTTTAGCCGCAGGCGTCACAAGCATGTTACGTACTTGGGTGACGGCAAGTGGTCAGTAAACTCATACATGCCACCTGAAGCATCACTATTGCCGAGATTGAGACCCTCGTAATGTGATGAACGAGAAGAAAAGGAACCGAGGGGCTCGATCCTTATTAATCATATAAGAAAACAACAGACACCAAGGACAACATAGGGGAAATTGTACTTGATAATTGAATTAAAGAAATTATAAATTAACGGAAATAAAAGTGGATGAAGAAGCAACTGGTCTCAGGTGGGATACGGACCCATGTCTTCTCATTACGCGTGGGATGCTCTTACCAAATGAGATGCCGCAGCGCCGTTTTCGCACATACTTTCTGGGGTATCGCGGATTAGACAAATTGGGCCCTGGGTTCCATTTCTTCTCGGTATGGGATTTTATGGGAATCTACGTGCCAAAACGACGATTTGATTATGAGGCACTCCGTAATGGGGTGCTCCAGAATAATTTGGACCGCGTAGAGTTCTTTAACGTGCATTTAATTCTTAGTAGATAGGTATTTTTGCATTTCGCTCCCATCCAAACGCGGTCGCTGTGGCCGGGATTCGATCACGCGGCCGCGTGCTTAGCAGCCCAACACCACAGGCACTAAGCGACCACGGCGGATAACTGAAGAGCCAGGCACATAGGGTGAATATACAGATTCATCAGCGTGTCCAGTTCACATGCACTTCTTGACAGGAGATGCCTGTCCGCGTCAGTGGTAGAAGAGCAAGTTCTTAGACAAATATGGTGAATCATGACGGTGGTATGCCGCGGCATTTGGTATCTATATTGAAACGTAACGGTCTCACGGAGCGCCTGAACAAGACCTTCGCCGACATGCTAGCAATGTACGTCGACGTCGAGCACAAGACGTGGGACCTGGTCTTGCCGTACATAACCTTTGCTTACAACACGGCGGTGCAAGAAATAACACAGATCACGCCGTTCGAGCTGGTTTACGGGAGGAACCCGACGACGACTCTCGACACCATGCTGCTGCACGTCACCGACCAAGAGGATCTTGACGTCGCTACCTATCTCCAGCGCGCCGAAAAAGCCCGACAGCTCGCCCGCCTACGGATCAAGAACCAGCAGCGTACCGACAGCCGACACCACAACCTCCGACGATGCTTCGTCGAGTACCAGCCCGGTGATCGTGTTTGGGTTTGGACCCCAATACGTCGACGAGGTCTCAGTGAGAAACTATTGCGACGTTATTTCGGGCCCTACAAGATCATCCGACGTGTTGGCGAACTGAACTATGAGGTCGTGCGAGACGGCATTTCGCATTCACAGCGGCGCCGGGCACGATCTGAAGTGGTCCACGTAGTGCGTCTGAAGCCCTTTTACGCACGCTGACGAACTTCCTTATTTTTTTTGTTTTATTTACTACGAGTGCTTTTCTTTATTACTTTCGTTTGTTTGCAGCATCGGGTCGATGCTATTTAAGAGGGGGGTATTGACAGGTGTACTTGTCTTGATCGGGCGACATGTTTCACCGCCTAACAAATGATGTCGCACAGCGCAGGACGCACCTGCATGTTTTGGAAGTTTCTGGTGTGTTATCGATGGTTCTGTCCGCTGTCTGTTGACGCCGAATCTTGCGTAATCTGATTGCATGTATGCGCGACGCGAATGGTGTAGAACTTTGTGGAAGGCAGGCGGGTCCCAGCGATTACTCTGGAACATTCGACGACTGATGTATAAAAGCCGACGCGCTTGACCCGCTGATCAGATTTTCGACGATCGCCGAGTGTGTTCTCCGCTATCGTTGTTTTTTGAGTGTAGCCTGCATTTGAGGGCACTAGTTCGCCCAATAAAACGCCAGCTTCTATAATCACAGCTTGGCTGCCTTCTACACCGTCAGTACTATGTGACAATATAAGGTATCGGTTGTCGCCACCGTGAACATAATGACAGCGTATCGTTGGTAGCCGTAATCAAAATTAAAAATAAGGTTATATGCTAATACATACTTTTTGGAACACTTTCGGAATAAAAACAATAATAAACAGCTAAACGTTCTGTGGACAAACTTGCAAATGAAAGGACTTGTGATTTACTATAGAGAGTCCAGGTATCTCTCACATATGAAGCCACTGCAGCACTCTAGCTCGTGGATCAGCGAGTCCTGTTGTTATAATTATTATTATTTTTTTCCATACTTAACGATATTACCATCGAGACGCTCTGAACACGATGAAGAAGTACAAACGCCAAGTATAACTTCTATTGCAAGCAACATATTGCTTGAACACATACCTCGGTGCAATATAGGACGCCCAAGGGCCTTCTCGAAAGAACCATTGCAAACACTATAAGTTTGACTTCTCTGTCATTGTCTGAGGAGCGCGCGCGCGCGCGCGCAAGCACACACACACACACACACACACACACACACACACACACACACACACACACACACACACACACACACACACACACACACACACACACACACACACACACACACACACACACACACACACACACACACACACACACACACACACACACACACACGCACACACACGCACACACACACACACACACACACGCACACACACAAACACACACACACACACACGCACGCACGCACGCACACGCATGCGCACGCGCACACGCACACACACACGCACGCACACACCGCCTTAAAACGCAACGTTCTACAAGCCTTGCGGGGATTTGGGGATTCGCCGGCACCATTGCGCGGGCTCGTTCATCTGTTCTGCCATCCCCAAGTCTCACCCCGTCCCGCTGTCAACCGACTGTCAGCGGTGACGCGCGAGTCGCGATGGTTTGTCGTGAGGGCGAGGTGCTGACGTCACGATAGCCGCCGGCGGCTGCTCTTGTAGCAAGAGCGTGTTTCTTCTCCCTTTGGACCGCACCGGGTATACGTGCATGCTTCCTCTCGTCCGCCGACGCCTTTGTGACTAGGACTTGAGCTCACGCACGGTGACTTTGCCCGTGCGGGAAGAAAATACCTGGTGTTGATCCTTTCCGGGCGCTAAGCCGAAGAACGGGTGCCTAGTGCTCGCGCGAGTTCGTACCACGCCGAGTCGCGCTTATCGGAGGCCCAAGCCGAAGGAGATTGACCGAGCTCTCGCGTTTGGTTATCACGAGACCAAGTAGCATAGCCGCCGGGACTTTCCCTACAGCGGCGTGTCCCATCTTGACCCTGTGCTCTCGCAGCGACGTGCTATAAGCGCCCCTGTCTGTACGCCCCTGTCCGTACCCCTTTGTTTCCCCGCTGCCCCGAGACCGGGCGTTTGTGCAGTGTTGGGTGCCGCCAGAGACAATAAATGGCTTACGTCAACTCAGGACAATACTGTGTTCTTGCATGGGCCGCTCGGCAGCCCCTTTCGGCCTGAGCTCGCGCAGAGCGGGGCGCTAGAGGCGACGGCTGAAGCGGCCCTGTGGCTCGCTACCCGCGGTGGTCGGTACTCCTGTGAGATCCGAAAACTCCACGTTGGGCGCCAGAGACCCCACATCCTTCACACTACTGAGTGCATTTCATGTTTGGTGGTTCGCGAGCCATATTTCAGGCCGCCGAAAGCACGATGCCAACGTAGCCTGCGGTGAACCCGTACAGCACGAGAAATACCTTCTTGGCGTCTAGGAGCAATTGTTTAAACATCGCGTTCAGTGTGCCATTTTTGCAATTCCTGCGGCTACATTGCTTGCGCTAAAATGAATGCTACATGCAGTGGCAGCCTAGCTTCCTACATCCCTTCTCGATCGACATCAATTTCTCGAGGCTTCGCGTAAATCCATAAAAGGCTGCATACTGCCTTAGAAAAGCTGGAGAAAACTACGATCGCAGCGCTTACAAGGTGTGCATTCGAAGTACGAAAGGAGAGCGCCCCTACTAAGCGAAATAACGTTGAGCAACAAACGCGCAAATAATGAGGCACTGTTATAAGCGGCACCCAATGATATATGGGGCCGGTATGTGCAGTCCTGAGAGGAACTCGGTCACGATGCCAGCGGGGGGAAGGGAAGAGAGCGGTGATTATTGTTTTATGCTTCTTACGGCACTCGCTCTCCGCGACTTCCGCAATGCTTTCTTGAAGAGAAGCCCTTCGCTTTTTTTTTTGTCTCCTCGCGCATCTTTTCTTGTTTTCCGTCTGTCTTAGTGTTGCCGTTATTGCTTCCCGAGGACTTGTCGAGAGGTTGACGGCTACTCGTAAATCTTAGACAGAGCAGCAATGTCTTTTCTACGAGACAGTCTTTTCCATTGCGGGAGGCGATCGCGCGTGACTCACGAGAGAAAAGAGAGGCGCTGGCGATTTCAGGAGGTTGGCTCAGGAAAAGAACGCACCGAGATAAGAGAAAAAAAAAAGAAAGAGCAGGCAAACGTGGGCGTAGTTAAGGTTTGTCTTTGACGTCGAGCGACAAGCACCGTCGATTCAAGCAACCACACATAGCCAAGCCGTGGCGGAGAAGGAAGGACAATATCGTCCGAGGAGGCGGGAACTGCATGAATGAAACAGTGTGTGTTTTTCACTGACTGGTGCAAACAAAAAATAAAGAGAATTTGACGGGTCTACGCGCGTGACCCGAGGAGCGACGAAATACAACAAAAAAGCCAGCTGCGCGGCCTATTGTTAGTTGACGCCGCAGTCGCGGTCAACGTTAAGTAATGTCGAAACCAAAAACCCTTGCCGTAGCGTGCATGCGTGCGCCCACACAATAATGATAATAATAATAAAAAAGCGATAGAAAAAGACAGGAGAAAAGGATGCAGATGCGAGATAGAGGAAGCTGGCAGTGGGCGTAAGCCCTGAAAGTGGGTCCGAGAATTTACGATCCTGGCCGTGTTTGCTTCTGCGACGTTGTTTCTGTTGGGACGCGGCCATAGCGCGGCGGGCGCCGGACGCTGTTGGCGTCAAGCGGCGAGTGGTTTGCACTCGCCCTTGCCGTTTTTACACGCCCGGGTCCGTCGCGCAATCAGTTTCGTATTAAGGGCGAGATTTTTTGGCGGCTTTACCCGGGTCCTTTTCTATTACTCTCCGCCAGACTGTAATAAACGCGAGCTCATCGGGCCCCTTCAGACCCTGCTCGCCAGTGGTCGACTGTGTAGCTATCACCTCGGGGTGTTTTTGTCGTGCTTGAAGGGCTGGTTATTGTTGAGCGGCCTCGCTCGTAGTGCTTTGTCCTGCTTTATTGTCTTGGTTGGTTGCCTTCGTATTATTTTTTTGTAGAGTACACTACGAAAGATAAACTAGGTTGTTGCGTTATTATATTGTACAGTTGAAGCAAGAATTCTGCTTCTGTGATAACGGTAAAACCCAAACGAAAGAAAGAGAGAAAGATAATCTTGAAATTTAGAACTTTCCTAAGGCTCTGGATGAAGGGGTAACGTCCTCCGGTGGTACTAGTCACGGTAATACAACAGTCGCAGCGCGCAGTTAGTAAATCAGCTGCAGTTATAGCTCAGTAACACGCTCGCATTAAGCACCTCGCCGAAGAGCTGACAGATTCCAGGTACGTGTGGCAGAGCAACGTCTCATCAAAACTGCGTTTATGGTGCATGTCGTTCTCGTGCTGTATTCTTGAGAGTAGGATCTTTTTGTCAATGCACTGAAATAGTTACAGGCAAGGTTTCTGCAAGGGCTCTCAATGCGATCTAACATACCTAACAACCTATTTTTAACATGCTTTTTATCATATGATTGTGAACTGTCCTGGAAAATCTGGCAATATGGGCTACAAATAACTAACTAACTAACTAACTAACTAACTAACTAACTAACTAACTAACTAACTAACTAACTAACTAACTAACTAACTAACTAACCAAATAAATAAATAAATAAATAAATAAATAAATAAATATATAAGAAGGAGAGTATGGTCAACAAAAGCGTAGCCACACATAACGAAGCGGTGAGGTACATTTGATGTGAACATTTTACAAAAGAAGCTGACAGAGTATTCAGTTGCATTCCCAGCTCTACCATTGACTCAGCAGTCCACAGTAAATTGTTTTCCCGGTTTCCTATGCCAATAGTGAATGGATGAAAAAAGTACAAATAAATGATTGGAGAATGGAGAACACCTCGGACGGTATCCAACGCGAAGTGGTAGCTCTATCTGCATCTAGTATAGACGTAGATGTTCCAACTAGGATTTCTCGAATAGGAAAAAAAAAATACAGTATTTCTATGCCACGTGATGCTGGCTTTGCACACTTCACTGCCTCCCAAAAAAGTACCCACGACTTTCGGCCGGGACGCGACGGCGCGGAGCGCGCTTTTAAATTGCGTAATGCGGTTTAAAAGAAAGTCCGCAAGCTAATAAACGTGAGGAACGGCGCAGAGGAGTTGCACGCATTAAGAATACAATTTGCCGGAAATAAAAAGAAAGAGGGGGGGGGGATGCGAATTAATTAAGCGGCACACTAACGCTCATGCAGGAGCGTCCGTCCGTGCCAAAAGCGGCACAGTCTGCTGTTTGGCGCGAAGCGTGTGCGTGTGTTGAGGGGGGGGGGGGCGTGAAGCTTTTCCCGCACCGAGTCCCCCCTCGAGTCAATCTGTTCATCCAGTGCGCGGCAGGCGCTTTTACTCCAGACACCACTTTTTGAGCGCCCGAATAAGCACTGGCACGCATTCACATCGTCCACTCCTCTTTTTCCAAATGACTTCTGCTCAACATCACTATATTTTGCTGCTCTGCTCCTGCCTTTTTAATTTTACATATTTGTTTCAACAAAGCAGGCACCTTTTCTTTTGTCCCTTTTTCTCGCTCTCCCTTAGTTTCTTGCAGGGCAACAGCTCAGCAGCTTGCTGTGCTTGTCCTCTTGTGCGTATAGCTCGGTGGCACTGCTCGCCTCGGACCCTTTCGCGAGGATCACGGCACAAGTGGAGTGGAACGACGCGTCGTCCACGCAGCAGCAGCGGTAGCGGCAGCCGCGCTTACTTCAAGGCTGCCCGAGAAATGGTTTGTAATTACGAGCTTGTCCAGGCGGAGGGAAAAAGGATACCCGTCTGGATGTTGGTGTCCACGTGGCTATACCTCGTCCTGCCCGCTTTCCCGTTTTACTTTGGCCATCCCTCCCCACTGGCCCCTCCACTTCCTCCTCCCTCACCACCCTCCCCTCTCTATCTCGGCCTCAATCTCTCACTACTCTCTTTTTCCTGTTTTCCTTTCTCTCTTTGTTGGATGGTCTGTTTCCTCGCGAGTATAGTGTGAGTATGCTGCCTTTTTCTGACAGGATAGTTTTCTGCCCTTAACACCGAGGCAGAAGAAAGGTAAAAGCTGAGGCCCTGCTACGTTCCCTCGACAGGGAGAGAAACGTGCGCTTTTTCTACGCAGCCGAATATCCCTATGGCCGTAAATACACCGCCGTAGTCATAGACACAGACTCCAAAATCAGAGTCGCATGCAGTGTATATATACACCAAACACTCGGAAATAGCGGATGAAGTAGCGATTGCGGTGGCCCGCACAGAACAGGAATGCGAAGTCGTGCTAAGCGACTCGCAAACGGCAGTAAAGAACTACGCAAAAGGTAGAATTTTCAAGGAAGGCCTGGCCTTCTGGCCAAAGCGGGCTTATCCAAAACCACGAGCTCGACGATCGTGTGGTTCCCTGCCCACGTCACCACGGAAGGCGACGCGCTCCCGAACCTAAACGAGACGACGGACCGGTGGACGGCGCGAAAAATGATCCGCCGCGCCGAACAGGGCAACGCCTCTCGCACGATAGCGAACATTTTCTCGCAGAACGGGACAGGCTGACTAGATACGATGTCATAACCAGCGCATATCTAAACGCTAGAAGGGTATACCCACTGCCGAGTCCGAAATTGAACAGGAGGCAGGCCGTCGCCTGGAGACAGCTCCATACGAACACATTCCCTAACCCGTTCCATCTGAAATGTATCTTCCCAGATAAGCATCAGGGCGACATGTGCGAATTGTGCCAGGAAAGGCCAGCAATGCTCAAACACGTGCTGTGGGAGTGTAATGTAGTTATAGGAAGGATGGCAGTTACTCCGGAGACCCTGTCGTCGAGGTGGGCCGCCGCTTTGCGCCGGTCAGACCTCGGCATGCAGACGTGGGCAGTCCAGCAAGCTCGTGTCCTAGCGTTGAGGCAGGGCCTTGACGTTCACCCGTGGGAGACCTAAGCCCGGGTCGCGTTAAACCTTACCGGATGTTCAATAAAGTTGTATCCATCCATCCATTAACATAATTTCCTTCTGATCGCCTTGATCAACGTAAAAAAAAAAAAAACCTGTGCAATTTTTTTTGTTTGGCTCAGCTTTATGCTTTCAGTGCAGAGCCAATCACTCTACAGCGTTCTAAAGGGCTGTGAACAGCTTACCACTCTCATAATAAAAAAAAGAAGAGCTCAAAGAAGAAAAGAATAGAATGTGCAGTTCAGAACAGTCTAGGGTCTAGCATGGTAGAAGAGGGTAAAACAAAGCGGAGCACAGCAGCAGGTTACAGCAGGGTAAAGCAGCACAAAGCAGGGCAGGGCAGGGTAGCAAGGTGGACAATAAACGAGCATGATCATCGTCAGCCTTTTTATATGTCCACTGCAGAACGGAGGCCTCTCCCAGCGATCTCTAATTACCCCTATTTTGCGCTAGTTGATTCCAAGTTGTGCCTGCAAATTTCCTTATTTCATCGCACCATATAATCTTCTGCCGTCCTCGACTGCGCTTGCTTTCTCTTGGCGCCCATTCTGTAACTTTAACAGACCACCGCTTATCTGCCCTACGCATTACATGGCCTGCCTAGCTTCATTTTTTCCTTTTATTGTTGACTAGAATATCGGCTACTTCCGCTTGCTGTCTGATCCACACTGCTGTCTGCCTGTCCCTTAAGATCACGCCTAACATTCTTCGTTCAATCGATCGTTGTGTGGTCCTTAACTTCTCAAGCTTCTTTGGCAACCTTATGGTTAATTGAGCATGGCAGTGAAAAAAAAGTGGAGTCTGCGAATTCAGACGGCGTTGGCTCTGAAATGTGCAAGTGTTTTAAAAGACAAGAGCGTTATTTGGCCAAGCAAGATTGTGGTGCCGCTCTCCAAGTGTCTACACTTACATCCCCACTCTTTAAACAATTGCTCCCTTAAGTATTATAACAATTGAACGACTTTCTTTCTTTCTTCCTTTCTTTACAGACAAAAGCTTTGAACAGAAAACTCGCCGTTCATGAGCGCGCAAAGAGCAGAACCAGGCTATCGCGATATCTTTTTTTTTTTAGAATTGCTGGCCTTTTATAATCGGTTTTGAAAAAATTACGCTTTGCTTATGCGAGCAGGCGCGCGAGGAACTTTCTTTGTGCCTGCTGTCTACTCCCTTTTCTCATTCCCCTGACTAAAGTAACCAACGGGACGCTTTCCTGGTTAACCTTCTTACCTTCCTTTCTGCATATTTTCTCACTTTCTGTCCCCCATTTTCCCTTCCTTTAAGCCATCGTTTCCTTCTCGCCTGTCAAGGCAACCATCATGCAAAATTTCATTAACCAGCCTGCATGCTTTCCTTTCTGCTTCTATTTCTCCCACGTTCTCCCGTAAAAGCACACGATGACGCGTGTCCTTTTGCTTATCTTCGCCTTCACGCGCTACGCTCCTTCTCAGTCGGGTATGGGCCTATACTACACCCGGATTGCACTATTTCTCTTCAGTACCCGAGCGATTCGCATTAAAGTCGGGCTTCACTGCGTAAGCAGCGAAGTGGCAAACGTATACAGCCTCGCAGCGCCCCGGAGTGATCCTTTGGTCCCGGCCGCAAGCAGCGACGGGCATACAAGCGGCTTGTATGCATCCACCCCTCCCCTCTTTCCCCAACCAAGTTCATTTCATCGCTGTCGTCGCGCTGGAAGTTCCGCGCCCACCCCTTTCCCGGAGCGATGCGCGAAGATCTTTCTTTTTTTTCCCGTTCCCCGAGTGGCTGCCGACCCAGCGGCATCTTCCGCTTAATTAGCCCCTTCTTGGTCGCCTTCCAGCTTTCGTCGTGTCAGGCCGGTTTGTTTACGCGGGCTTCACTGCGCCGAAAAACGCTGGATGCAAAGGCGGACGAAAGCTGCGCCTCTGCGTTGTCCGCACTCGGATTGCAAGCTACGCCTACATCGCGTGTTTCCGCGCCGTGTTCTCGAATTGGGATAATGAGCTGAAAAGTTTTAACGGAGGCCAGTTTAAAAATAACTGCGGGTTCATCTTAGCAGCGGGCATTAGAGATCCTCCAGGCTGAGCCACAATTAGTGCAAGTGTGGCTAGATTTTGCCGCATTTTTTTCTGCGCGGTTTGTAGCAACCTGTGTTCTACTGCGATAGCACTTAGTATCTCGAATTTGGGTTTGTTGCGTTCTGGAGATCGATTCTGTCGAATGGGGCACATACCCTGGAGGAAGATTTTTCGGCCGTCCTTTACTTTCATTGCTCCACTGGAGTTATCACATTTGTTTGCCCCCAGTTTATGGCTCATACCTACTATGGGCCAAGATTCAGTTGGAACCGAAAGAAGGTGTTTAGTAATAGAAAACAACAGGAACATTAAGGGAACAATCCAAGGACTGAAAAAATAACATAATGTGCAAGAAATTTAAAAAAAATGTTACCTTGAAGCAATTACAAGTTATTCAGCGGCTGAGCAAGCATTCTTGCTACAGTTTCCAAGAGTGGAGGCTCCCAAAGAAAGAATTTCAGGTATGAAAAAAATTTATTCTAATTTGTCTAAACGCTACTTCTAAAATGTTTTATTTTTGTACATGCGAACCAGAGACAGAAACAGAAATAAAATGATGCATTTACTCATATTCTGCGCAGAATAAGCACAGCGAGAACTCCAGACTAGGTTTGTGCGAATGAAGGTTTAGGGAAAGTATTCCACAAGGTATGCAACTGAAAGTTACTTCCATTTTTCGTGTTTCAAAGAAACTTCTGTGCCGAGAAAATATAGGTGTCGACACTCTGCAAAATATGTATAGTAGGGTTCAAAAAGTATGACGTGATTGTGTGTGCCCTGAATCTAGTGGCAGTTAAGTACGCTGAAGCGGGGAGTACCGAGAGCAGGCCAGTTTTCTCTCATCTTCAGCTTCAATTTCACTGTATGGCGAAGCAAATCATGCCACTGTGGCAATGTTCAGTTCGTAGTGGGACGTGTTGTCCACTGGGCAATCGTGCAACATTCGCGTTTGAGAACTTGTGAAGTGTTGAGGGATTCAGTGCTACGATACGCACACCTGACACCAGCGGCGTCTGTTCACGTATTTCCGAGGTCACAACAGAAAACAATGTAGCAGACTAAAACGATGTTGTTTTAGTCTAAAAAGTTGTTCTTGAGAAGATCACCAGCACCTATCTATGCACGCATACTTTATTATTATATGTTTTAATTTGGTTACAACGTTATTCGTGATAAGGAACAGTTTTGAACCCACCTGCTTCGTGGCCGATCTCCCATGGTGAGTAGCAAGCAAGCGAGCAAGCAAGCAAGCAAGCAAGCAAGCAAGCAAGCAAGCAAGCAAGCAAGCAAAGCAAAGCAAAGCAATACAAACCAAGCAAAGCAAAGCAAAGCAAGCAAAGCAAAGGAAGCAAAGCAAAGCAAGCAAAGTAAGCAAAGCAAAGGAAAACAAAGCAAGCAAAGCAAGCAAAGTAAGCAAAGCAAGCAAGCAGGCAAAGCAAAGCAAAACAAACCAAGCAAAGCAAAGCAAAGGAAGCAAAGCAAAGCAAGCAAAGCAAAGGAAAACAAAGCAAGCAAAGCAAGCAAGCAAGTAAGCAAGCAAGCAAAGCAAGCAAAGTAAGCAAAGCAAGCAAGCAAGCAAGCAAGCAAGCAAAGCAAAGCAAAGCAAAGCAAAGCAAAGCAACGCAAAACAAACCAAGCAAACAAAGCAAAGCAAGCAAAGCAAAGGAAGCAAAGCAAGCAAGGAAAAGCAAAACAAAGCAAGCAAAGCAAGCAAGCAAAGCAAGCAAGCAAGCAAGCAAGCAAGCAAAGCAAAGCCACGCAAGCAAAGCAAAGCAAGCAAAGTAAAGCAAATAAAGAGCACTCCAGAGTGTTATAAGTGTGTTTTACTAATGGCGTAGAACTAGAAGTGTCACCAATAACAAATTTAGCAAACTCTTGTGGAACATGATGGCCACTGCATGCGAAGTTTAAAGTGCTTCGGTGATGTAAGAAATTTGAAAAAAATGATGGAACACGAGCTTGAAAGCGCTATATGCGGGCAACGTGTTAGCGGGTGTATCATATGCGGGGAAAGTTTTTAAGTTTGTAGTTTGATTACAGGTGATTCAAATCATTGTTGAAATTGCTGGAAAAAAAGAACTTGGTCGGAAATGGTACTCTGATTCTGTAAAGTAGCGCAAACTTGCTGTCTTTCTAAAACATGGGCTTTTTTTAGCGAGTCGCTATTTTCGTGTTGTCGCCACCCGCAGACTTCCTCTATGCTCCTCTCATTGCTTAAAGCTGATGCAATGACGCGTGTGCTTCCATTAATGATAAGGACGGTTAAGTCACGTGACGTAAAGCTCGTTTCCTTGGAACACCACCAGATGGTCTTGTCCTCCAGGAATAATGGATGGTGCAACACACTGATTGCGCTCGCAGACAGTATATAGTTGAAAGGTTTGGCGACTTCTCGTCGAATTAGCTACATTTAGAGGCCCCTGGCGATCCCAAATTGTTGTCGGCGACTTGGATACTTTCTGGCCACTTTTGACAGTGTAAATTTGTATAGGCAGTGTCCAAATAGCACTCCCTGCGATGGTTCCCTCAAATCAACAATACCAAAAGCCACGTCTCGAGAACCATGTTTTTTTTTTATTTTGCAAGCGCCGAAAGCAAAATACAGGAGCAGGGGTCCTATAACGTAAAACTATTCCAATATGTTTTTATTCCAATCTCCTGACGTCAAATTTGCGTGACCGCCGAAGCAAGCATCGGGCGGTGATCCGCAGAGAGAGAGAAGGGGTTCTTGTGGGGAAAGGAGGAAAGGCTAGCACTATCTTCTGCAACCCATGCGGGAGCACGGTTCAGCGCTAGCAGGGTGGGAGAGATGGGAGTAAAGGAGAGAGAGGATAGGAGGGAGAAAGGTAGAGGGTCGTCCTAGCGGCATCAGAGCAGCCCGCCCGGGAGTGCCGAGTGGGTTCGACCAGAGGAGTAGGCTGGTGATAGACCATATAGGAGGTGGTCCAGCAGAAGCGAAGTTGTGGCGGATCAGGGAGCCTGAGGTGGTGGGATGGCCGTTAGGCTATCCGTCTTTGTAGAAATTTCCTATAGTCTCACCGAGAGCCCCGACGTAGCGTTGCCTGAACAGGCAAATCAAACGCTCTCCTAGTTTATAGGAGGTGACTTTTCTCTGCTTTCAAAATGAATAACATTGCCTACATTGAGCAGTTTTTCGTTTGTAATTGGCTGGCAGGAGGCGAGGAGCACGCTCAAGTGGAGAGAGTATCGATGGGGCCGAGCCAGCGCACTGAAAATAGATAACCGGATGAAGAGGGTGGTGTCGGCGTCTGCGACTGGTCCGCTTTCCTTAACTTAGCTTGCCGTGGCTGGTCGAAAATCGCGGCGGTGTGCATTGGAAGATTAAGAATGCCGCTGAAACGGATCCTCAGCAAAAAACAGTTGGCAGAGCGAGATCGTAAACGTGCCGAAAGTGCTCAAAAACGTTACACGGCCACGCAAAAAGCTTTATAATAAGCAAATAAACCCCATTTCTCCGGCAGGTGCGAGCAGCCAGTGCCTGAGCGATCGGCAGCAGCCTTTATTTATTCCTTCCGCAACGGGCAACCCGTGACTATAAAAAAAAAAAAGAAATTCAGTTTTGTTCGGCATATTAATGTGTCTTGAACTCGTGACGTCATTTTGACGCGGTGAGTTTTCGCGGTTTTGGGACGTAACGTCACAGGCGGTGAAGTGGATGCAGTCCGAAAACTTTTGACCAATCGCCGAGGGATAATTCCGGAAAGGCGTCGAATCAGAAATGACTATTTTTCTTTTCTTCAGTCCAATCATGCATAATCAGTGTGTACACGTCATATCAGATGTCACGCTATCACGGTTTTCGTACGTCGCGTGACAGACAGGTGAAGTGGGGGTGGCCCAAAAAATGTTATCGACCAATCGTTGAGGGCTGATTGGAGACTTAGAATAGAAAACTTTGGAATAGCTTTACGTTTTAGCGACCCTGAAAACCTACCATAGTCACCATGTGGACAGTGGGCCTCTTCAACTTGTAGTTCCGGGCTGTCCAGATTGCCTGAGATGCTAGATATGCAACGCACATTGACTGAAAGCACCGCCTCGGGCAGCTCGGGACCGTCAGGGACAGTTAATTGAACAGTTGGATTGAGTTTCTTTGTAGGTGGCATACAACAGCTCTCTAAGTAACACGAATGGACTAATCTTAAAGGCCATGCTATTGCGCGCTGCATTGGACGGAAATAATAGGTCGTGCCCTAATTCCACCTCCAGCGACAAATCCCTCGATAGCGAATCTCTATGCTTTTTGACCCCAGACGTGATTGCAAGAACCGAAAACGTGCAATAGCAGGCATTTTTTAAGCATTACAGGTGCCTGTGTCTATGCGAGTTTCTTAATGGCGCTTACGACTGCATGCTAGGGAGTAGAACTTGTGTGACGCCATACAGATTGCGTGGGAATGTTTCGAGAGAAGTCATAGTGATGCAAGGATGGCGTGCAGCGAGTATATCGTACTGAAAGTGGCGACACAGCTTTGGGTTTGAGAAAGCACGCAAGTGTGCGGTGAAAATTTGAAAAGAACATCAACAAGTCGTTATGATAAATTACGATGAAATAATATGAAATAATATGAAATATTGCTTGTTTTCTTCCGTTATCTAGCTTGCCCTTCGCGGAGTAGTAAATTCCAGTTATTTTTCTCGCCTTTTCTTTTTTCTGCTCAGGTAAAAAGTAAACGATTGTTGGTTTGTCACACATGGCTCGTTTTTTGGCCACCACATAAATATTTTGCCACGTTGGCGACTTTTTCTACATACATTTCGGAATCGTTCGGCTATTTTTTCTCCGGAAGACCTCGCAACACTGCTCGCAGTGTCGTGGCAGTTTTGGCTCGGTGCGTTCCCGCCTAACCTTTTACTTGCGGAGCGGGCGTTTGCCGCTTCGTACCACTCCGTTGCGCAGGTCGTGTGTCGGTGAGCGCCGGTGACGGTGCCTCGCTCCGCGCGCTGCTCAGCGCCTGACTGCGCTAGCATTTGCTTAGAATGCAGGCGAGTACTCAGGCGTTGGATGGGCGCGTAATACATCAAACCAGAACGCTATAAAGCGTCCTTTGCCCTGAGACGTCATGGAGGAAGCTCGACCGTCAGAACCCCAAGTGAATCGGCGAGCTCGAGATATGGAACGACAACGCCTAACCTGCACCATGGTTATTGCTTAGACCTGCACCTTGCACATTCGTAACCAGCGTGGAATTAAAAAAAATATCTAACTGCGCCCAGTTTCGAGAAAGTTTGCAAAAGTGGCCTGCCATAGACCCCAACAAGTCGCAGCTCTGAGGACGTATTTCTTTAACTTGTGCTGCGCCCATGGATTCAGCTAAAGTGAATATTATACATTATTGCTGCTCCTCAATTTCGGAATTTCTACTTGCGCTTTAATGAGACTTATTGCAAATTGAGCTATTTACTTTTGTCAAATAGCTAATATTACTACGCATTTTGTCTTGTATGTAGTGTCCGCCTTCCAAGTAATGCAGCTGATGTGACAGAATCATGATACCCACCACAAGAGACATTTAACAAGTCTGTTTCAATTAAAATAGATATCCCGATACGTGCAGTTAACAGCGTAACAATATCAATGTTTCAGCACATTCGCTTTGTTTATTCATGAAAAAATATTATGTAGCGTTTGAGACTGAAGCAATAAAACTGCAGAATAAAGCCACTTTACTACTTCCCTTGCGCCACTCTCCCGTCACGGTTGTCTGGTTGACGGCAGCACTGATTGGACAGACAGATTATAAAGAGCTAGGGCTCTTTCGAAAGTTGAAGACGTGCTGTAGAAGAACTGAAATGCAGGCAAACAGCTGCAAGTTCATCTTAGGAACAAACACCGACCGATAAAGACCGCGGAGAAGACGTCTATGTACTCTTATTCCATTAAATTTTCGTTAACTGTGAGTACCACAGGTGTTTGCGTACCACTTCTCTGTAGTAAACAATCACTTCTCTGTCTTCTGGCAGTTTGCTTGGAGGTCGTGCGTGAGGGACTATTGATTATCCAAAAAAGAAATGCTTTCTTTCACATCAACGTGATGAAGTAATATGCATTGCGTATTTGAGCTTTGTGTTGCTGTGAAGCGGCGTAAACAACCTTGTCCCCATCTGCAACCATTCTTGCTTAAAAATATTCGAAAGAAATTGAAGACAACCAGAAACACAGCCTCTCTTATGATGTCGCGAGAGAAAGAGAGTGAAAATAAGAGATGAAAGGCAGAGAGGGGTTAACCAGATTAATTGCACGCGCAAACAGATTGAATGCAACTAATAACGACTATAGCTTTAAATCCGTCCCAATGCTTTCTCTCTCTCTCTCTCTCTCTCTCTCTCTCTCTCTATATATATATATATATATATATATATATATATATATATATATATATATATATATATATAGTCACTAGTCACTAACAGTGGCGAAGGCAAAGTCGTCGTAGTGGGGCTGGGTCAGAGTCTCTCCTATCGTACTGAAAGACCTGCTAAAACCTGTGTGCCCTTTGCAGTCTTCACTAGCCAAGGGCTAGCCGTTTATTGTTTAGTAAATACTCCCCGTAACATTTGTTGGTGGAGGTAGGGGGCTCTGTTTCTCCTGCCCCTGGATCTTCGGAGCGGACTCCACGTTTATGCCGTCATCTTGGCGGAAGACAGTACGCCGTCGCCGCAGCCCGCGCCCGCGGCTACGGCAACTGTGGTCCTTTCGCATCCCCTCGATCCCGGCACATTGTGCGGTACGGACAACAATGACGTAGACGATTGGTTCTTATTGTATGCGTGCGTCAGCAAGCGCAACAGGTGGCCTGAGGCGCTAATGCTCGCCAACATAATTTTCTACCTACTGGGCTCAGCCCCTGTGTGGTTTAACACGGACGAAGAGGAACTAGTGAGTTAGGACGTATGCAAGGAGAAGATGCGCGAATAGTTTGGCCGATTGGTCGTACGACAAATGACAGCCCCGCACGAACTCGCGTCCGGGGCTCAGACGTCGACGGAATCGTACGTTGCATATATCCAAGACGTGCTAGCCTTGTGCTGCACCATTGACAAAGACATGCCAGAGGCGGACAAGGTGGGCCACGTGCTAAAGGCATAGCTGACGATGCCTTCACATACTCATGTGTAAGCACTGCAGCACGGTTGACTTCATCAGAACAGACTGCCGTCGGTTCGAACAAGCGAAAGGCCGGCTCATTACTCAGCGCTTTACCGGAATCCCGAACCCGGCTGCGACACCCTCATGCAAATGTCCCGCGACGCCCCCTCCGTTCTCGTTGCCTCCCAACCTAACCAGGATTGTTCACCAGGAGCTCGAAGCCATGGCTCCAGCCGCTTATCAGGCACCTGCTCACAACCATTTGGCGACAATATTCCTCATTCAAGCTTTCGTCCGTCATGGGCAATATGGGCATTCCACAAGCCACCTGTCGCGCTCTTCAGCCCATGCGCGCTTTCGGTCCTCAGACGGAATACTACACCGCCCCAATTGCTCCTGCCGCCGCTTCCGCTCCCCAATTCACACCCGTCTACAGAAACCCATCTGAGTGGAGGACGCCAGATGATCGACCAATTTGTTTTTCTTGGTCTCGCGTCGGCCACATTTCACGCCACTGCCGCAATCGTCGGTATTCATCAAGCTTCCCCGGTGACCGCGGCCAGGATCGTGGCCCGTCTTCCATGCACATCTCTTCTCGACGACCACCTTCCGGCCCGTGAACCTAACCGTGTATCTTCGCGCTCTACACCGAAGTACGCCGATATCGCCGCTCCAGCACACTGGTCTAGCCGATCGCCGTCACTTCAGAGTCGCCAGTCACGCTGCCCTCAGCGCTGTCGCTCTCCCTTAACGCTAACTCTGGCCACCACTCATGAAACTAGCCCATGCAGCTCCGGGAAGTGAGGCTACATTGACGACAAATACCGAAAATCCTCTATTGGCCCCTACTTCAAGACACGAATTGCTCGGTGTTCCCGTCGACGGCGTGGCCGTTACTGCTTTCCTTGGTACTGGCGCTCACATATATGTTATGAGTTCTACGCTCCGACGCCACCTACTAAAACTGCTGACACCTGCTGTCTCCCTTACTGTGCGAGTAGCTGACGGCACCCGAACACCGGCCCTTGATTTGTGCACTGCCCGCGTTCGTGTTGCCGGCCACCACACTTCCCTTTTCGCTGTTCTCGACGCTTGCCCACATAATGTCAATCTTGGTATTGACTTCTTGGCCGCCCACTGTGCCTTCATCGATTATTCTACTGGCATTTTGCGGCTCAAACCGCCATTGTGTTCTGATGACGCCGCATCACGTAACACTCGCCTACGTTCTGTGGAGTTTCTACGACTACCTGCTCCAGCTGCTACTTACGTGCTTCTATCACCGTTTTGCCCAGTCCCTGATGGTGACTATGTGGTCGCTTCTTTCACATATCTGGTCCTCTCGCGCAACCTCGCACTTCTTAACGCCATAGTGGTTGCTGCCAACAATAGAACGATGCTTCCAGTCCTCAACTTTTCTACTTCGACCCAGATTCGTTCTCAAGAAATTTCACTAGCCGCTCTGTCACCACTGGAAGAATGTACAGTTTCTGCATTCGCTGCCGACGCAAAGACCATGCCACAACCTGTCATAGCGGTGCCAAACAAGGCACTTCTGAACAAAATGATATCAACTGACATCTTACCTTCCCAAAGAGAAGCCCTCCTTGCTGTCCTTTCTTCTTACCTTGACGTTTTTGATGTTGAGAACAGTCCACTAGGCCGTACACATGTCGTGGCCCACCGCATCGACACTGGAGATACCAGCCCACTTCACAAGCACCCTTGCCGACTATCTCCCTCTGAGCGCCGTCATCCAAAAGGAGGTAGATATAAAATGCTTGACAAAGATGCGATAGAGCCTTCCTCTAGCCCTTGGGCAACCCCTGTGGTGCTTGTGAAAAAGAAGGACAACAGCTGGCGGTTTTGCGTCGGTTATCGCCATCTCACTCGGGTAACGAAGAAGGATGTGTGCCCTCTCCCTCGAACTGATGATAAGCTCTATTGCCTCCATGGTGCCAGATATGTCTCATCGCTAGATCTTCGCTCGGGATACTGGCGAACTGCCGTCGATGACCGCGGCCGCGAGAAGCGCGCCTTAATCACACCCGACGGCCTCTACCAATTTAAGGTCATGCCCTTTGGGTTGTGTAACGCACCTGTAACTTTCGAACGCCTGATGGACACTCTTCTACGCGGTCTTAAGTGGTCGACCTTTCTTTGTTATATGGACGACGTCATTGTTTTCTCGCCCAGCCCAGCGTTTTCTCGCCGGGCTGGCCTCCAGCTCAGTTCCTCTAAGTGCACCTTTGGGCGTCGCCAGATCAAATTACTTGGACACCTAGTTGATGCTACTGGTGTCCAACTAGACCCTCACAAAGTTCGCGAGTTTCTGGTTACACGGTCCACGCATGAAGTACGCAGCTTTCTTGGGCTCTGCTCCTACTTTAGCCGCTTTGTTCTCAACTTCGCGGACATTGCTCGACCCTTCATGGACCTCCTCAAAAAGGATGCGACCTTTTCTTGGGGCGCGGACCAAGCGACTTCCTCTGCATCGCTGATTTCTACCCTCACATCCCCACCTGTGCTAGTTCATTTTGACCCAGCTGCTAGCACAGAGCTTCGCACCGACTCAAGCGGCCATGGCATTGGTAATATCCTCACCCAAACACAAAACGGAGCTAACCGTGTCATAGCGTATGCTGATCGCCTCCTGTCACAGTCTTAACAGAATTACACCATTGCTGGAATTAGGAAGGAACAGCGCCAACTTAGTTGAACACGAGTGGGAGAACTAAAGGACAAGCGCCGTGTCGTTCTCCCTCTCGTGATCGTCTTAGTTGGCGCTGTTCCTTCCTAATTCAAGTATGCACCATCTAGCCCAAATGAACGTTCTCCTGAACCACTACTGAGCGGGAGTGCCTAGCTCTCGACTGGGCTGTCGCGAAATTCTGTCCGTACCTATATATGGAGGGCCGTTCGTGGTCTTAACAGACTATTATGCGCTCTGCCGGCTCTCAACACCTAAAGACCCCACAGGGAAGCTCGGCCGTTGGGCATTACGATTACAGGAGCACATGGTCTCGGTTGTGTAGACATCTGGCAAGTTACACACTGACGCCCATGGCCTATCTCGTCACCCCGTTGAACCATCTGACTGCACTTGAAACAGACCCCGACACCTACGTCTTAGCAATCACAGACTTCATCCATGTGGCCGACGAACAAAGTAGAGCTCCATCGTCACTCTCTCTTACTGACCATCTGCAATCCGGCACCCTCGACTCCTCACTCAGCATGTTCTTGCTTCAGGATAAAGTGCTTTACCGCCGCAACATGCACCCCGATGACGCAGATCTCCTGCCGGTTGGCCGCGTCGTCTATACAGAGATGTCCTCGTCGAGTTTCATGACGCCCTAACTTCCGGGCACTTAATCGTCTCCAGAACTTATGATCGCATACGACGACGTTTCTTCTGGAACGGCCTTTATCGCTCCGTTCGCCGCTACTTAACATCTTTCGACCTGTGTCAGCGTCTCTAGAAACCTGCGACTCAGCCTGCTGGTCTCCTTCAGCCAATTGACGTTCCAACCGAGCCATTTTATTGAGTGGGCATGGAATTGCTCGGCCACTTTCCAACTTTCACGAAAGGCAACAAATGGATTGCAGTGGCTACAGATTATACCACGTGATATGCAGTTACTCAAGCGTTGCCAACCAGCTGTACCAGGGACGCAGCCGACTTCCTACTGTGCGACGTCATCCTCCAACATGGTGCTCCACGTCACCTACTCACAAATCGTGGTCGCTACTTCCTGTCTCATGTGGTTGACAATCTACTTCGATCATGTGCTACTCATCAAAACTTCACCACGTCATATCACCTTGAAACCAATGGACTCAACGAACGCCTCAACCGTAAACTGACCGACATGCTTTCCATCTACGTTTCTGCCGATCACACCAATTGGGATGTTGCCCTTCCATTCGTCACATCTGCATACAACTCATCGCTTCATGGCACTGGCGACTGCTCACCCTTCTATGTTCTCTTTGGCCGCCGTCCTTTATTGCCCTTTGACACCTTGCTGCCTACTGAGCCGGCGTTCACGTATGCTACTTCCTACGCGCAAGATGCCATCATGCATGCGCTCGTCGCACGCACAGTAGCCCGCGCTCGGCTCTCGTCATCGCAGACCGCACAAAATCCATTTACGATCGTCGAAACCGGGATACTGCTTTCCCACTGGGCTCTCTCGTCCTTCTCTAGCTCCCATCTCGTCGTGTCGGCCTTTGTGAAAAGTTAGCGGTGCGTCGGGCCCTGCCGCGTGCTGCACCAGGTGACTCCTGTCGCATATGAGATAACTCCCATGGCATCCACTTCATGGACGGCCACACAACGAAGTGACATCGGACATGTTTCCCGCCTCAAGCGTTACAACTGTGATGACCAATTTTGACCACCACCAGCACCGGGACGGTGCTTCAGCGCTCCGGGATAATGTCACGAACAGTGATGAAGACAAAGACGTCGTAGTGGGGCTAGATTAGTCACTCCTGTCGGACTGAAAGACCTGCTAAAACCTGTGTGCCCTGTGCAGTCTTGACTAGCCAAGGGCTAGCGGTTTACTGTTGAGTAAATACCCGCCGTAGTAATCACACACACACACACACACACACACACACACACACACACACACACACACACACACACACACACACACACACACACACACACACACACACACACACACACACACACACACACTGTTACGACTTTGAGGTGGTCCCGTAGCGCTCGTCACCCGTTTCGTGACAGAGCGTTGGTAGCGAAGACTCCGAGTCAGGCGTCGGTGAGAATAACAAAAAGGGACTTTATACACTATATACAGGTCATTATACAGGACATGAAGGGATCGGCACTGGGGCCGAGAGCTCACAGCAAACGCGACTGTTCCCGCACGGCGACGTCCGGCGAAAACGCGTGACACATCTCACTCCAGTCGAGAGCGGCCCTCTGCTCCCGGTGGGTCGGCGGATCCGGTTTTCCAGGCGGCCCGCCGCGGCTTATAAGCCCCCAGAAACCATTGTCACTCAAACGGCCCAATACAAAGTGAGCACTCGACGGTCGTCGAAGAGGTCCAACCAGCGACCACGCTGGCCACCCCGTTCAAAGTTGGCGGGCGCGGTGACCTCCAGGGAAGGGGAGGTACGGCGCCGGGCTGTCTGGCACTTGGCGACACGTTTGAACATGTTGCCCGCCGATGCTTCCCCGGAGGACACCACTGCCTGACGGCTCAGCATCTTGACTTGTCAAGGGAGAATTAGGGCGCTGTGCCTTTCGGCGCAGCCCCGGGTTTGTCCAAAGGGCGCTCGCAGGAAAATTCTCCATCTTGCAGATTCGGAATCCGGGCTTGTGGTAATGGCACAACAACACACACACGCACACACGCACACACACACACGCACACACGCACACACAGACATATTCGAGCGCTGTCGGCTGGCACCAGAGCCCGAAAATTTGGCTTTACGTGAGCTGATGAATGTCAAGGTTGTCATGCGTGCTGTAGAGTGCTTTTCGGAGTGTGGACTATTTGACTAACCACATACATCAACGGCTATTATCACAGTATAATCATATTATGCTGATAATGTCATCATATCATACTATCAAATACTCGTAACAAGCGGTTTGCCTTCTCATTATGCAAAAGAGAGGTGAGGCGTGCAAACAGGACACAAGAGTAGAGAAGCGGACAACACGAACGCCTTTCCATTTGGAGCGAAGGCTTTCATGGAGAGCAGAGCTCAATAAATATCCCTCATGTAACACGCCACACCAGGGCCTTTGAGATGATGATGATGATAATAATAATAATAATAATAATAATAATAATAATAATAATATATGGAAGCTGTTCTTTTCTTCAGTGTTGGCCGCCGCCATTATAGAGTAAGAAAATTGAAAAGTGCAGCATTATGACATCATCATTGAAGTAGAGGAACGCGAGCGCACGTGCGGAAAGAAGAGGAACAGTTCGGGACGTAGTCCGGCCGACACACGTAGGGAGTCAGGACAGAGGGAAACGAAATGGAAAGGAAGACAAAAAGGAAAGGACGGGGTGTGCTTGCGGCCGGAGGGAAAGAGGTGGCAGTGGGGGGGTGTCTCCAAGTGGCCGGCGCCTCCCTGTGCGCACGCGTTGGTGACGTCACCGGCCGGGGGAGGCGTCCCCGGCCGCCGGCGCGCCGCTGCTCCGGACACGCGCGTGCGAGTTTTGAAAGCGTGGTCGCGCGCTGATCCCGAGGGAAGCAAGCGGCGCGCCACGCAACACGGCGCCGCGCTCGCTGCTCACACCAACTCCTGCGCCGCGCCGAGAGGAAGGGAGCGAACGCTCCGGGAGCGCGCGCGCTTTTTTCGGGAAGAAAAGGGACGTCGACGCGCGCGCTCGCCGCCGCTGGCGCCACGATTGTTGTTGTGTCACGCCGGCTCTTGGGAACATGTGAGCACAGCCAGACACTTCTTGTAACTCCTCGCGGCAGCCTGCTCTTCGCTGTGCTCCGCTGAGGCGAACGTCGCGGGGGCTACTGACGTCGTGCTCGTTGTGATCGTGTCGCAAGAGTGACAGCGCCGGCGTTGACACCCACGAAGCCGGACAAGTATTCGCCATGTGTCTAGACTGTTCGCTTTCTCGCCTGGAGTGACTGAAGAACGTTGTTTCTGTTCCGCTTTCTTTATTGTTTTCCTCGTTTGTCGTCCTCGCTTTCCTTGCGCTCGGAAGACGACCAAGCGCGAAAGCAGCGAAGGAGGTGGCGACTGAGAGTGAAGGAGAGAAGAAGGAACGAGAAGTCGCTTCGAATTCGGTTGTCAATCAGTTCGATGGACGCAGTGACAGCGAGAGAGGTGGTTCTCTGACGTGCGTCTGAACCGTCTGTGAGAACGCTGCGGCCTGCTCGCCAATCATGGCTCACAAAACGGTGGACACTGGTGGCGTGCGGTCAAGCTTGCTCATGCTGTTGGTGTTCGTGGCAGGTAAGAGGCAGCTGCTCGAAAATGATGTCTTCTCATTTTTCTTTCTCTATTTTTTCACACGACAAGAACCGAAGGCTTGTGCTTCAGGGGAAGAAAGTTCCTGGCAGCTCACCGGAATTAGTTGCCAACATGCTACGCGGACAATCTTTTATTCACATGCTAAATTGCAGACGAGATGAATTAGTTTACGGCGGCGAACGTTAGTCTGTTGCTCAGAAAAAAGGCTATTACGATTTGTACCGTCGCACCTGAGCTATCCTCTAATAGGTCCTCGTCTCTTGCGCGGGTGCTTCGCACAGCGCAGCATTTCGCGCGCAAATGGAACGCATCTCACGGGCGCCGAAGAATGAGGCAACGCTGCGGCACGTCCGGAGAATCCGTCTCGCGTGGGCCAGAAAGAAAGAAAAAAAGAAAAAGGCACAAATTTCTCTAACCGCCCTCACCATTAGGAACTCTCAGGAAAAGGTTTGCGTCGTTAGAGAACAAGCCCATTTGGACGCCCACGCAGCAAATGAAGCGTACCGCTCGTCTCTATACTTGTGCGCGATTGTTGCGTTTGAGCTTGCTTCGCCAAGTTGCGCCCGATTTTCTTTGTCCTTTTACGAGGGGCGCCATATAGCGTGCAAAGCGGGCACTCGGGCTCTCGCTCGCGCACCCTTTTCGCTTGCGCGTATTTTAATAAATGGTTCACTAATTGTCTTCGATTTATACATGGCACGCCGTGCAGCTTGTTGCGCGAGCGTGGGGCACTCTGCGAATAGACCGGACGGCGTTTCTCGCGAACGCCGGTAATGACCCCGTATAGTGAGGCGCGCCGCCCCTCACTGCGCCCGTCTTACGAATGGCAAGAGCGAAGCAGGTCGAAGCCGGTGCCGACGGGGAAAAACACGTCCGTAATCGTCTGCGAGTCGCCAGCAGCACGGAAGAAACGCGGGAAAGCATCTGGGTTGGGAGGAAAAACGAACTGCCACAGCGGGAAAACGGGTTCCCCTCGGTCACGTTCGTGTCCCGCGGTCCCGTTCGTTCGTACCCACGGCGCGAGCGTCTTGGGACTGTCGTCGTTTCGTTTTTTTTTTCTATGCAAATTCCTTCCGGTGGGTTACGGTGCAATTTTTATCTTTAAATATTTGTCCGAATTGCGTGCCTGGTACGCTCGACAACTACGCATGTAGAAAACAGTGTCTGCTTTCCTAATTCACACGTGTCGGTGGACGAGTAAGGACCTTAAGAAAGTGAGCGTGGAAAAACACTTTTTCTTATGTGTATGCGGCTGCGCTGAAACGCCCTTAGCAAGGTACATCGGAGGTTTCATCGTTTCGCTGTCTGCCATCACTTCCGTAATGCAGAATCCATTGGACACGCGCATGCGTACTTCTTGGAAGCCCTTCTTCACTCAACATGATGAGTGCCGTAGGCTGACTTTTTCTTCCTTAGTAATAAAGTGCCCTGACGAGCACCCAACTAAAGCAGCAAGATAACAAGAATGTGCCGCGGTGTTGTGTATGTCCCCTTTGTCACGCCGGAATAACCACTATATATCGTATACGTATGGTAGCGTTACCTTTCGCTAACGCTTCCGAACGGTTCCCTCCGTGTGAGATAGTCAGATATGCAACGTACGTGCAAACAGTCGTCTAGCGGAACTGTAGCCAGCGTACACTGTATATAGACTGAAGGAGAGATTGATTCTCTAGATTGATTACCACTGTCGCGGTGAAATATACAGCAGGGGTGGGCGTTCTTTCGTTTCATCGAACGTGCACGAGCGCAATACAACAGCGGAAGCATCCAGTCAACGGTGACACGGAGAAAAGGTGCTCTACGTTTTGCTAGCGCGCTCCTGCGCATCAACTCCATTACAGCGCACATTCGTAGCGTTTAGGCTTGCGTGAATTTTCCACAATCGTAAAATTATTGAGTGTTCGGTCCATGTAAACAGACTAAAGCTGTCTCACGCAGCTCACAAGCACGTATTTTTCAAAGGAAATTTTTATAAAAGTCCTGAGTCTTTAGAACAAGCTTTTCTGCTTAGAGGCACCGCACATAATCATACACGACAACGTTTGAATTACACCATTTCATTGCTTTGTACTCTATTATCCGAATGTGAAGTCGAAGGCATACTTTTAAAACAGCTAATTTTTCGAGGTTTATTCTCTGCTGTATTTGGACCATAATTATTTATCATGCCACATCAGCATTCAGTTTGTACATTGCTGGGAGCACGGCCAAGAGGAGAATGCATGCCGGTTCGCAAACTCCTTTGTCAGACGAGCTAATATTTGCAGAGGACATATTAGGACGTAGGTAATTTCAACAACAACAAAGAAATCAGCTTCTGTTTGCTTTGTTGAATCAAAGTATAGCCCTCGTTGAGCAGTTTGTAATCGCACACGCGAAAAGCTACTTTTATTCCATTCTCACAAGTTAGAAATCTACGTTCTCTCGCTGAAAACACACAGAGCATATGGATAACGGGGTTATGCCTTCAGCAGTATATTAAGAATACGTCATCGTTGCTAATAAGAGCCTTGATCTGCACTGCCTCGATCTTTTGAAATGTCTTTCGACACGAGGTTGGTTAACTCCTTATCAAGGACAGTAAATATACGTCACCCATGTCTCTTTTTGTAAAACACAAAAGCTCCGATCTCTGCTTTTTGCTTCTGTATATGGTCAGATTAATTTTGTCCCTTTTTTGTATCTTTGAGCTGAAACTTCCTTAAAGATGAATTTAGTTCTTTTTTTTCCGGCGGTCACAAAAAAGGCATAATCTGCTCATCAGTAGGTAATAAAAAAATAGGGATATAGGGAGCAGAATGTGGATCTTGAAAACCATACCACTGAATCCCTTCTGATTGACGGCGTACGCGCTGCGTTTATTTATTGCGATGGCAATTATACGGACACTCCAATGAATTTTGGCCGCTGTCGTCGCCGTGAGGTGCTTTCTATATATAGGCATAGGCATGCAATATATCACATGCAGTAAATGCGGGCTCTATTGCCACACCATTCTATCGCTAAAGTTGCCCAAACCCGGGTGTTACCATTCTTGAGAAAATTATTTCTTAGAAATTTGAGAATGGCAGGCCATAGACAAATGCCATGGAACAAAATACGGACAGCGAATGCCTTTTACTTTAAATCTTGTCAGACTTAGATATCGAAAGTGCTGAACAATCATCATCATCATCATAATCATCATCATCAGTCTAGTTACGCCCACTGCAGGGCAAAGGCCTCTCCCATACTTATCCAACTACCCCGGTCATGTACTAATTGTGGCCATGTTGTCCCTGCAAACGTCTTAATGTCATCCGCCCACCTAACTTTCTGCCGCCCCCTGCTACGCTTCCCTTCCCTTGGAATCCAGTCCGTAACCCTTAATGACCATCGGTTATCTTCCCTCCTCATTACATGTCCGGCCCATGCCCATTTCTTTTTCTTGATTTCAACTAAGATGTCATTTACCCGCGTTTGTTCCCTCACCCAATCTGCTCTTTTCTTATCCCTTAACGTTACAGCCATCATTCTTCTTTCCATAGCTCGTTGCGTCGTCCTCAATTTCAGCAGAACCCTTTTCGTAAGCCTCCAGGTTTCTGCCCCATACGTGAGTACTGGTAACACACAGCTGTTATACACTTTCCTCTTGAGGGATAGTGGCAACCTGCTGTTCATGATTTGAGAATGCCTGCCAAACGCACCCCAGCTCGTTCTTATTCTTCTGGTTATTTCAGTCTCATGATCCGGATATGTGGTCACTACCTGCCCTAAGTAGATGTATTCCCTTACCACTTGCAGTGCCTCGCTACCTATCGTAAACTGCTGTTCTCTTCCGAGACTGTTAAACATTACTTTAGTTTTCTGCAGATTAATTTTCAGACCCACCCTTCTGCTTGGCCTCTCCAGGTCAGTGAGCATGCATTGCAATTGGACTCCTGAGTTACTAAGTAAGGCAATATCATCAGCGAATCGCAAATTGCTAAGGTATTCTCCATCAACTTTTATCCCCAATTCATCCCGCTCCAGGTCTCTGAATAGCTCCTGTAAACATGAACAGAGCTCAAACCTTAAAATGATGTACTTTTATTGGCACAGCTGTGGTGCTACCTCTGGGATCGGCCCAGGAAAGTAGCTTGAAACATACCCGATACGGAAAAGGGGTGGCAAAGTTGCTAAGGAAGACGTTGGCTTTAATTAATAAACATCAATGAAATTGTCCCATGGCAGGATTTAAACAGAGGACCCCTAGCAAAACAGCTCGCTTTTACTTAGCTTACGATTGCTTCAATTCATACTGACACTACAGCTACGACTCTTACACTTCTTGTAATATTCTGACATGTTGCTATCGCATTCGTTACTTCGCCCTTATGGTGAAACTGCGCTAATTTATTGACTATAGCCTAAGCTAGCAAGGTATCCACGAAGTAAAGCGCATCATAATAGAACGTTCAATAGCGAATGCGACCGTACGCGCAAGGTGCTTCTTAAATCATATAAAGAAAGCAGTGCTGTTTGCATTCGTAATCATGTTTCGTAACTTCACTACGTCTTACAAAATAGTTCAGTGTCGAAACGCTGCCTGAACCAACATTTTTAAATAAGTTACGCAGACATTGTTGTGGAATCTCTGGACATCTTTGGAACTAGTATGCAGGCTTTACAATGATACCATTGGCACCTTTGTACGGTTACATGCATATAAAATGAGGCGGTATAACGTTGTGCCATTCACATATTCCTATTTTCACCCTTTTCCCGTTAAGCAGCTAAGATTTCCGTACGCGTCGAATAAAAAAAAAGAAAAACAAGTTGAAATGGTGCATGGTATGCCCTCCTCATGAAAGCGTAGCAAACTAAAGAATTCAGCAACTTGCTTTTAGGTATTTCCGCTTAGAATTACTTAATAAACACTTCGGCGATTCCTGTGTCTCCGAACTCATCTGCTGCGACAGCTGCAGGTTTTCACAGCGAACGCAGCCATCATCTCAAGAACAACTTTTTTTTTTTGCGTACTACTACTTTGCAACGCGCAGAACGTCCCCTCCATCCGCTACAGTATTTACTGCCTGCTGCGATCTCCGAAACACACGCACAAGTACCCCTACTCTTTCAATCTGCGAGGCGCAGGAAACCTGGAACAAAATACGAAGTGTCAGCTCGGCGGCTATGGTGTCTAGCTCTCAAAGTAGTTCAATACCGCATGGCGTCGTGGTCAATGATTTGTTTTCCATATAGAAAAAAAGAAGACCTGCGGAACAAAATTTATTGCTAGGGGTGCTGCATCCTACGCACATGTTACAATGCGTGCTTGTTGTTACGTACAATATATTTTCGTAAACGGTCTAGAGTTCTGCGCCTCTCCTTGCTGAATATCCTCAGTTTCTGCGTCACGTGAACTAGAAAAAAGTGCCACGACTTCTAAATCAGTGGGAGCTATACTTTTCCATCATCAACTAGCAATAGCCATCTATGTCACGATCCTTTTTGTCCTCTAGAATGCAATGCTTTTATACTGTCATGCCTGTTTCCGAATTGCCGTCACTCACAAGAGAGTGCCTGAATCGCATTGAATGTATGCTTGGATATCCTGATTTCTTTTTCTTTCCTTGGACACACGTTATTCTGCAGGCGCGTCAACAACCGGAGGCAGTCATGGGGTTCCATTTTGAAGAGCTTCCACGAGAGCTTACTCTCAGTATTTCTACCCAGGCGTTAATTGCCTCACTTGTCTTGCTCTTTGATGGCTAATTTCCGAAGAGTTTTTTATAATGACCGGCTTGTAGATTGCCAGTAATTACGAACGGCGATGTTTTCAGTGACAATAGGTAATTTAGGTTGCAATCATATCACCAAAGGTGCCTCATTAGCGCCACGTGCCACTCAACGTACAATACTCATCTGATTTCCTCTAACTCGCAAATGCGTGCTTGGTACTCAGTAATTACTCGCACAGGAACTTTCACTAAAACAGTACGTCGAGCGCAGTCCTGCTACGCCGATCGCCTTACACTAGCACAATCGCACACAGCTTCCACAGTTTTTTTTACTCAACAAATGCAACAAGGTGAGTGTCGCGGAACTATAACGCCCCTCAGATGTGCTTTCCTGGACAAGGTTGTTTCACAAACTTCAAAAGCTACTAATTCTGGGTATTATTCGCATTGTTTACATCATTTTACTTGCTTTGTTTTTTTTTATCAAAGAGTGCATTATGAATATGCTAGTGTATTTCCTTTGATTCTAGGTATGCTTACAATTCATTACATGTGCTGGGGCCCATTCAGTGCCACTCGCAGCGTACTTCATCACCGCAAGATGTTGTTACTTGTTATAGCTCGCAGACAGTTATATACATAACCTGACCATGCTAATAACGCAAACGAAGAAGAAAAAAAGTACTCCTCGTATTTGAAAATGTAACCTGCACTGCCAAAGGTTAACACTCCAAACAACTGTCTTATGATTATTTCTGTGTATGACATTTATTGCAGTGAGTATAAAATTGTGCGCGAAAACTACATGGCAAGCGGCCAATACATCACACCTTAATGGTTCGAAACAAACCAGCAACGCACGACTTGCCAAACTAGCAACGGAGAGAGAAAGAAAGAAGAAAGGCAAGAACATTTGCTTACTTTTCCTATGTTTGCGTGCAGCGTCAAAATTTGCTACCGTGAATGAGAAGTCCTGGTTCGCCTTTCGCATAAAGTTTAAAGAATGAGCAAAGTGGCGGTTTATGAGTCCAGTTGAGCAAGTCTGGTAGCCCGTTGAGATGAAGAACCACGCTGTGCAGATGTCGTTGACAGACTGTTTGCAACCTGAGGCGTGTCCACAAAGGCAGTCTAGGTCTGCGTCTCGCACTGGTGCAGGACGGAATGGGAAGCAGCTCGAGCGGGCGTAAATAAAATTTCCCTGTGCTCGTATGGATGATTTCGCAGGGGTAAACATTTCGGAGAAATACCTCCTCTTGACGGATAAGGCTAGCCGGGTGGTCCGTACCACACGGAGTTATGAGAGCGCATCCGCGGTGCGCGTAAGTGTTTATTTGCGAATGTCTGTTGTATCAGTGGATGGAATCTTCAGCAAGGGCAGAAGATACACAACCGCCTAAGGATGACAAAGCGGCACTAACAGCATATCAAGAAAGGGTTCGAATCTGGTCAAGGCTCTGCTTCGTTTTACACGTCGGTCGACTGAGGTATCATATTTGACAAAACTGTGATTTAGATTAATTAATTATGGGGTTTTACGTGGTAAAACCACTATCTGATTATGAGGCACGCCGTAATGGGGGACTCCGGAAATTTGGACCGCCCGGGGTTCCTTAACGTGCACCTAAAATTAAGTACGCGGGTGTTTTCACACTTCGCCCCCATGGAAATGCAGCCGCCGCGGCCGGGATTCGATCCCGCGACCTCATGCTTAGCAGCCCAACACCATAGCCACTAAGCAACCTTGGCGTTCACGATTTACAAGAAACAGGGTATTCATGATTGCAAGTCGCACTGTACCACGAGGGCGTTGACGAAGTTCGAGTTGCAAAAAGTTGCAAAATTGCAAAAAAAAAAAAAAAATAAAAGTTGCAGGGGTTGCGGTTCACTGTACGGTACGTGAGACGGTAATAAAGCAGCTTAGACGGTAAAACAGCAATAGGAAGCCATTGGTAAGTTAAATCTTGGTTAGCGGTTAAGTGGTTAGCAGTTAAGTTAGCGAGAAGGAATTAATTCTGGTGTGTTTCCATTCCGAACCTTCGCCAATCCCCCCCTCATGGGTATGTGCAATGTGTTAAAGCAAACAACAACAACAACAACAACAACAAGGAATAAAAGACAAGAGTAGGAAATAGCAGGAAAGTGTAGGGACCAAAAGCCGTGAATCTCGCTTGCACATTGCTAGCGCGCTAGTTCAGATGTTTTCGGCAGCTGATACTGCGAGAAATGGCATGTATTACAGAGCCAACTGCCTAAATACAAGAAAACATTAGACGCGTTAAGAATGGCCTAGATGTAGAGCAGTCTTGCAATCTTACGCCTGAAATACGAGTGGATCGGTCACGAAAAGCTCGCAGATATATACGTTTTGAACATGGAAACTAAAGAATAGAAAGAAAAACGAAACAAAACAAAGAAATGCCGTCATTACAGTTGCCAGTAAATTATGTAAACGGGGAACGTTGAGAACAAGCGTCGCTATTCGGCGTGACCTCCGAGATTGAGAGGCGCCCGCGGAGTGCTGAAAATATTGTAGGCCATAGTCTGTGATGTGCGTCATGCATCCACTAACTGCATGTGCGCGCGTCGTCTGCTTAGGTGCTATTTAAAAGCCGTTAACAAGAAAATCAGACAGCGCTACAGCTTCGCCAATATAGTAGTCATCCATAATCAATTTACCCTAAGTGACATTTTGTCACAGTTGGTATTTAATAATAAAAGTTGCAGTTTCGCCCGAAAGACGAAGCATCGATTGCAATAGCAAATTAGCAGACAGCCGTACGACTTAAGGATAGTAGTTTTTGCGGCCGTGTAAAGTTGCAAACACAAGCTTACTAACTGAATTAGCAAGCGTGGTGTCAGCGTGCACAAGCAAACATGCACACACGGCACTCGATGACCGCGGACACTCGCTGTGGAAGCGATGGCGTGAAGGATCGCGGCAGCAGCAGTGAGTGAAGTGACCTTCGTGCCGTCTATCACTTCAACGCAAACTGAGTGGCGAAAACAGAGCGCGCGCAAAGCTAGGAGCCGTCGGCCCTTCGAGACTCTATCCCCAAAGCAGATCGCTTTCAAAAAGCCCGCACGGCCGCGAGTGACCGCGCGTTGCTGCCGAAAAACAACGCCCCCTTCACCCCCCCCCCCCCTCTCACGCACACACACCTCGCCTCCCCCGGTTCCTTGCGCGTGACGGAAGACGGGGGCACTTTCTCCCCGCTTTCCTCCCTTGAGCGCGCGAGATTGAGCCGCGATCATCGGCTGACGCTCGCACACTTTAACTCGCACATACAGCATACGGCGCGCGGCGTCTGTGTTGCACTTTATGCACAAGTATTCAAATTTATACGGAACATCGCGGTGACGGCGTCGCCGACGACTGCGACGGCAAGAATGCGCCTGCAGTGTCCATATATTTGCTATAGTAATAATAACTTTCATAGCGCAGTCGGCAGTTCCTACTTTGAGTGGAAGAATTGCAACGTTCCGCGGAGGTTTCTGCGTCTGGAATGATGTATCTGCGACTATGGTGTTAGAGGGACATGTTATCCGTGTTGGCACTTTCCACTTCGAGTTTTAGCTCCGGAGCGAGGTTTAGTTGTGTTGGGCAGTTGAGAGCAATTCTGAAAAACAATTTTCTGTAACTGAATGTTTTTTGAAGGAATCTGCGCTGATTGGTAGCTGCCTGAGTTATGTTGACTAAATGCTTGTGCAATCACACGGAAGATACTTGCACCAGACTAAACTTACAGGGTGAACGTATCTGCTACCGAATGACTTCATTTATAAACATTTCGCAGAGTCAAAGTGAATAATAAGGCCCTAGAAGGCTTCACGCCATCTGGATAGATAGAGAACTCATTATTCTCGCTTTATATGCAGGTTTGAGTTATGAATGTGAGAGCTTGCGGTGACTTCTTGGCTAACGGCTGGCGGATAACTAATCCTTGAAAGGGTATTTGTTACATCAGATCGCGGAGTCTTCTAGGACACTGCGTGCGGCCGCGAACATGCAAGCATTCGAAATAAGCGAGCCTAAATTGCTCTTTGGGCCGGTATCAACTGCTATTTGTCCGGCGAAAGATATGCAAACATTACAAGGAAAACGCTTTTTCTCCTTTGCTCATCAAAAGAACGCCCAGTTTTCATTTGATAAGCTTGAAACCCCATTTTCCATTCCTATATTTGAAGGACTTGCTCTGAGTCTAGTTCGTGTATACTAAAGGGCACGTTTTCCGTAAGAACACGAGACAAACAGAAGCAAAACAGTATGTCATCGTTTCTGTCAGTGTTTCATCTATCCAGTGGCAAACATGCCCTGCAGTTTCTATTATTTTGACTGAAAAGGCGTAACCAAGCATCTAACTGAAAAAGAAATACAAAGCTATTGTGCGTCCCAGTGATTAGCCTCATTTCGGGTAACTTAGCCCACAGACTACAGTCTGCTAGAACCGACTTCTTGTTTAATCTCCTGTCCGCACGCTACATGATATGACATCACCACGCACGTTCAAAGCAAGACATGGGTAATTTCTGTCTGCCCGTCCGTAACATTTCTGTCTTTTCTTTTTTCTTCTTTTTTTTCGAGGCGGAGTCCAGCTAGATATATATATATAGGCGTTATTCCAACTCTTCGGGTGGTCGGCTACAGAGTAAAGTAGCCGACCACCGGTGATAACGCTGTCTGCACGCGGAATGCATGATCACTTCTGCAGCCGTTCATCTCCCGCGCCTACCACACCATTGCGAAACGCGCGAAATTGATTTTTTCGCATGTAATGCAGTATTCATGTGGAGAGCAAGCGCGAAATACCAATTTGAATCTTTGATAGATAAATAAAACGAAAAGCTCAAGTGCTTGCTTTCGCGGCGATCACTAGCGTCTTTGACGCAGACAGAACGTCTGAACAACCCTGCTAATAATTCCCTCGTGGCCGAATTGGCCGAAACGAAGGGCGATGACATGCGTGAGCGTCTTAGAGGTTTGATAGGCTCCCAAGAGCCATGCGCAAAAATAAAAACAGATTCACGCTGGCTCAGTAAAACTTGCTTCCACTCCTCAGGGAGGGCACGAGTAAAGTAGGAACTTTAAACTTGAAGTGGGAAATTGCACTTCTGAAGTAGGAACCGTTCCCGACAGCAGACGTTTGACGTCAGGGAAAGGACGCAGAAGTCAAAGAAGTTTGTCAGCGTTGCCATGCAATTCTCGTAGCAGGTCTTCGAAATGACGAAGTCAGAATTTAATAACGATACGCGAAGGCCAGTTATTTCCTGTGTATGTTTTTACTGAATCTGAAAATAGCAGAAATCTTTACTTATTGAAATTCGTGGGTAGGAGGAAAGGAAGTTGGAATTGACTATGTATCCATGAAATTTTGACCCCAATAAATGACGTCGTTGCTGCCGCGTTAGATCAGTGTGACGTAATCTATCAAGAACTACCTTCTCGTGCTTGTACTGTCAATGTACGTAAGAAGTTTTTCAAGGAAAGCTATTTGTTTGAGACTATTCTTATTCTACAATATGAAGTAATTCTTATTTGTTAATAAACAATTCATTACTCCCAAGCAAGTGCGCTTAGGTATTCTGTGTAGTCACGTTGAACTCGGGCTGGGATTTGACGGCACCGATGTCATTGTTGCGAGTGTTGTCATATGGGTATAGTGTCACTACAGAGAAGCGGATAGACAAAAATTATTTTTAACATTAGCTGTATAGATCAACTTCAGCAAGCAGCGTTGGAAACCACTTTCTATAATGATTTATAATACTAGTATTTGGCATCGCACAAAAAGAAATGACTAAGTGCGTTTACTTGCTTGAGGTTTTCCGTGTTCTGTCATATTGTGCAGAGCGGCACTCATAAAGGGGGGGGGGGAATCAGACATCCACCCGTTGTAGCAATTGCTACGAACGGGTGATGTCTGATACGTCAAACACTTGCCTTTGCTTCGTGTTGTCGACAAATTGGACTTCACCCTACCATCTGCTAGCCGCCTGGTTATCTCCGATGGTAGAGCGGCTGCCCCGGAAATGGGGTGGTCCCGTGTTCGTGTCCCGGATCAGGACGAATTTTTCTTCAACTGTGAGGCTTTTCTTTAGAGGAACCCGTATGGGTTTCCTTTGCAGCAATTGCTACGAATGGGTGGATGTCTGATTTTCCCTTTATTATTACTTCTCTCCACCTTGCGGGTTTCTGCAGAACTACTACGTCAGAGCGGGAATAAACACGTCTCATTTATCATTGTGCCATTATGTCACCTTCTTCACATGGCAAGAGCCCAGTTATTTATAGATAGCGTGTGGAAATATTCATCCGTCTTATTGGCCCATTAAAGCCCACTTTTTAATGGTCAGCGTAAGTAAATAGGTGTTAATCACTGATTAACTAAACCAGTGGCAACACTTTGCTAATTACCTTATTGATAAACGGTTTAGGCCCATGTTTCAAAGCTGCAATTGAAGAATTGAAGCAGGTAAGTGGGCTCAATACGTGTTTACATTGTAAGAATCCTGCGACTCACACTAGCTTCGCGATTGTCTTCTCAATCTCGCGAAAGATTAAATTACCGCTCTACTTATTATTTCACTACAAAGATTTTTTTTCTCATATGGTGGCAAAGGTAAATGGGACACTGACGTTTTTTGTGACATAGAAAGCGATGTAAATTATAAGGGAAGGGCAGGAAAGTCAACATGGCTGAGCCTTGTTGGCTGCCTTGCACCGGAGAAGGGGACTAAAGGATGAGTAGAGGAAGAGGAGCTCACAGCATGCACTCATAATCATGCACAAGCGTTCATCAATCAATCAATCAATTAATCAATCAATCAATCAATCAATCAATCAATCAATCAATCAATCAATCAATCAATCAATCAATCAATCGACTAATTAATTAATTATTCAATGAATCAATGCATATTTATTGCAATATCAGTCACTCGGACACAAGCGGTCACATTTAGGCTGGTGGATATCAAGAAACGCAGCACCAGTGCTTTCGAGGCATTGTAAATCGCAAGCGCACAAGGCCACGGTTCCAGGATCTTATGAGGCCGAATTCACAAAGCTTTCTTCTTCGTAAAGGTTCCATAAAATTAGCCGGCTGCCTTCACTATTAACGAATCCGGCACCAGGATTAGTTGGAATTTGCTCTTAAGAACGATTCCAATGTAAGCGGAATTTGTGAATACTAGCGGTGTTCTATGAAAGGCCTCACTTTCATAGAACACTTCATTTAGGTTTCAGCAAATATATCTATATATCTAGAAGCTGGTACGCACTTGTCCGATGGTATATATATATATATATATATATATATATATATATATATATATATATATATATATATATATATCGCGAGTTCATAACATTTCGCAATGTCTACAATTTCAGTGAAGCGAGGTAAGCTGCCAACGTAGGTATTCAAAGAAACGTAACTTTCTCCAGAATAATCGTTTGAGCAGCGTCTAGGCTTTATCATAATCGTGACTACTCCAGTATTCAGTTGTCTTCCCGCTATGCGCAATACAGACGAATCTTTAAGAAAAGGAGAATGGACGTATACCCAGAATAGTTTTATGCGGTATGAATGCGGATGTTGGTTAAATTCGGATCACCCAATAAAAAGCAAATACAAGAAAATCATCTTGTAGCGTACATGGTTCAACCAATTCAGTGCTGAAAAGAACAAGAAAACAAGAGAGAGAGAGAGAGAGAGAGAGAGAGAGAGAGAGATTAAACGAGAGACTTGGGAGCAGTACATGCCTACTGGCATCGCGTGCTTACTGAAATAATGCCGCGAACATCAGCCTCTGACTTAATTTAGTATTAGTAATGATCTGACCTGGCTGTAGTGTTATTTTAACGAAGGTCGGAGATATAACTAGGCCGGAGAACGAAAGCGCCGTAATGCTGTAAACATCGCTATCTGTTAGCCAAAGACGCGCTTCATTAGTGTATGCCCTTTCCGAGTCACCGGCATTAGTCATCCATAACACGTATAGAAATTTGTAATTATTGAGCGTTCCTACGCGCACTATCTTTGTAAACAACGTCCGTCTGCAATCACCGTACGTCTACGCCGTCGTTCACTGGCATCAAGACTATATATATATATATATATATATATATATATATATATATATATATATATATATATATATATATATATATAATGTAGGAAGAAAAGCGTTGAGGCACGTCAGCTGTTGCGAATGGTTTGCGTTTGTCTTCTCAGCATCGCAAGCAAGAATGGTTATCGTCAACTCTGCGTTTCGGGAAAAGTTTCGCAGAGCCCACTAGTGCTAATTGTTCGCATGAGTTGGTTACTTACTGCGGCACGTTTTTAAAGACTTTGCTTTAAGTTGTTAACTATTTCGCTGCGCACTTTCTTTTATATTGTCTTTACAGTCCATTTTATTTACATTTGTTCTATCCAGCTCGATCTCTCAGTAACTCATTCTCGCTTTTCTCTATCATGTGGCTACCGCTTCTGAGTGTTACCTTCGTTCGTCCGTTTACAAGCGCTGACTGAATAGTCGGACACGCTGTGATCAGCGTTATACGGAGTTGTACGAGGGGAAAGGAGAACCACAGAGGTAGCACAAACAAACGCTCCTTACGGGCCCGTTTAGCTGCACCTTTGACCGGAGGGGTATAAATCGCGTTCTTGCCGCGCCATCTAGCGGGAGCACAGCCGCCATGCTGCGACGGCAACCTCGACGCTTTGCTATCAGCGCCCTCTATCTGGTTGCCCGTTGCTAATGGTTTTGTAGTCGTGGTTGCTCCTGCCATTTCCGTGCCCACTGGTCTTTCGCGTCCAGCTTCCTCGAAAGCTTGCCTTCTCTCGACAAATAAAAGAACAGGCACACGCAAGAATAAAATATGTTCAGAATACGAAGAGTCAGAAGCGAATGTTGTTCTCTCAGGTTTTTGCGACCGTAAACGTTGCCGTCGTTAAGGTGCCGATGAAAATCTACGCGCCGGAGACGCCGGAGCTCCAAGGAAATAAGAGAACCATCGAAAATTCGGTGTAATGGGCAGCCGCCGCAGTACAGAAGCAACTTCGTTGGCGGTAGCGTGCACCAACTGAAGTTGACTCTTTCCTCCCCCCTTTTTTTTTCCGGCCGCCAGCAGAAATGACCCCCATTCAAGTCCTCTGGTTTGTCGTCTGGGTGACTCGATTCGCTTTTGCATTTGAAAAGTAGGCAATAAAACTTGCTTCTGTTCTTTCTTTCTTCCCATACACGCCCGCGATAGTCTCAGCGTTCATTGCTATCGAGCGTGAAGAATTGCCTGCAATCGCCCACAAAAAAACTGCGTCAGCTTAGCTGGAAAACGCCACTAAAATGTTGGCGATTTCTCCCCTGCTACAGCCATAAACAGTGCCGTCATTTTTATCAAGATTAAACTAAACCGACCTTGGTTATCGTTAAGGGTTACTATGTGATGGCGTGACTACTGGCGCTAAGGGTTATATGCGATGAGTGACTGCATATTTCCACTACGGGGGAAAGAATGTGCAAAAAACATTTTACATGTTTGACCCAGCGCCGCTTAAAAAGGCGCACAGCCGCAGTTAGAGCACAGGTGCACATCTGCTACCCACCACTTTTACACACACACAAAAAAAAGACGGAAAATAATGTCAGCAGTAGAACATCTAAGGCACCCATTATCTTTTCAGTGCAGGGTTGTTTTCGCCTTTAACTTAACCAATGCCAGTTTGACTTACATCGTAAACCGGAGAAAATCTACGTCTTTCACGGAACAGTTCATTTTCTAAAAAAAGAAGTATGCGATGGGCTCGGTTAGTTCTCAGAACTGAAAAAGAAATAACTGAAAACGGAAGTTAGGAACAAGTTGACCTGCTAGTGAAGAGGCCGACTCATAACTTTGATTCATTAAATGGATTGTCCAGTGACGTTGTAAACAGTATAAACTATGACGAGTGTCAGGCGCTTGCGCGTGAGAAAAACACATAGCCGCTTTTAAAGCCAATTTGATCCTTGCGCATAATAGTTTTCATTTAGGTTTTATTTCATGCGTACAAAACTGCACTCTATAGGTATTCGGGTGAGCGGCGGACGTTGTGCCATAATGTCACATGGGAATGACGAACCTGCCTGCTGTGTGCTTTGCGGCTCTCCGCGACACACTTCATGTGATAAGTGCTGAAAGTCCTCGAAAATGGACAGTCTCCTGCGATTCAAGGCCAGCCTTGCAATGTGTGTAGTCGTTCCTCCGGCATGGAACTCACGATCAGCCCACGTGCGAAATCGCGGCAGTTCTCCACCACTTGAAAGAAAAAGGCCATGAAATTTTATTTCAATGGATAGTAGGTCATTGCGATATTATTGGAAATGATGACGCAAATAAGGCAGCTCGGACGTCAAACAAAGAAGACCGCTGCGTCCTCATTCCTCCCTCAAGGACCGACGCTGCGAGACAACTTCGCATTCTAGCACACGCACTCTCCTTAGCAGAGTGGAATACCGCACATACAAGGTGCACCAGATCGCACAGACTAAACAGTTCACCGAAACTCAGACCACCAGCCGGACTGCACCGGCGCGAAGCGTCTGTTCTGTGTCGATTGTGGCTGGGAGTTGACTTCTCGAAGAGATAGAGAGAGAGAGAGAGAGGATAAAGAAGAAAGGCAGGGAGGTTAACCAGATATGAGTCTCCGGTTTGCTACCCTACACTGGGGATGGGGGATAGGGGTTAGAAAAATGACATAGAGGAAAACGCTAAAAAAGAAAAAAAAGAAACATGCACATGTGGAGACACACACACACACAAAAGGCGTTCCAGTTAAAGGCGTTCGCAAAGGCCGGTAGATCAGATAAAGCGCCATAGCGTGTCACGGCCTTCTTCTGTGACGTTAGCTCCCTTCGATGTTGTAGAATTCTTTTTTTGGATAGCGGTTGGTCGTCCAGTTGGTCAAGTTCGTGGCGAAGGCATTCCCTCTGTGGACCGTACTGCGGGCAGGCGCACAAAATATGACCAATTGATTCTTCATGGCCGCAGTGGTCACAGGTTAGGGTGTCGGTCATCCCTATGCGGAACGCATAGGCAACGCCCAACCACAGTCGATGCAAAAGCGTGGCGCCTCCACGGTGAAGCTGTGATGGTGCTCGGAGACTTAATGTTGGATCAAGGGAGTAGAGTCGAGTATTTCTTAAATGTGGCTCATTCCATTGCGACGTGGTGCACTGCCGAGCAAGCAGGCGGAGCTTCCGTGCTGCGTCAGTTCTAGAAAGTGGAATTGGTGCGTGGTGCTCCTCAGTACGGGCTGAAAGGGCAACTTTATCGGCCCGTTCATTGCCGATAATCTCGAAGTGACTTGGAAGCCACTGGAAAGGTATTTTATGGCCTGCATCACTTATAAGGTGTAACGTCTCTGTAATGTAAAATATTAGCTATTCGTGCGGTCCGTGTCGTAAAGGTGACAGTAGAGTCTACTGTGCCGCCTTAGAATCTCTGAATACCGTCTACTTGTGTGGCTGTTCATTATCAATGTAGTAAAGGGCACTAAAGATCGCTGCGAGCTCTGCTGCCTTCGACGTTGTCGTGCGAGTCGTCGTAAATTTGATTGTTGTGACTGTCGCTAGTATCACGATTGCCGCCGCGGAGCTGTTTGGCAAGACAGATCCATCAGTGTAGATATGTGTGGAATCACGGTAGTTCTCGTACAGAAATAGCAGCCTGAGCAGTTTAAGGGCTGGTGATGATAGATCAGCTTTTTTAGTGATGCCAGGTATTGTGAGATTGATTTTTGGCTGAGCGAGGCACCATGGAGGAACCGAAGATCTCGCAGCCGGAGTGAAACAAGTTGGCAATGATTCATCATGTGCGGTAATTGTTTGGCTGAAAGATGTATGAGGTCTGTCCGCTGGTAGAGAGGCTAAGTGGCGACGAGGAGTCCTGGTTAGATGCCTTATATGGGTCCTGAGCACTTCAATTTTATTGTGGGTCTTCACAAAGTGGTCTCTAGCCATCGCTATCGTAGCCGCTGTTGATACACTCTGAGGCAGGCTTAGACAGATCCGGAGCGCTTGAGCTTGTAGACTTTGTATTGTACGTAGATTCGTTTAACCTGTGTCTTGCCAGTGAAAAACTTGAACAGGTGGCAGATGCCTATCAACCGTTTTTTCACATATGATACGTGAGGGCTCCATGACAAGTCCCTGTCGATTATGACGCCTGGAAACTTTTGCGATCGAACACGTGGTATTATTTGGCCAGTTATCACTACGCCGTAGTTTGTCATGGGTTTGAGCGTAAATGGCACTAGTGAGCATTTCTAGGAGGAAATTTCCAGGCCTCGATTACGGAGGTAGATAGCAGTTTGGGTGGCGGCTCTCTGAATTCTCGCTCGCAACTGTAGGCGTGTTACTTCAGACGTCCATATGCAGATGTCATCCGCGTACATTGATAACCTGACTGTACTTGGCACGCGCTCAAAGAGAGCAATTAGAGTTAGATTACATAACACAGGGCTAAGTACACCGCCTTGGGAGACGCCGCGGCAGCTATAGTGTAGAGAAGTATGGCCTTCCTCCGTGCTTACAAAAAAGGATTGCATGGAGAGATAGCTCCGTATCCATTGAAACATCCTACCACTCCTACGTCTCTGAGAGCAGAGAGAATGGCTTCATGCGTAACGTTGTCCTATGCCCCTTTGACGTCGATGAACAAAGAAGCGCAGAGACGCTTACGGCATTTCTCATGCTGAATGCAGGTGACCACGTCGACGACGTTATCGATCGATGATCGACCACGTCGAAAGCCCGCCATGGCATCCGGGCAGGCGTCCTAGGACCTCCCCCCCCCCCCCCATCCTCTCCATTACTTTTCCCACACAGCTTGCCAAAGTGATCGGGCGATATGACGAGAGTTCCAATGGCGACTTGCCGGGCTTCAGCAGTGGAACAAGGCGACTTGTCTTCCAGCTTGTTGGTAGCGCACCATCTCTCCAAGATTCATTGTACAGCTCAAGGAGAGCACACCTCGCTCTCTGACCCGGATGACACAGAGCTCGGTAGGAAATTCTATCAGGTCCTGGCGCTGATGCACGGCCACACAAAGCTAATGCTACCTTGAGTTCATGGATTGAGAATGGTAGATCCATGCGGTGATCACCTGGTGGCGGACTCGAAGGCGTTGGAATGTTGGAAGGTGTGAGTTGGCCGGATAATCTGGCGCAGAAATCCTTTGACACGTCAATCTCCGGTCTCTTTTGAGACAGGACAAGAGCCTTGAATGGGAACCGTTGTACGGGGAGTGTCTGGAGGCTGCGCACCATTCTCCATAGTTGGGATAAAGGCTTGCGTGGATCTAGCGACTCACAGAAGGCAGTCCCACGTTGCGATTCGAGCTTGTCTAAGCGGCCTTGGATCTTCTTTTGCGTGCATCTGGTGGTCCGTAGATCGTCCATTACCTTCGTACGTCGGTATCTTCATTCAGCACGTCGTCGGATTGCTCGAAGTCGTTCTATTCCACATCAGATTCCGTGAGTTTCGAAGAGCATGTGAGAGTGCGCATAGTGTCTTGTTCCGCAATCTTGATTGCATCTTCCAAGTCGAAAGATGGATTGGCGTCGCACTGTTCTTCCATCACAGACTGAAATTTAGACCAGTCCACTCTTTGGATCGTATCTCGTATTTTGGAAGGGGACAATCCTTTGATCTTGACGTACGTGGGGATATGGTCCCTCCCGTGCGTCTCTATGTCCGCAAACCACCCAACACGTCTGACAAGGCTTCGTGAGACAAAAGCGAAGTGAAGACAGCTGCTGTATGTGGAGCCACGTAGAAACGTAGGACTTCCATCATTCATCAGCCAAAATTCATTACTGGAGGTGAAAGATACCAGTGCTGTGCCTCTCGCGTTGACCTTCGAACTTCCCCAGAGTGTATTATGGAAATCTCCAATAATGACCCAGGGACCGGGAGTTGAGGATAGGATGTCTCGCAGTCTTTTGTGACCAAATCGACTTGACGTAGATAGGTAGGCGTCCACAAAAATAAATGTAAAATTCTTTTTCCTTGCTGTTAGGCATATATATTGATTATCGTCGTTAGGTGGCACAGGCTGATGAATGTAAGTTAGGTCACGGCGAATAAACACCAAAACCTTACTGTTTTAATCAACAGTTGACGACATAAACGATTCATATCCAGAAAGCCTGATCGGGTTGGATAAGTTCGGCTCGCAAATGACAATAATGGGAAACATATTGGCATACACGAAGCGACGGAAATTCGAAATGCGCGCTCTGAGTCCGCGGACATTCCACTGAAAAATAGCTGCTTGTCGCACCTCATCCCTGAAAGACAGTGGCTGGGGAGCCATGATCTACTCAAGGGTCACCACCACCGGACTGAGAGCGTCCAGTACTTGAAGCGCGCTTCTGGTAGACGGTGTGTGCATGTTGCTTAGCAACACGCGAATTGCATTCATTCAAGGCCTAATAAGTGCTATCATTTGCTCATCTGTTTTCCGCGACTCCTCGGATACAGCACCTTGCTGTACTGGGCGCAGCTTCTTCTGCGGCTCTTCTGCTGGTCGTGAACGCGGAAATGGCGGCCATTCCTTTGTAGAAAGAGATCTGGCAGTTTTCTCCCTTTCCAACATCGGTGTTTGGGGTGCTGGAAACTTTCGGTGATGGTGCTGCTTGGCGAGTTGAGTTTTCTGGAAAAGATATTCTCCGTCGTTAAGTCCTTCGACGGTGACGTCGTCTTCGCCGCACTTTCACCGCGGCCTCTTTGTGGGTAGAGTTGTCTTTCACCATTTCTTTAAGAATGATGATCTCTTTGTTGATCTGGGGACAGTCTTTGGAAGAGGTCCAGCGATCACCCTGACAGTTAGGACACTTCAACGTGGTTGCGCTGCAGTTGTCTTTCGAGTGGGGTTCGGCGCATCGAGGGCACACGGCGGAATTTCTGCAAACGCCCCTTGACTTGGCCAATCTTCTGACGATTGAAGCATTGCATTGGTCTTGAAATAAATGGTCGAACCTGATGGCGAAAGTGGCCAGCCTTCACGTAGGATGGAAGGCAGTCACCTTTGAACGTTATCCTTACACAACGTGTGTTACCGAGGCGACCAACATGCACAAGGACATTGTGCTTGCTGGTTTTATGAGAACTGGGAGGTCTGCGTTAGGTATTTCATTGTCAATGTCATAGATGACTCCTGTTACTGTGGCACCATTCGCTCGCACGATGGAGCGGACCTTGATGTTACACAGCTGCGTTACATGTTGTAGTATGTTCAGTGCGCTCGGGTTCATCACATCGATTAGCAGGATGTTTCGCCTAGCGTTTATCCTGACATCCTTGATCTCGTTCGGCACGGTGATCTCTAGATATACGGAGTGCTTGCCTGTTGAGGACGCGTAGGTTGTCAGTGGCGTTTTGTGGCACAAAAAGGATGGAGTGAGGCCATCGTTGAGGTGCAGTTTTCACGGTGTTCGAGCTGGATGTCGAAGATCCATTGAGAATTCTCCGTTTGGTCTTGCGGTACTGGACAAGTCGAAAGCTGCCTTCCGAGGACTCGTCACCTGATGCGGAGTACAGTTCTGTGTCCTCGCTATCACTCGATGTATTTCCTCGCTTCCTCGAACCGATGTCCGTGGGTGAACGGGCACCGGCCGTGAGGGTCCTCGGGGTACTGTATGGTACTGTAGGGCTACTGGGTAGATCCCACAAGTGCAGTGAGAAGTCCAGAAAAGCACAAAGATGGGCGAGATGTGTCCCACAAGAGAAGCACTTCGTCTTGCTCATCTTACTCATCCTCTTCACTCTTCACTCATCCTCATCCACTCTTCTTCAACTTAGCACTAATTGGAAAGGCTGATAGTCCTGCATGTGATGTTTGCGGATCCGAGGAGAACATTGACCACTATTGAGCCACTGTCCTCAACTTCAAGCACAAAGACAATCTTTGTCCAACACATTGAGGAAACTAGATGACCGTCCTCTGAGTGAACAGACAGTACTAGAGCACCGTCCCCACCGATCATCAGCTCAGAAGGCAATGAAGGCACTTTTGTGCTTCCTGAGAACGTCTGGTTTGCACGAGCGGCTTTGACTCAATGACTGCTTGTGCAGTACATAGTACATAGATAGATTTATTTCTCTCAAAATAAAGCACAGAAATGAGAGAGGACGGAAGGGAAAAAGCTGCCGAATGCAGCTTGAGGACCCCCTACGCCCTACAGAGCAGCAGTGTGGAGAAAAACAAAGGCAATGCGACAGGTTGCAAAGTATACACAGAAACAGAATTCAAAATCACGATACTCGTAATCTTATTGCATAATTGTAACTTTTACACGGAATCTATTACATTGTCATGATCTTACACAATTAACGCGATTACACAATTTCTTCGCCAATTCCCATTACACAATTCTAACGCCAACGTAGACAAAAATACAGATAAATAGAATTCATTCAAGTCCGCTACAATACAGTTACACAGGTGAGCTATCCGCTCGAAGGCCCGAAAAGATTTATCAATTCTATGAAAGTTTGTATAGAAATGAGAATGACTCATGATTCGTGTCATGACTCATGAATGACTCATGACTCATGAATGACTCATGACTCATGAATGACTCATGTGCATGACTCTATACCCTCCCTCTCTCCCTTCTCTCTCTTTCCCTTCCTCAAGCGTAGGGTAGCCAACCAGACCCTGGACTGGTTAACATCCCTGTCTTCCTTATATCCCCCTCCCCGTCTCTCTCCCTTGCTCTTCGTTGGCGCATAAACGTATTACAGTCATTTTTCTGGGATATCTGGGAGTAGAAATATCTGGGAGTAGAAGCCCCTTCTTAGCAACAGCTACGCATTCCTCGTACTTTGGGAGGCGTTTATCGCGTTCGCAGACCTGCATGCTTCGCTTTTGTATACGTCTTTATTTACGCTATCTTTATTTGCCGCTATATATCAGGCGGCGTGCGCGACGCTTGCGATAGCCGTTGTATTTTTGTGCGATCCGTCAGTGCCATGTTTTCCAATGAAACGGGGAGCTGTGAGACCTCTTAGGAGCCGTGATGCAGTGATAGCTATGATTTACGCTGTTTTAACCACTGTCGATACATTGGTCTGGACCATGATGGACAAAACTAATCTGGCACGTTTTACCCTCAGTGTTGAGGTCTTCGCTTTTCTGCACGTTGACGCCGAGTGTGCGCTTTCACTTTTTATTTTAGTAGCACATGACCTGACTTGCGAAGCAGGAGCCGAGTACAAAAGAACCTTCTTGCTTGTAATTGCTGTATGCCATTGGCCGGCCGCTGTCGCTAAAGTTATGTACACAATACAGATTGGCTAGAATATTCGTTTATGAAGCGTCCTAGAGTAAAATAATTTTCGTGAATACAAGCGCTGGTGTACGCTTTTTATGAATTCTTCGCACCGCGATTTGAAGGGTGCCTTTGTCGAGCCTTGCAAGCGTTACTTTGCTAACTTTTACCCTGAAAGTTATGCTTTCGCAGCACACATACGAACGAGTTCATTGCAATTGACATCTAAGGGGTAAGCAGAACGGGATCCACAAA